>NC_061114.1:98758331-98894405 GCF_002878395.1 Capsicum annuum | reverse complement strand
GAAGTTGGATGTAGGAGCTTAGAGTTTTATTTTTGAGGGAATTTGATAAAATATAACATATAATGCTTATAATAGGCTTTAATATAGGGTTTGGATGGATTTTGGGTGAGGTGGAATGACCAAAACACCCCTAAAAATCAAATAATTCTCGAATCTGTCCTTTGGTGGACTGTTTTGATAGTCTGAAGTAGATCAACCATAACGTTTTACTTCGATATCCAAATTGGATAAAACCAATTTCATTAGAAATAGGACTCTCATATCTTTCCATTGATATATAGTATCTCACCCATATCATTGTTTACGAGGAGTTATGATCGTTTGAAGTTGGCCTAAAAATTTACTTTTGATAGGCTGAAGTAAATCGATCATAACTTTTTGCTCTGATAGACAAATTAGATAAAACCAATTTCATTGGAAAGAGGACTCATAGATCTTCCCATTGATATATAGTATATCACCCATATCATTATGTACAAGGAGTTATGATCATTTAAAATTGGAGAAAAAATACACCAGGCCACAGTACTTTTTCCTGCACGTTTTACTGTTCACTACTATTCACGGTTCGATCGGAATATTTATAATTCGTCACTTGGGTGTCCATTTTTGATGATCCATATATCATTTTAAATCTTATTCGATACTCTAAATAATGGTGGGTCATAATATAAGACATTCCACACAGAAAACTTATAATTCATTCTAGAAGATAAAACCCAACACATTTACGCACAAAATTTCAATGAAAAATTTCCCGGGGTATTACAGTGAGTTTTGGTTAAATGTTATAAACTCTTTGGATCATGTTGTTTCCAGTGAGGGGATCATGGTAGATCCACAAAAAGTTAAGGCGGTTAAGAAGTGTCCTTGCCCATGAATCTAATCGATATTAGGAGCTTATTAGTCTTGGATGGGTATTATAGGAGATTTGCGGAAAGCTTCTCTTCTATTATTGCTCCGTTGATTAGGTTGACTCAAAAAAAGGTAAATTATGTTCGATGCTTGTGAGGGTGGTTTTGAGAAGTTAAAAGATAAGTTAACTTTCGCACCATTTTTTACCCTGCCCACCCGATGTACTGATAGTTTTATAGTGTATTGTGATGTGTCTCATGTGGTAATAGGTTGTGTGTTGATACAACATAGTAAGGTAACAGCGTATTCTTTTAGATGGCTAAAGATTCATGAAAGGAATTATCTGACTCATGATCTAGAGTTGGCAGCTATGGTGTTTGTGTTAAAGATTTGGCATCACTACTTATATGGAGTGCATGTTGATATCTATTTATATCATATGATCTTGCAGCATGTGTTCACCCAGAAGGAGTTAGATCTCAGGCAAAAGAGATGGCTTGAGTTACTCAAGTACTATGATATGAGCCTTCACTACCATCCAAGTAAAATTGATATGGTTGTTAATACTCTTAGCAGGTTATTTATAAGGAACCTATCTCATGTGAAAGAGGAGAAGTAAGATTTGGTGAAGGATATTCACTAGTTGGCTAACGTTGGAGTTCTACTTTTAGACTCTGAGAATGGAGGGGTGATTGTTCAAGAAGTGGTCAAGACATCTCTTGGTGCTGAGGTGAAGGAGAAGCAGATTTTGGATCCTATCTTGATACAGATTAAGGTTGATGTGAGCCAATAGAAGGTGGTGATTATTGAGATTGATTATGATGATCTATTTAGGTACCAAGGTAGGTTGTGGTGCTCTGGATATTGATAGGCTATGAGGAAGAATTATCATTGAAGCTCATGAGTCAAGGTACACAGTTCATCCTGGTTCAATGAAAATGTACCATGACTTGAAGGAGATCAATTGGTGGAACAACATTAAGAGAGATATGGATAACTTTATGGCTAAGTGTATGGTGTGTCAGCAAGTGAAGGTTGAGAACTTGAGGCCGGGTGGCATATCTCAAAAGATTGAGTTGCCCATATGGAAATGACGGTGATCAACATAGGTTTTATTATAGGTCTTCCATAGTCTCGCAATCAGTTTAATTCCATTGGGTTATCATGAATAGGATGACTAAGTCTGCTCACTTTTTGCCCGTGAGGACTACTTACTCTAGAGAGGATTATGCTAAGATTTTCATCAGATTGCAAGGTGCTCCTGTTTCCATTATTTCAAAACAAGGTACATAGTTCTCTTAACAATTTTGGTGTTTATTTCAAAAAAGATTGGGCATACGGGTAAACCTTAGCATCGTATTCCACCCTCAGATAGATGGACAAAGGGAAAAGACCATTCAGACTTTGAAAGATATGCTAAGGTCCTGTGTGATTGATTTTAAAGGCAGTTTGAATAACAATTATCACTCTAGTATTGATATGACTCCTTTTGAAGCTCGTTATGGTAGGAGGTGTAGGTTATTAGATGGCTCGAAATTAGGGAGACCAGGTTGTTCGGTCCAAACTTGGTTCACCATGATATGGAGAAGGTAAAGATTATCAGGGATAGTCTTAAGACCACTCATTGTTGCCAAAAGTCCTATGTGAATGTGAGGCAAAGAGAGTTGGAGTTTGGTGATGACGATTGGGTTTTCTTGAAGGTGTCTCCCAGGAAGGGAGTAATAAGGTTTAGGAAGAAGGGAAAGCTTAGCCCCCACTATATGGGTCTATACTTAATTTTGAGAAGAGTGGGCAATATTTCTTATGAGTTGTAATTGCCTTTGAGTTTGGGTTTCGTTTATCCAGTTTTTTATGTTTTGATGTTGAAGAAGTGTGTAGGCGATACTTTTATGATTTTTCCTACTGAGAGTGTTGGTATTTTGGATTCCTTTTCTTATGAGGAAGTCCAATGGAGATTTTAAATAGATAAGTCTACCGTTAGAGGACTAAGGAGACTTCAGTAAAGGTTCTATAAAGGAACCGGAAGTTTGAAGAAGCTATTTGGGAAGTTGAAGAGGACATGAAGTCCAAGTATCCATTTTTGTTTGTCGGGTTGGATAATTGTTCTTAAGGTATTGGTTTTCCTACTCTATTTGTTTTCTAACTTTGTTAAAGGAATTATGGTGTAACGCCCCAAAAATGGGTACCTGAGATATCACTTGGAGCTCAAGACTACGAGTAGCCTTAAGCTAACCCTGTCTGCCTTCTACTAAATCTAAATCTCATAATAAGAGAAATATATCCATAAAAGTCATGCTAAATGCAGAAAAACTGTCTGAGTTAACTAAGAATAATCTTAATATAATGTATGAAAAACCAATACTGTAAGTCTGAATCATATCTAGTAGTCCAAAAAGCCTCTACTACTAATAACTAGAGAGCCACTAGGACAAACCCCCAGCTGACTCAAACTGTTTAAAAAGAATACTGAATCATCTAAGACAAAAATCTGAATAACTAAGTCCCCAAACTATGAGGATTCACTAACTGTCGGTATATAGATGGAGATGCTCGAAATTACTCACGCTGCTAGAACTGAGCACCTAAACCTATATTTTGAGATAATGTAGCACACAGACGTATATGTAGATCCGTACTTTGAGGATGTACTGAGTATATGGGGGTGAAATGCATACATAAAACATAATATCATTCATCATCATAGTTTGTAAAATAATACATGCTAAATGTAAATGACTCATACAACCTGGAATATCTTAAATACTGAAATCTGTAATCATGAATAACAAATCATACTTTGTAAATATAATGAGTAATAATATTTAGTTCTAAAAGTTGTACTAGTGTTCTGTGTATAAATCATGTTGTCTAAGTGTAGAAAGGACTCACTTCTATATTTGAAATCCGAAAGCTGAGATCTGTAACTAATGTTTTTCTATAAAGAAGTATCTGAGTAAAGTAGTGAGCCTTTACAATTAGTTTTTCTAAAAGCTTTTTTTCTGTTATTCTTTTCTGTTATGCTGTAAGCTTAAAACTTTAGGGGGATTCTTCTAACTGACATAAACCATGTGAGCTAATATAGGGTCCAACATCTTATTCCCCTAAGGGGAAAACCTCACGATGGGGAGAGGTGTCAAACTCTTGCCAAGGAGTATAACCTAATCTGCGTGATCACATATGTATTTGTCAATCATATAGAAATAGGAATAATCTAAATCTGTACCTACGTTGGCTACGTAGTTCTGTGGAAGATAGGGCACGCTAATCCCACACTTCCAGCTCGGTGCTAAATACTACTCTCTTTTTAATCTGTATGCTCATTCTGTTGGAAATCCACTTTAAAAAGCTAGCATAAGGGCTATTATGAAACCAATTATGCATTTATCTGATTCAATCTATGAAAAACTATTTTAATTTCTGAAATCTGTAAAGTGGAATTTGAATCTTATCTGGGGATCAAAAGATCAAATCTTTACTGAAAATTAAAAATAAACTGATCATCTGATGCTTAAAGCATACTCTTTCTTGAAATTATAATGTTCAATCTAGGTATAATGACTCATGCATCAATCTCATGTCAAAACATCATAATAATCATGCTAGGTAATGAAAACAATGATAGTTCATCTCAGAATCTAAAAATTACTGCAATAGGCATGAAAATATGAAAATAAAAATGCAATTCAACTTCTAAATCACTTGAAATCTTGTAATCTTGCCATTAGCAATAGTGGGTATGAACCCTAATTCAAATTTCATATAATTTCATAGAAAATCAAGTAAATTTGTAGTTAAAAGTTAGTTTTGGGCACAAGGATGAAAGAGGACCCTTGTTCATAAACCCCACATACCTTAATTGATGATTAGATGAAGAAACTTGAATTTTTTTATTCTTATTTAAGCTTTTGAAGATGGCCTCTTGATTTCTTGAATTGGAAACCCTTAATTTAGAGCTTTCTTAGACAAATAATGGAGGAAATTAATTTCTTAGAGAGTAAGTTTTTAAGCTCTAGGGTTTTTCTTAAAGAGAGAATGGATGAAAATAAGCATGAAGTGCTTAGAATAGGCTCAATTCCTTGTTTTTGACGAATTAAGGGCTTGGGAATTGACCAAATAGTCCTTTTAAAATTTTCATCAGAACTAGAAAATCCCAACTTTGTATGCCACCGCGATGCGCCACTATTGCAGTGGCTCACTGGAAATGGGACAACTGGGAATTTTCCCATCACTGCGACCCAGGGCTATCACGTGAGCCTTTGGAAAAAGGGACGAATTCTATTTTGGCCATCATCGCGACGCACCACCATCGCAGTGAGCCACTGGAAATTGATAATTGGGACCTAAGACTTTAACGCGATGCAGGCCAATTGCGAAGTTCCACTGAATTTTGATGAATTTGAATTAAACCTTCACCGCAACGCGGTGCTTACCTAAATGCACACTGCCTTACTAAAAATGCCATAACTTCTCAACCGAGTATCGAATTTAGGTGAATTTGGTATCAATGGAAAGCTAATTCAATTTTCCCACATAATGAAGGGTCTTAATCTGGAGAATTCTACATGTAACAAAAGTTATTCATTCTTGAAACTAGCCTTTGATATTCTAGGGGCTAAATCGAGCTAGGAATAGTATGGGGTATTACAATATATCTCCCTTGGGAACATTCTTCCTCGAATGTGTCTAGTAAATCTAAAAATACTGGAGATTTTGAGGCTAAAAGCTATCATGCATAGCTTAAATATACTGCATATCTGAATCTAAAACTTACTGAGCTACTGAACTGATCTGCGAGTGCATGAATTTACATGAAAAATAGCTAAATGGCTGAATCTGCGACTGGAAAAGAACTGAATGAAGGAATACCATTACCTTCGGTTGAATTTTGAGTTCGTGGAGAAGAGATGTTGATACTTGATACGCATATCTGCTTCTGTTTCCCAAGTAGTACCCTCAACAGACTGGTTTCACCATAGAAATTTGACCAAGGGAACTTCTTTGTTCCTTAGTCTACAAATTTGACAGTCAATAATCTCTACTAGAACTTCTTCATATTAGAGGCTATTCTAAATATCTGTACTTTCTAGAGGAACTACAAAAGTTGAATTGTCTATGCACTTCTTCAACAAGGACACATAGAACACTGGATGAACAGATGATAAATCTATGGGTAGCTCAAGCTCATACGCAACCTTCCCAACAAGACTCAAAATTTAGAAGGGGCCTATATATCTGGGACTAAGCTTCCCTATTTTGCCAAATCTCTTCACTCCCTTCATGGGTGAAAATTTCAAATACACAAGGCCATCAACCTCAAACTCAAGATCTCTTTTTCTTACATCTGTATAGGATTTCTGATGACTCTGAGTTGCTTTCAATCTTTCTCTAATCAACTGAACTTTATCCATGGCTTCAAAAACCATGTATGGCCCAACCAAAGAAACCTCACCCACTCCGAACCAACCAACTGGTGATCTACATCCCATAAAGAGCTTCAAATGGAGCCATCTGAATACTAGCATGGTAGTTGTTATTATAAATGAACTCAATCAATGAAAAATGGTTATCCTAACTGCCTTGAAATTAAGAACACAAGCCCTCAATATGTCCTCTAAAGTCTGAATAGTCCTTTCTGCCAGACCATCCGTCAGCGGATTAAGAGATGAACTAAGATGTACTTGGGTACTAATACCCTTCTGAAAGGCTTTTAAAAAATGAGAGGTAAACTGAGTACCCCTATCTGAGATGATAGATAAAGGAACTCCATGCAATCTGACTAACTCTCTGATATACAACTTAGCATAATCTTCAGCTATGTAGGATATATGAACTATTAAGAAATGCGCTAACTTAGACAATCTATCTACAATAGCCCAAATCGAATCATGTTGACGACGCGAATGGGGTAATCTAATCACAAAGTCCATATTCACCTATTTCCACTTCTAAGTGCATAGGGATACTAAACTCTTACAAGGCACCACCAGGTCTTTGGTGCTCTACCTTAACCTATTGACAAGTTGCACACTTGGCTACAAATTCTGCTATATGTTTCTTCATACCACTCAACCAATAAATTTCTCGCAAGTCACGGTACATCTTAGTGGCTCCTGGATGAATAGAGTAACGCGTACCATGCTCATCTGTCATTATCTGTTACCTCAAATCATCATCACATGGCACACACAATCTTTTTTGGTAGCTCAGCACACCATCTCCCCCTTGGAAGAAAAACTCTACCTTTTGGTATTTATCTGACTCCTTCAGTTTGACCAAACTAGAATCCTTATCTTATTCTCTTTTACTCCCGAAACTAGAGAAGATTCAGAACTACTCTGAACCCAAACATTCCCTTCAGCTGAGTTAACTAATCTAAGTCCCAATCTAGCTAACCGTTGAACTTTCCAAACTCCCTTTTTTCATTCTCCACATAAGCAACACTGGCCATAGACAATCTACTAAGGGCATCTTCCACTACATTGGCCTTGCTCGGATGATACAACACACTCATATCATAATCCTTCAATAATTTTAGCCACCTTCTCTGATGAAGATTTAACTCCCTTTGATCAAACACATACTGCAAACTCTTATGATCCATAAACACATCAACATGCACCCCATAAAGATAGTGCCTTTAAATTTTTAAAGAAAACACAACAACAGCTAATTCAAGATTATGGGTAGGGTAATTCTTTTTGTGAAGCTTAAACTGTCTAGAGGCCAAGCTATGACCTTACCTCTTTGCATCAAAACATAACCTAAACCGACTCTAGAGGAATCATAATACACAATGAAACCATCTGTACCATTAGGTAATGCTAAAACTGGGGCTGGAATGAGTCAAGTCTTCAACTCCTGAAAACTCTTCTCACAGGAATCTAACCACTGGAACCTAACTTTTTTTGGGTCAATCTAGACATAGGAGACGCAATAAAACAAAACCCCTCAACAAAATATCTATAATAGCCATCTAAATCGAAGAAACTTCTAATGTCTGACGGAGAGATAGGTCTAGGCCAATTTCTTACGGCTTCAGTTTTTTAGGGATCAACTCTAGTACCATCAATGGAAAAATATGACTAAGGAAAGCTAATAACCTTAGCCAAAATTCATACTTGTTGAATTTGGCGAATAACTGGTGATCTCTAAGAGTTTGCAACATAATTCTAAGGTGGTATGCATGATCATCCACACTACAAGAGTAGACAAGAATATCATCGATAAAGACTATGTCAATCATTTCAAGATATTGATTGAACACTCTGTTCATCAAGTCCATAAAGGATGCTGGGGCATTTGTTAGCCTGAAGGACATAACTAGAAACTCAAAATAACTATAATGGGTTTGAAAGTTGTCTTTTAAATATCACACTCCCTTACTCTAAGCTGATGATAGCCTTATCTAAGGTCTATCTTTGAGAAATAACTTGCACCTTGGAGCTGGTCGAATAAGTCATCCAAATTCTAGGAAGAGGATATTTGTTATTGACTATAAATTTATTTATCTGACGATGGTCGATGCACATTCATAAGAAACCATCTTTCTTTCGCACAAATAGGACGGGAGAGCCCCATGGAGAAATACTAGGACTTATGAAACCTTCATCTAACAAATCTTTTAGCTGCTCTTTTAACTATTTAAGATCGGTTAGATCCATACGGTATAGAGGAATAGAAATAAGTTGAGTATCTGAAAGAAGGTCAATACCGAATTCTATTTCCCTATCGGGAGGTACCCCTAGAAAATCTTCGAGAAAGACATCAGGAAACTCATTGACTACTCTGACTGACTGAACTGTCAGACTCTCAGACAGTGTCTTTAACTCAAACTAGATGATATATACACCCTTTGGAAATTAACTTTCTGGCCTTAAGATAGGATATGAAATGACTCTTCGGAGATACTGAATTAGCTTCCCACTCAAATACTGGCTCATCTGAAAATTGAAACTTCACTACTCGGGTGCCACAATCTATAGATGGATAATAGTAATGGAGCCAATCCATATAAACAATAAGATCAAAGTCAACCATATCTAACTCGAATAGGTTTTCTAACATGATTTTATAAAGCACAATAATAGGACACTTCCTATAGATCTATTTAGGAACAACTAACTCACCTACTGGGGTAGAAACCACGAAGGGCTTAGGGATCTTTTCAGGACTTATTTCAAAATTGACTGCAACTAAAAGGGTCACGTAAGATAAACTCTACTCAGGGTCTAACAACACATAAACATCAAGATAAAAGGCATAAAGCATACCAATAACATCTAGTGAATCCTTCTACTCTTGATGAGATGGTAAAGCATAAAACCGATTCTAGGGCTGACCGCTCCGCTACTGGATGACGCACCTTGAGGATGGACTGGGTGACCTAGAGGAGCTGGTTCACAAGTAGCCTGAATTTAGGGATGAACATCTTTGTTCCCCCACATATCATGCGGACACTGTCTAATTCCATGAACTAAATTACCACAACTATAACAACCCTTTTTTCCCATCAAATACTCACCAGGATAATTCTTGCCACACATCGCACATGGAGGATAACTGGGTCTTCCACTCATACTATTCTGAAATCTGGACATAGAAGACTTATCCCACTACTCCTGTCTAGATTTAGCAACGGGAGCACTAGCTGAAGATGGTGCTGACATAGATAATGATTCTAAAACTGCAAATGATTTCCCCCTCTAAACCTAGTCTGACCATACTCAGACTGCCCGGTTCTAGCCTTCTTATTTCCTCTTTCTCTTCTCTTCAACTTCTCTGCCTCAATCTACTGAGCATAAATCATCAATATAGCAAGATCCATATTTCCAATAAGCATGATAATCCTACATTACTTGCCTACCAAAATAGATACTCCAGTAACAAACTTACTAATACTTGCCCTAGGATCAACCATCGTATCAGGGGCATACTTAGACAACTGGTTGAACTTAAGGCATTACTCCTTCACTGTTATTAAGCCATGCCTTAAATTCACAAACTCCTCTATCTTAGCTTTTCTTGTCTCACGCAGAAAGAACCTTTCTAGAAATGCATTCTACAATACTTGTCAACTCATAGGAGTTACATTCTCACCTCTACCATTCTTCTACATGACTACCCAATCATATGCTACATCCTTCAATCTATAGGATGCCAACTCTATACCCTCCTCTTTAGAAATAAACATAATCTAGGTGATCTTCTTCACTTCATCTAAATAAAGTTATGGGTCCTCACCTGCTTTTGACCCAAAGAACTCTGGCGGATTCATTCTCATGAAGTCTCTAATTCTGGCTGCTGCTAATTCCCCATTCTGCTAAAGTGGGACTACCGCCTAATGGTTGCCCTGAACATTAGCAATCACAGCTTGGGCCAATACCTAAAAGGCAGCCCTAAATTCAATATGGGATATATTCTCATTCAGAGGGTCAGCAGGCTGGGGTGGCTGGTTATTAATTCTGTGGGCATTAGCTCGATGAGAAGGCATATTCAAATATCACATAAAAGCATGAGTTAAAAATAGGTAGAGATACTATAAGTATGATAGACTATGAAAGAAAGAGATGATTTTCTAAGAATATCTCATAGCCTCTTGCTCATAAATGTGGTGCGCTTTATACCCATGATCAAGACTCTAGGTAACGCGACTTGTTTGACTCCTTAGGACCCTTATAAACCTTAGGCTCTGATACCAAGTTTGTAATGTCCCAAAAATAGGTCCTCGAGATATTACACGGTGCTCAAGACTATGAGTAGCCTTAAGCTAACCCTATCAACCTTCTACTAAATCTGAATCTCATAATAAGGGAAATATAGACATAAAAGTAATGCTAAATGTAGAAAAATAGACTAATTTAACTAAGAATAATCTAAATATGATGTCTAAAAAACTAATACTGTAAGTCTGAATCACATCTAGCAGTCTGACAATCCTTTACTACTAATAACTAGAGAGCCACTAGGACAAACCCCCAGCTGACTCGAACTATCTGAAAAAAATACTAAATCATCTAAGCTGAAAATCTGAATAACTAAGTCCCCAAACTATGAAGACTCAAAAACTATTGGGATGTAGTTGGAGATGCTTAAAATTACTCACGCTGCTGGAACTGAGCACCTGAACCTACATTATGAGACAACGTAACACATAGACGTATATATTGATCAGTACTTTGAGGATGTACTAAGTATATGGGGGTGAAATAAATACGTACAACATAATATCATTCATTAAATAGTTTGTAAAAAATGCATGCTAAATGTAAATGACTCACACAAGCTGGAATATCTGAAATACTGAAATCTATAATCATGAATAACAAATCATACTTTGTAAATCCAGTGAGTCATAATATTTAGTTCTAAAAGTTGTACTAGTGTTCTGTTTGTAAATTACGTAGTATAGGTATAGAAGGGACTCACTTCCATATCTAAAATCTTAAAGCTAAGATCTGTAACTACTATTTTTCTGTAAGGAAGTATCTAAGTAAATTAGTAAGCCTTTACACTTAGTTTTTCTAACGCTTTTTTCTGTTATTCTTATCTGTTATGCTGTAAGATTAAAAATTTAGAGAGGTTCTTCTAACCAACATAAACCATGTAAGCTAATATGGAATCCAACATCTTGTTCCCCTAAGGGAAAAACCTCAAAATGGGGAGAGGTGTCATACTCTTAGGAATTGACCAAATAGTCCTTTTAAAATTTTCATCAAAACTGGAAAATCCTGATTTTGTATGCCACCGTGATGCGCTGTTGTCGCGGTGGCTTACTAGAAATAGGACAACTGGGAATTTAGCCATCACTACGATGTGCCACCATCACGGTGAGCTACTGAAAATTGACAATTGGGACCTGGGACTTTAACACAATGAGGGGCAACCGCAGAGGTCCACTAGATTTTGATAAATATGAATTAAACCTTCACCGCGACATGGTGCTTGCCTAAATGGCACACTGCCTTTCAAAAATACTATAACTTCTCAATCGAGTGTCGAATTTAGGCAAATTTGGTATCAATGGAAGGCTAAATCAATTTTCCATACTATGGAGGGTCTAAATCTGGATAATACTACATGTAAAAAAAGTTATCGATTCTTAAAGCTAGCCTTTGACATTCAAGGGGCTAAATTGAGCTAGGAAAAGTTTAGGGTATTACATATGCTTTTGTTGCTACTTTACAATTATGATAATGGATGACTTGACTCCTCACTCAAGGACAAATGGTCCCTGGAGGAATAGGGTATGTAACACCCTAGATTTTTTTCCTCTGAAAAACTTATGAGTTTTAAGCTCACTGCCCTGAGTATAACTTTGGTAATGAGTCATATAGTGTTATATATAGCCAAACTAGTGTTGGTTCCTAAAGTTTCTGTCCTAATCATGATTGGTACCTAATGAGTCATAAATTAAGGTCATGAGTCATAGGGTAGGACTCGTGATCAAACCGGTGAGATGGCCCAAGGTTGTTGTCTTAGTAATGAGTAAGACTCCATGAGTCATAAGATATTGTCACTAGTTTTAGGGTATGACTTGTGAACAAACCAGTAAGGGTACCTTAAGTCACTTCCCAGACTATGAGTCCCCTCAACGACTCGTACTCAGTATTCACGAGTCATGACATGACTCAACATGACTGGAAATAGTTTTCTTATGCTTTAATTGGGGGAACTTTGGTTATTTCCCTCTTTACCTAATTAAAACCACAATTGTAGAACACCTAAAGAGGGTTATTTTATCACTTTAACAATCATAAACTACTCTTTACTCTCGTAAATTCCCCAAGTCATGAACAACTAGGGCTTTTTAAGGTTAGCCATCTAGGGCTTTTTAAGGTTAGCCATGTAGGTCTCTAAGATTGGTTTATTATCTATAACTCTTGATATCTCCGGCATGTATCTCTTCCTAAACTCATATTTTCCTTATGGCATGCAGTGTCTTGATATTTCCATGGTTTTGATGTTTGATTTTACATAAAGGGTTGAGGATTTTGGATAGGAATTGTTTAAATTATTTTTCCATGGTTTTGAATTGGTTATTTATGATTTATCTTATGGTTTTGAACTTAATATATGCATAGGAATGGGAATTGGAAAGGAAATATAGGTTTCCCTAACTTTATAATTTAAATGGTTTGGAATTGGCTTTACCCCCAGCCTAACTTGTGTAACTGATTTTGGAGAACATGAATACTTACTTAATTGGACTCACTTTTGGAACCCTACATTACATAAAAGGTTAATAAAACTTAAAATGGTTTTAGAAAGGCCTTGGTGGCCATGGATTGGTTTTTAATTTGAATACTTTAGAGTTATTTTAGCTAAATGGCATAATAAAATTGTCTTGCAAGCTTAATATTTGGCATAACACTGCTAATGGTAAATGCCTGATTGAAAGACTCCTTGTTAGTGGATGGGGATGTATAAATGGTTTTAATTTGGGCTTAAAGTGAGTTATGTAGCTCATCTTGAAAGATAGAGGTCCTGAGAGGATCAATACTGGAAATCACATTTGTCGGCATAGGAACTTAGTGGCCCAATGAATAGTTCATACTTTATATACCTATATTTTTGGAATAGTTGGGCCTCGGTGGCTATGGCCCTTCCGCATATATCTCTAGTTCATACGGATAATATGCACTGGGCCTTTCCTATGGGGGAATCAAACCCATATAGCCCATGGGTATTTTTAGGACGGTTAGAGATACACAATCTAGGTTAATGGTTTTTAAGTTCATGATTATACCTTGTTCCCTATCCCAACGCTATGTACATATGTATATTTGTATGTATGTGAACATGTACATTGAATTTGGATTGATTTTAAAATGACATTATTTTATCTCTTATCATGAATTACATTCAAGAGCTCAACCCGTTAATCATCCATGGATGTTGAATCCCTATGTGATACATGGTCCAAAGATACTTCTATTTCCTTGCGCAGTTATAGGTAATTTTTGGATTGTCTATGAGTCATCTTGAGTGGTGGGCTTTCATTCTCCGAAAGGCCTTCTTTTATGGTCTTGTCTTTACTTACATCATAGACTATTTTGGTGGGTTTTCAGTTTTGGTCGGGGAAGAAGAGCCTTGGAGTACCTGGTAAAATTCTCGCCATGTGACCAGGAGGTCACGGATTCAAGCCTTGGAAATAGCCTCTTATAGAAATGTAAGGTAAGTTTGCATATGATACACCCCTATGGTGGGGCCCTTCCCTGGACACCGTGCATAGCGGTTGCTTTAGTACACTGGGCTGCCCTTTTTTTTGGTTATAGTCGGGGGCATGTCCTGACCTTTGGTTGATGTTTGGTTTTTGTAGATAATAAAGTATGGGTGATTGTGTTATGGATTCATAGATTTCTCTCAATAGTTGATTTATCTTTCTTGTTATATTTTTGGAATTCATTCGTTTCTAGTTGTATTGTGTTCTGGTTGGCTAGGTTAATGGGAGTGGTCTCTAATCCTTGGCGGACTCGAGATACCCATCATGACTAGGCCCTAGTTTGGGTCATGACATGTTTAGTATCAGATCATAGGTTCAGTGTTCATGGGTTTCCACAAAGTTATATCGAGTAGAGTTTTTGATGTATCTGTAGCGCACCACACTTATAAAAGCGAGGCTACAAGGTATGTAGAAATTTTTCCCTTTTTTGTGTTCTATTTCGAGCTATAGAGCCTGGTGTCTTGAAATTCCTCTAACATTTAGTTTACTCATGTTTCATATCATGCCTCCCTAAACATCTGATATTTATGGAAACTCTCTTGGTACTTCTACCCTGCTCGAAAGGAATATAGAGGTGACTTGCTCCACCTATAGAGTGCAAACTGGATATAGGGTTGCTACTCCTAATTGTGTTGCTCTATCTAGGGTTCCATGGATCCCTACTAATTCTTATCTAGTTGGTGAAACTTATGCTCATTTACCATAGGGAGATATATCTAATGCAGAGTTTTGCTATTCTATTCATTTATTGACTCAGTTGGTGACATATTAGTCCCGGCAGCCTGATCATATGGATTTTGTTGCTCCTTCTTCTAAGGTTAACCAAGTTAAGAAGTTTATGAGGTTGAGCCCTCTGACCTTTACTGGTTCTAAAGTTGAGGAGGATCCTCAAGGTTTTATGATAAAATAGAGAAGATATTCAGGGTGATGCATGCTACTGACGTAGAGGGTGTGGAGTTTGCCATATATTAGTTAAAAGATATGGCATATCAGTGGTATAAGAAGTGGGAGTAGTCGAGGAGTGATGATGCTAAGCAAGCTATATGGGAGGAGTTTTCTCATACTTTTCTTGATCCTTTCTTTCCTCCAGAGTTGAGGGAGGATAAAGCTAAGAAGTTTGTGAACTAGAAGCAGGGAAGGATGATTGTAAAGAAATATGCCTTGAAGTTCATTAGTTTTCTTGTTATGCTTCGGTGTTGGTGTCTAGAATGAGGGCTAGGACTAGAAAGTTTGCTTCGGGTTCACATAGAGACTTGGTAGTAGAGTGTAAGGCGGTGATGTAAAATAATGACATGGATTTCTCTAGACTAGTTATCTACATGCAACAGGTCGAGAATGAGAAAAAAAAGCAGGCAGAAATGGGAGAGAGACAAAATAAGAAGTTTAGGTATTTAGAGTAGGGTAGAGGGCAGCAAAATAATAGTAGAGATAGTAAATAGTGGTCCACGAAGAAGAATTGGAGAAGTTCTAATGCCTATTTGATGGCTACTACCCCTTATCCTAAGTCATCTAGTGATCATCACTTCCAGACTAATAATAGGTTTAAGTCACAATGTGCCCAGTCTCTGGCTAGTGGAGCTCAGTCATCCCCACCCTATATTTCTTGTTGATTTTGTGGTTAGCTTTATTGTGGTTATTGTGATGAGAGAAAGAATCAGTGTTAAAGTTGTGAACAACTTTGGCATATACAGAAGAACTATCCTGTTGGTAGAGTAGCCAGAGGGGCTAATAAGGTCCCGATTGACACCTTTTCATCTCCTGCACCAAAGTGTGCTACCTTTAGCTTCGACGATGGTTGAAATCATCTTTATGCTCCTGCCACCAGTCAAGAATTTGAGGTATCTCCTGATGTTATCACTAGTACATTAAATCTCTTCTCTCATGATGTATATTGTTTGCTTGATTTAGGGTCTACTCTTTCTTACATAACCTGCTATATGGCTGTTCATTTTGGTTTTAGTCTTGAGTGCATTTCTAATCCTTTTTCTATTTCTATCCAGTGGGTGATTCTAATATGGCTAGAAAGGTTTGTAGGGGTTGTGTGGTATTTATATTTCATAGAGATACCATGGTACATTTTATAGAATTAGATATAGTTGGTATGGCAATACCACTATTAAAGCGTTGGTTAGTAATTAATGGAATAATGGTTTGGTTGGTTTGAAATGGTTTTAATTGGTTAATAATGGCGGGGTGTGATAGCTAACTGTGAAGGTGGGAGTTCAATGAAGGAACACTGGAAACTTATGTTTGCCGATATGAGAGGTTGGTCATGGCGGCCATATATAATACTATGAGGTACACGTGAATCCTCTAAGTACATTGTACATATGTATCATGGAGAGAGAAGGGTACTTGGGAATCCCCTACTCTTCTGGTATCTTTGGTTTGTGTGGGTACACATAATGGGGCCCATTTAGATGGTTACACTGGACCCATATCGCCCGTGGGTGGTTAAGGATGGTTAAGATACACATACCCAGGTTAATGGTTTTAAATACTTGCTAAATTTGGTTCTCTTTCTAGACATGGTTATATATATATATATAGTTTGTCTATATACATATGGTTGGTTTACTTGGTTTTACTGGATGTCATTATTTTATCCTTATCCTGAGTTCATGCAAGTGTTTACTCTCTAACTCGTATTCGGATGGCTGTATCCCCGTGTGATACAAGAACAAATCATTCTACTCCTTTTGTATACTGAGCGGATTACGGGATTAGCTTTTAGATTGCAGTGGTGAGCTTCCATATTTTTTAAAGGCTCCATTTCATATTATGGATATTTTCATATACTTTTGTTATTTTATGGATATTGGTTTTGGCTATGGTTGGGGGCATATCCCAATTGTATATCAATTTTCTTTTGATTAGAGGGTTTTGTGGAACTACTATAGGTTGGTATGGGCAGATCGGTATTGGTGTCATCCTTGGTATTTTTTATTATTATTGGGGTTGATATCATTGGACTAAATTTCTCACTATTCCATCCTATTTTATTTTAGGATTATATATCATTATTATGGAACTCTTATGGTTATGGTTCTAGATTATGGTTTGGTTGGTATTGTTTATCGTTGAGTATTGGATGATTGGACTCATTTGCATGGTCATAGATATAGACCTATCCTAGATTCTTGGATTATGCAATAACGCTATCTTATTACATATTTGAAATTTATCTAACTCAGTTAGTCGGTTGGGTTGGGTAATGGGGGTGGTCTCCAATCCCAATTGGACTTGGGATGCCTATTACGATAAGGACCTAGTTTGGGTCATGTCAAGTTGGTATTAGAGCTTTAGGTTCATGGTCAACTGGAAGTCCACAAAGCCATGTCTAGTAGAGTCTCTTTTAAGGATGTGTAATACGCCACACTCATAAGAGAGAGGCTATAAGGAATCTAAGAATGTTTCACTTTCTTGGTATTCTATTCTTAAGATTGGAGTCTAAGTCCTGGAATCCTCTCTAATCCTTGTCTGTTCACTTTTTAGATCATGCCTCAATGATTTCGAACATAAGAAAACTCTTCTATCTAATTTAGGGATAACGTAGAAAGCACACAAGGGATCCATACTCGGTCTCGGGGTGAAGTCCCTAGTATTTTTAGTGTTCCACTGGTTGCTACTAGTCCTCTACTAGGTGAGGTAATGAATGTTGAATTTTATCAATCAATTTGTACTATTGCTCAGTTGGTTTCTGCTCAGGCTGAGCGGGATGCATCTGGTGTTTCATCTATTGAGGCCCCAAGGGTTGGCCAGTTTATGAAGATTAATCTTCTTAGTTTTGCTAGTGTGAAGGTGGAGGAATATCCACAAGGTTTCTTGGATAAAATAGAGAAAATATTTAGGGTGGTGCATGCCACGAATGTGAAAAGAGTGAAATTTATAGCTTATCAGCTCAAGGATATTACGTACCAATGGTATGAGAAGTAGGATAGGGATAGAAAAGATGTTGAGGAGTTATCCTTATTGGAGACTTTCTTAAATACTTTTCTAGATCGCTTCTTTCTTTAGAGGCTGAGAGAAGTGAAGGTAGAGAAATTTATCAATCTGAGATAAGGGAAAATGTCAGTCAAGGAATATGCCTTGAAATTTCATTATTTGTTAAGGTATGCTCCAGAATTAGTGTCTAATATGAGGAAGAGAACGAGAAAGTTTGCTTCTGGACTATCTCGAGATAAGTTTGCTCCTGGACTATCTCAAGATTTGATCCTTAAAAGCAAGATTGTATTGCTGATCAAGGATATGGATATGTCTAAGTTGGTGGTTCATATGCAATAGGTGGAGAAAGGAAAGAGTAAATATACAGAGTTTGGGGAAAGGTATATTCAAGTGTTCTAAATAAGGTGGTGGGCAATACTAAGGTAGTCGGGATGGCGATAAATAGCCAAAGAAGAAGTAGGGGAGTTCTGGTTCCTTCTATTCAGCTAGTACTTCTTACTCGAAGCCTTCGGGTAATAGGCGCTAGCAGGGTTGGTGTTAATTTCCAGGCACAGGGTGCCCAATCTCAGGTGAGTGGGGCATAGTCGGTTTCTTTATGCCCTCCTTATCGGTTCTGTGGTCGTCTTCATCGGGGACTTTGTGATGAAGGGAGGGATATGTGTTTTAAAAATCATTATTCGAGACATATACTTAGAAATTATCCAGTTGGTAAGGGTTCTTTGGAAGCGATCAATGCCCTAATTACTTCATCTTCTGATCCTGCACCTAGTGGTGCTGGTTCGGCGTCTGCTCCTGCTTGTGGTGTAAACGCTAGTCAAAATAGGTTATATTCTATTACATCTCGATAGGAGTCTGAGGCATCACCTGATACCATGACTGGTACGTTATAACTCTTTTCTCTTAATGTGTATTGTTTGCTTAATCTGGGGTCCACTCTTTCTTATGTGACCTTATTTATGGTTGTTTATTTTGATCTTGATATCAAGGTTATTTTGGTTCCTTTTACTATTTCTACCTCAATAGGTGACTCGATTATTACTAAAAGAGTCTATAGGAGGTGTACGGTATCTATTGGAAGTAGAAAGACTTTGGTAGATTTGTTTGAATTGGATATGGTGGATTTTGATGTTATTCTAAAGATGGATTGGTTACACTTTTTTTATGCATCTTAATATTATCGGACCCATAAAGTTGTATTTAGGCTCCCTGGTCAACTAGTTATAGCGTGGGAGGGTAATTCCCTAGCTCCTAGGGGAAGGTTTACTTCTTATCTTAAAGCTCAAAGATTAATATCCAAAGGGTGTCTCTATCACTTGGTCTGGGTTAAAGATTCTAACTCAAAATGTCTTTTTTTACATTCGATTCAGGTGGTGAATTAATTTTCTAAGGTCTTTCCAGATGATCTTTCTAGAGTTCCTTCGGATAAGGAGATTGAGTTCAGTATTGATTTGGTTTTGGACACTTATCTAATATCTATTCTTCCTTATAGAATGGCTCTGATTAAGTTAAGAGAACTCAAGAAGAAACTTAATGATCTTGTGGATAAAGGGTTTATTTGTCCTAGTGTATAACCGTGGGGTGTGCCGATATTATTTGTGCGCAAGAAGGGTGGATCCTTTAGTATGTACATTGACTATTGGCAATTGATTAAGGTAACGGTTAAGAACAAGTATCTTCTTCTAATGATATATGACTTGTTTGATCAATTGGAAGGTGCCAAGTTATTTTCTAAGATAGATCTTTGGTCTAAGTATCATCAGCTTAAAATTAGGGAGGAGGATATCACTAAGACAGATTTCATACTTGGTATAGGCACTTTGAGTTCCTGGTTATGTCATTTGATTTGTCTAATGCCTCGGTGGCATTTATGGATTTGATGAACAAGGTTTTCAGGTAGTTTTTGGATCTTCTTGTCATTGTGTTCATTAATGACATTTTGGTTTATTCTACGAGTGAAGTGGATCATGCTAATTACCTTTGTGTGGTGTTGCAGGCCTTGAAAGAGTAGTAGTTGTATGCCAAGTTATCCAAGTGTGAGTTTTGGTTGAACGTTGTAACTTTCTTGGGCCATATTATTTCTAATGAGGGGATTATGGTGGATCCGCAAAAGGTGGAATGGTTAAGAAGTGGCCGGCCCATAACTCCAACCAATATTTGGAATTTCTTAGATCAGGATGGGTATGGTGAGTTTCTCGACGATAGATTTCCCTTTGAATAAGTCAACTCAGAAGAAGGTAAAGTTTTCTTTGTCAGATGCATGTGAATAGAGTTTTGAGAAGCTTAAGATAAGCTAACTTTGGCTCCGATTTTGACATTGCCTGAAGGTAATGAGGGGTTTGTGGTTTATTGTGATGCATCTCAGGTGGGACTTGGTTGCATCTCAATGCAACATGGGAAGGTTATAGTCTATGATTCGATGCAATTGAAGGCATATGAGAGAAATTATCCTACTCGTGATTTATAGTTATTGGTGGTGATTTTTGCTCTAAAAATCTGGAGGCATTATTTGTATGGAGTTCACGTGGACATCTTTTTTAATCATAAGAGTTTATAGTATGTGTTTACTCAAAAAGAACTAAATCTAAGGCAAATGAGATGGTTGGAGCTTCTTAAGGACTATGATATGAGTCTTCACTACCACCCAGATAAAGCTAACGTAGTTGTTGATGCTCTTAGCAGGTTGTCCATGGGGAGTTTGGCTCATGTGTAGAAAGGAAAATGCAAATTGGTGAAGGATATTCACCACTTGGCCCATCTTTGAGTTCGTCTCTTAGACTCCAAGAATGGTGGTGTGATGGTTCAGGAAATGGTTAGGTCATCTCGTGGTGCATAAACCAAGGAGAAACAAGTGTTGGATCCTATATTGATGAAAATCAAGTGTGATGTTGGTTTGAAAAAAGTGATCTTTGAGATCAGTGGCAATGTTACTTTATGGTACCAAAGTAGGTTATGTGTTCCTGATATTGATGATTTATGACAAAGGATTTTGGCTGAGGCACATTAATCGTGCTACGTTGTTCATCCCAGTTTGACAAAATACATCATGATCTCAAAGAGATGTATTGGTAGAGTGGTTTGAAAAGAGATGTGGTTAATTTTGTGGCAAATGCTTATCGTGTCAACAAGTCAAAGTAAAGCACATGAGGCCTGGTGGGTTATATCAAGAAATTGATTTGCCAGAATGGAAATGGGAGGAGGTAATAAATATGGATTTCATTACCAGACTTCCTCGGTCTCAGAATCAATTTGATTTGATTTTGTTCATCGTGGATTGGATGAAAAAGTCCGCTCACTTATTCTTAGTGCGGACTAGCTTTTCTGTGGAGGGTTATGCAATGTTGTATCTTCATGATATTGTAAGTTGCATGAGGTACCTATTTCTATTATTTTTGATCGGGGTACACAGTTTTCATCTCACTTCTGGCGGTCTTTTCAGAATAGATTGGGGACTAAGGTTAGTCTGAGTACTGCTTTTCATTCTCAGATGGATGTGCAAACAGAAAGGACTATTCAGACACTGGAGGACATGCTTTGGGCATGTGTGATTGATTATGGTGGCAGTTGGGTTGAGTATTTATTTTTGGTGGAGTTTTCTTACAACAATAGCTATTATTGTAGTGTTAGTATGGCCCTTTTTTAGGCATTCCATGGTAGGAGGTGTAGATCTCCTAGTGGTCTGTTTGAGCTTGGCGAGGTGGATATGTTCAGTCTATATTTGTTTTATCAGGCCATGGAAAAGGTAATGGTGATTTGGGATAGGCTTAAGGCTGTCCAAAGTCGCCAAAAGTCATATTCTAATATAAGACATAAAGACTTTGAGTTTGAGGATGGGGATAAGGTGTTCTTAAAGGTATCTCCCATAAAGGGAGTAATGTGGTTAGATAAGAAGGGGAAGCTTAGTCCCCAGTTTGTTGGTCCTTATGCGATTTTGCAGAGGGCCGGTAATATGGCTTATGAATTAGAGTTATCTCTAGTTTGGGCTCAATTGATTGATAGTTCACGTTTCTATATTGAGGAAGTGTATTGGTGATCCTTCTTTGGTTGTTCCATTGGAAGGATTGGATATCTTGGATTCTCTACCATATGAAGAGGTCTCGGTTAAGACATTGGATGGACAGGTTTAATGGTCACGGACCAAGGATGTGGCCTCAGTTAGGCTCTATGGCAGAACCACAAGATGGAAGAGGCTATATGAGAGGCAAAAGAGGATATGAAGTCTAAGTATCCACATCTATTTTTTTTCTCCTAGATTCGTGTGGAAGGTATGTGTTCTTCAACGTACTTGTTTTTCAAACTTTGTTAAAGGAAAGATTAATATCCTTGAATCTTTATTTTCTAACTTGGTTAAAGGTTCGATTGATATTTGATAATGCAAGTGAATCGTGCTTATGTTTACTCTGCCTTGTCCATCAATTGGGGATGAATGTTCCTAGTAGGGGAGACTATATCACCCTGGGTTTTTGACCTTTAGAAAATTTCCTGGATTTCTGGTTTCTGGGCAGGATATGACTAAGGAGTATGAGTCGTACACTGGGGTATGAATGGTATGGGTTGTTCGTATGTTGACCAGTGATTGATAGTGGGTTGAATTTGGTTTCTGGAATGGATATGAATTAGGTGGTACGAGGCGTATTGGTGATTATGGGTTGTTGGGTTTGGTTCTTTCCTTTACTTAATCTTAGACTTGGTAGATTAACTTGGATCTGAGTATGAGTGGTTCACCATGAGCCATAAGCCAAGGTAGGAGTCATACCATGGACTCGTATGGTGGATAGTGTTCAAACCCCTTGTGATTCTGTTTTACCAGGTGTATGGGTCAAGGGTACTAGTCGTATGCTTTTTGTAATACCCCGATCGTTTCTTAAACCTAAATCCATCTTTTGAGTAAATAGGGATGACTTCCAAATTGATTGTTATTTATATCATGTTGTATTTCCCTAAATTCGACTCTCAATCATGTGGAGAATTGGATAAGCTTTCCATCGATGTAAGATTCACCTGAATCGGACACCCGGTGAGGAAGTTAGAGCCATTTTGTAATTCCCCGAGACTCTAACCAATAGTGAAATCATGAATCAATCTCTTGAGAAATAAATTATAGTTCTTTGGTTGTTTTCTAATCAAGGATAGTGTGTATTAAGGCCTTAAAGATGTCCTAATGATTGGGCGAATGAAAACATTCCTTACCGATTGAGTTCTTGGGAAGGATATTGGTATAGTCAACTTCAAACGAGGATATTTCTCATTATACTTGGAATTTTTGAGCTCATGACTATCTACAGATAGATAATTGAATTAGCTTTCTAACGATACCAATTTCGCCAAAATCCGATATCGGAGCAAAGAGTTATGGCCATTTTACTCCAACATGGTCAAGCTGGAAAACGGTGACGACGGTTCTGACGGGCTGTCACGTTTCTGATGCCATTTTTGACGACGTCTTCACTTTCTGATGACATTTTTGATGACATCGTCAGCCTTAGGCAGAAAATCAAAAATTTGACCCTTTTGTGATGACATTTCGCGATGGCCTATCATGGGTCTGACGGCCTATCACGAATGTCGTCAGCCATTTTTTTCAGCAATTAAGGGGGGGTTTTAAAAGGGTATTTTGGTCTTTTCCACTTATTTTGACCCTCTATATATATCCAAGTAAAGAAGAAAACTTCATTCTTCTTCCATTTCATCAAGAATACTAGGGTTTCTCTCTCAAAAATCCAATCCAAATTTCCCAAGAACATCAAGAATCCAACCATAGATTTTATAAATTGGTTCAAGATTCAAGGTACCCAAGTCAAAAGCATCAAGAACCCTAACTCACGAAGTGGAAAAGGAGTCTATAACAAGTTTCTTCATTCAAATCCATAATCAAGGTATGTGGGGTTTGAACAAGAACACTTCTTTCATTCTTGTGCCCAAAGATTTAATTTCTACTATTGAAATCTATGATTTTGCAAAGTGGGTTTACACCCAAATTACTTTATTAATGATTTATGATATTTGAGCTATTCAAGATCGATACACATGACTATTTCATCATTTTATTTCTTAAATTGAGAACTTATGCCATGAGTTGAATATTATTATTATGAGTTGATGATTTCCGAATGATTTGAGATAAGAACTTGAGAGTAAAGAATGAGTTCTAAGCTTTAGAGTAAGAGCTTTCAAGACATGTGTTAAGCTTTAAGCTTCCTTATGACAAATTGGATTATTGAGCATATTGATTCATAAGATTGAGTTGTTATAATGAGTCTTGATATTTCCTCAAAGTTATTGATGTTGCCATGACTAAATGAATTGATACATCTTGATGTTGAGAAAGATTGTTTGATTTTGAGTCGAGTTAGGAATCCATAGTTGTATATGATTTACCGATGAGATATATATTTATATTTTGGTCTTTATAATAGACCCATGAGTTGATATTGATTAAGGTGGATTTCCTAATGCATTCTGAGCTGAGTTTGGAAGGAGTATTTAGCACCGAGCGAAAAATGTGGTATTTTTCCAAAACTATGTGCCACCGTAGGATTGATATTGATAATTGTGGGCCAGAGGCCGAGTATGGAATTGTGATTGAGAAATTAATGTTGTACTCCTTGGCAAGAGTACGACACCCCGCCAATGTGGGGTTCTCTCCTTAGGAGGGCAAAACATTGGACTCCATGCGGCTCACATGGTGTAGTTATGTCGGTTATAAGAAACTCCCAAGTCCAAAAGAGTTCAAGTTTCATGAGTTACCGAGTCACTCTAAGTCATGATTTAAAGATTTTGAGTTAAGTATAATGATTTATGAGATTTATAATGCTTGTATTACTATTGATGATTTACAAGGAATATATTTCAGTTAATTCAAGCGAAGAAAGTTGTTATCGTCAGCATGCATGATTTTCATAATCATTTATAATATTATTTATAATATTGCATTGCACCCCCACATACTCAGTACATTCCTTAAAGTACTGACCCCCATATATTGTTATATGCTATAGTGCCTTATAATGTAGGTACAAGTTATAACGCAGATACTGTATTCAGTCAGTTCACAGCTTCCAGTCAGCAGGTGATGAGTCCTTTTGATTTGAGGGCATGAGTCAGTTATACAGTTCGAGAAGTGTTGTATTTTTCTTACTTTAGTCATATTGAGATTGGGTAGTTGGGAGTCATGACCCATCTATCTGAAGTCAGTACCAGTAGAGGCTTCATAGACAGTCAGTAGAAGTTGATATATTCAGTTTTAGTTTCATTTGTAAAAGTAGAGTTGTAATCTTGTAAAGTTCATGTTTATATTGATCAAGTTCAGAGAAGTTCTATATTTTCTCTAACTTTATATAGATTTAATCATTTTATCCAGTTGTTTATGAGTTATGCCAGTAGGAGGGTTAGCTTGGGGTCACTTGCGCCCCTAAGCACCGTGTGACGTCCTGGGACCCAAATTTTGGGGCGTTACACTTTGAGTACAACTTGGTTTGGTTAAGTTTTTCCTTGGACAGTTTTGGGTCCAAGGAGGAAGCCTAGGGTATGAGTGGTAGGTACCACTCGTATTGGAGGGTACGACTTGTATAGGTAGTCGTACTCCCTTGACAAGAATTTTATGCAGTTTAAGTGAGGGCAATCTGGATATTTTTACACTTAATCTAATAAGACCCAACAACTTTTAACATACTTGGGAGGTTATTTGCCCTATTATTCTATTCATTAACACTTAGAAAATACTCTTTAATCCTCTCTAAAGTTCTTGGGAAAAGGAAGCTAGGGTTTTATCTTAAGGATTAATTTGGGGCTTATGTTAGTGATTTCTCTCCATTATCTTCTCAATTAAGGCATGTACTCCTTCCCTCATTTTTATATCCAACTAAAGGATAATTTTTTAAATTGTTTTTATGGCATAATTGTTATATGGTTTTGGATTTTCAAATATATGTTGGGGGTTTTGGTTATAATGGCTTGATTATGGTATTCCCATGTTTTAATTATGTATTTGCATATTTTAATAGTGGTTTGGATACTTGGCTACATGGAATGGTTAATTGGTATTCGATTTTGGTTTTAGAAACACTATGACCCCAATATGTTTGATAAAATGCCTATGAGAATGCTTTTACTATATTGTTGGACTTTTGAATGGAACTATTGCATAGTACGGTTTGGTAATAAAACCCTAAATAGTTTAAATGGTTTGGAATGGTTAAATGGAATGGTTGGTGGTCATGGTCATGGTTAATTAAACTCCTTGTGGGGTATAATAGAATCCCCCAAGTAAATATGTTAATGAACACTTGTGGGGTATATGTGACTCCCCCAAGAAAACTTAATAATGGAACACTTGTGGGGTATATGGTACTCCCCAAGTTAACTTGGTAAATGGGTACACGAGAATCTCTTTACCTTAAAAGATTTGCCTAAGGACAATACTTGTAAGTTATAGTTGGTATGACGATACCACTATTAATAGCCTTGGTTAATAATAAATGGAATAATAGATTAGTTAGTTGGAAACGGGCTTAGTTAGGAAATAATGGCGGAGTGTGATATCTAACCATGAATGTGGGAGTTCAACGACCAAACACTGTAAACTCATGTTTGCCGACATGAGGGGTTGGTCATGGCGACCATATATGATAATGAGGTATACGGGAATCCTCTAAATACACTATACATATGTATCATAGAGAGCGAAGGGTACTTAGGAATCCCCTACTCTTATTGTATATTTGGTTCATGCGGCTACACACATCGAGGCCCATTCGGGGTTACACTGGACCCATATATCCCATGGGTAGTTAAGGACAGTTAAGCAAAACATACCCAAGTTAATGGTTTTAAATGCATGCTAAACCTGATTCTCTTTCCCGGCATGGTTATAGATATATGTATGGTTTGTATATATGCATATGGTTGGTTTACTTGGAATTACTGGATGGTATTATTTTATCCTTATCCTAAGTTCATGTTAGCTTTCACCCACTAACCCATATTCAGGCAGATTATCCCCACGTGATGCAGGAACCGGCCATTCTACACCACCTGCATAGTGATTGGATTTTGGGATCAACTTTCGTATTGCAATGGTGAGCTTACATCTTTTTGGAAGGCTCTATTTCATGTTATAGACATTTTCATATACTTTGGTTATTTTATGGATATTGGTTTTGGCTATGGTTAGTGGCATGTCCCAATCGAATATCGGTTTTCTTTTGGTTAGAGGCTTTTGTGGAACTACTATGGATTGGTATGGGCGAGATCGGTATTGGTGTCAGCCTTGGTATTGGCATTGGTATCGGGGATGATATCATTGGACTAAATTTCTTATTATTCCATCCTCTTTTATTTTGGGATTATATATCATTATTATGGAACTCATATGGCTATGGTTATGGATTATGGTATGGTTGGTATTGGTTATCAGTTGGGTATCGAATGGCTAGACTCGTTTGGGTGGTTACAGATATAGACCTATCCCAGTCTTAGATTATGCAATAATGTTATTTGTTATATGTTTGAAATTCATTTGACTCAGGATATGCGTTGGTTGGTTGGGTTAGGTAATGGGTTGGTCTCTAGTATCGGTTAGAATTGGGATGCCTATTACGATAAGGCCCTAGTTTAGGTCATATCATCCTTCTTATATAGAGATAGACTTTGGGATTGATCTTATACCAGATACCCATCCTATCTCTATCCTTCTGTATAGAATGACTTCAACTAAGTTGAAGGAGCAGAAAGAGTAGTTAAAGATCTTCTTGATAAGGGTTTCATTTGTTCTAGTGTATCTCTGAGGGTTGCTCCTATTTTGGCTAATTCGAGATGCCCATAACGACTATTGTTTGGTTCATGACAGCTAATCTATGTTATTAATACCATTTTAGGAGAACAATGAAGCATATGAAGACATAACAATACCATGCAGTACAAAGGATACGAGATGAAAGCAAAAAAGGCACAAACGAAGGCTGCATCAAATGCCTTGCATCGCGACCCCTAAGGGTGTGGACTAAGCTTCATGCCATGAACCATGGTGCGTGCTAGTCTTCACGCTTCAACCCTCTAAGCTATATGGATAAACCCTTAAGTTTGAGGAAAATTTCTTATTTTCTTCAATGTCCAGAGGCTTGGTGGTAGTTTCATAAGGCAATTATTAACACCCCAAGCCCTGTTTTGAATGTTTGTTACGTATCATTTGGAGAAGAGAAGTGAGGCTAAGAATATTCTATTTGGACTCATCTTTATAATCTCTAAAAATCATAGATTTTGATATGAACACTTTGATGTTATTTCTAATCATAAGTGGCTATAGCTCTATAGCTAGAATTATAGAAGCATTGTAATCCACATTCTAAACTATGGGTTTTTGAGTTCATATTGAAATTGCTTTGCTATCCTATTCTTTTCATTTTAATGTATTCTTATGGTTTCAAACTTGAGTGTGCGCCTTAAAACATGATTTTCTTGAACAAAGGAGTTGTTGTTAGGAAAAGAGAATAGTGACAAGAAGTGAGAGTTATCAATCTCTAGTATATCAATTGATGCCTTAACCGGACTAATCGCTTGGAGAATACATAGAATTATGATGTATCACTTTACACAACAACATACCCAGTGTATTCCCACATAGTGGGATCTGGGAAGGGTAGTGTGTACTCAGTCCATACTACTACCTCAGGTGAGGTAGAGGGGTTGTTTCCGATAGACCCCCGGCATAGGACCGGTAACAGTATACCAAACACAAAATATAAGTGCATATAAACTAGTACGGTACGCAAAATAAACTAACAATATAACAAAAACAAAAGATAAGTTCATATAAACTAGTACGGTAAGCAAAATAACCACACAATAATACTACAGCCACAACGCCACAAATAAGAAACTCTAGACACAAAATAACGTTCCCCTACTATTACCGATGCACTCCCACCCCCTAAACCTCTACCCTAATTCTTGTCCACCATACCTTCCTATCAAAGGTCATGTCCTCCGTAATCTGTAACTACTTCATATCATGTCTAATCACCTCCCTCCAATATTTCTTTGCTCTACCTCTACCCCACCAAAAACCATCCATAGCCAGTATCTCACACCACTTCACTGGAGAATCAGATCTCCATCTCATCATGTGCTCGAACTAATGTAACCTCACTTCTCACATTTTGTCCTCCATCAAGGTAACTCCCACCTTCTCTCGAATAATCTCATTCCTTACCCTATCTTTCCTTGTATGTGAACACATCCTTCATAATATTCTCATCTCCGTCACCTTCAACTTTTGGATGTGGGAGTTCTTAACTGGCCGTCACTCCGCTCCATACAATATAGTAGGCCGGACTACCACTCTATAGAACTTACCTTTAAGCTTTGGGGGCACCTTCTTATCACATAGAAATCCCAAAGCGAGCCTCCATTTCAACCACCTTACCCCAATACGATGTGTGACATCCTCGTCAATCTCACCATTGCCCTGAATCACAGATACTTAAAACTATACCTCTTTTAAATGGACTGAGAGTCCAGCTTCACAACCACTCTAGCCTCCTGTGACACATCACTGAACTTACACTCCAAGTACTCTGTCTTGGTTCTACTTAACAGGGATTCTTTAGACTCAAGTGCCTGTTTCTAAATCTCTAACTTATCATTAACATTACCTCGAGTCTCATCAATCAATACCACATCATCTGTAAATAACATACACCAAGTCCCCTCCCCTTGAATATGTCGTGTCAAAACATTCATCACTAAGGCAAATAAAAATGAACTAAGAGTCGATCCCTGATGCAACCCTATCAAAACTAAGAAGTGCTCTGAATATCCACCAACCATCCTCATACGAGTCTCTGCACCATTATACATAGCCTGAATTAACCTAGTGTATGCCATGGGAACCCCTCTAGCCTCCAAGTACCTCCATAGAATCTCCCTAGGAACTCTGTCATATGCTTTCTCAAGATTAATAAACACCATGTGCAAATCCTTCTTTCTCTCCTGAAACTGCTCCACCAATCTCCTTATAAAGTGAATAGCCTCAGTGGTCGAGCGACCTGTCATAAAACCAAACTGATTCTCAGAGATCATCACAATCCTTATCATCCTCAACTCTACCACCCTTTCCCAAACCTTCATAGTATGACTCAACAACTTAATACCTCTATAGTTGTTGCAACTCTGGATGTCTTCCTTGTTCTTATACACTAGAATCATCATACTCTACCTCCATGCTTCAGGAATCTTTGCCACCCTAAAAATAATGTTAAACAACCTTGTCAACCACTCCAAACCTACCACGCTAGTGCTCTTTCAAAAATCCACTGGAATCTCGCCTAGACCCATCGCCCTATCCTGCCGCATTCTATGAATTTCTTCCTTAATCTCCTCAACCTTGATACACCTACAATAACCATATTCATGACACTTGTCAGATTTCTCTATGTCCCCTAAAACAAAACTTTATCCCCATCGTCATTCAAAAGTTAATGAAAATAGGACTTCCACCTCTCCCTAATGAAGACATCCTCAACCAAAACTGTACCATCCTCTTCTTTGATGTACTTTACTTGGTCAAGGTCATGATCCCTCCGCTCCCTGGCCTTAGTAATCCTATATAATTTTTTATCTCCATATTTTTCCTCTAAAGTCACATAAAAGCCCTCAAAAGATTTTATCTTAGCCGTCGTAACCGCTAACTTAGCCTCTCTTCTAGCTACCTTATACTTCTCTTTATTCGTCTACCTTTTCTCATCATCCTTGCTCTTAATAAACTTAGAATAATCCATATTTTTAGACTCTACCTTTCTCTTAACCTCTTCATTCCACCATCAATCTCGTCGATGCTTGCTAGATCAACTTCTTGAGACACCCAACACCTCTCTAGTGGTCTCCCTAATGCAACTAGTATTCGTCTCCCACATACTATCCACATATCTTCTACTCTCCCACGCCCCTACTCCTTAACTTCTTCTCTATTTCCAAAGCACTAGCCAAAGTCAAGCTACCCTACTTAATCTTGGGCCAAGCCTCCATACTTTTCTTCTTTTTACCCTTATTGATAACCAAGTTCATCACCAACAATCTATGCTGAGTCAAAAGATTCTCACTAGGTATGACTTTACAGTCATTACATAGCGCTTTATCCCCTTTCCTAAGAAACAAAAAGTATATCTGAGTCTTGGCCACTGAACTACGAAATGTAATAAGGTGTTCCTCCTTCTTTGAAAAGCTTGAATTCGCTATCCACAACTCAAAATCCCAAGAAAATCCAAAAGGGAAGCTCTTCTTTCATTTGTCTCTCCAAAACTAAAACCTTCATACACATCATATATCATTTTAAGTTTGTGAAAATTGAAGTGAATTAACTGTTGAAGGTTAACAAACACTCGAATGGAATTTCTATCTATATTTCTCTATAACTGCAGATATAAGTATGAACTCATATAATCCATAGTTGGAAAGAATAGAAATACCAAGGTGAACATAACCCTAGTTTATTGTTTCTCTATGTTTCAACATTACAAAAAGATATTCATTTTTTTGGACTGCAATTGCTTTATTATCACTTAAACTAAAAAAAAACCTTTATCTATGGAAACTTATGATTAAAATTCCATTAATCTATATATAACTTAATTAGCACCTTATTCCCTATGGGATTCAACCCCAACTGTTGTTAGGTTATAAATTTGACCAACGACCATTTATGCTTCTATAGTAAAAGTTGTAGTTTGGGTGTATCAGTACTTTATGAGGGTAAGAGGGTATAAAAAGTAGTTCAAGGTGATTGGGAATTAATTGGGTTTGACCAGATAATAAGGGTGAGACAAGTGGTGAAGGAGACGCTAGTATGTGCAAAAGTGTGGGAGGAGTGTAGGGTGCATATATTTGGTTCATTCCATGACCGCTTGGTGCCTTACGTGGAACAAATGTGGAAGCCATATGATGTTGATGTGGAAGAGGGTAGAGGAAAAAGTGAGCTATGCAGGTCAGGCTTAACCTTGTCCCAAAGTTGCATGAATATTATGAAATGGGATGATTTAAAATGTCTTCTTTCTTTATACTAAAATGTCTTCTATCGTTATACTCTTCGGGCTTCTAAATAAACATAAAGGATGAACTTAATAAATAAAATATATTAAAAGTATCAAATAAATAAAAATTATTTGATGTTGGATGTAATTATTAATACTTAAATAAAGTTGCGTAACAAAACTCAGAATTAAATGATAGTATTTATAATGTATAAAATTAAAGAAAATACTTCATTCAATTCATATAAATGCCATTTTGTGAAAATCAAAAAGGAAATCAAAAAATAGTAATAGATAATAATAATAATAATAATAAAATTTGATGATTTTATTTTGTAAAATAAATGGTGGAAATACTTACATAAACTCCTTATTATTAAAAAAACTAATATTCATTCAAAATTATTAGAAGCACAAAAAATTTCTTGAAAGAAAGGAGGGACAAAATTCGGTATCAACACCATTCTTTTCTATATAAATTGTAAGGACTAGGTCTTGAGAGGCTAGGGATGTTGAGTCGACACCTAATATCAGAACCCCAGTTTGAGGATGGGGCAGGAATCATGGTCGACCTAGAGATAGAGAAGGGGAATGAAGTGATTCCCCAACTTAGAGGACATGTTAGGAATGCCTCTCCCGAGCCTGAAGTTTTCTATTCCAAGTATAATTATCAGATAGGGGTGCGAAGCAATCTTAGGTTCCACAGATTTCAATTGACACCCCAACGCTTCAGGGTCTTTTGGTTTATTTCTTGAGTCACTTGAAGGGTATTCCCTTAAATGTACATGGTATTCTGTATACTCTGAGTGATATTTCACCCTCAGTGATGGCATCTACTTTTGGTATTCCTTCTTTTAGGGTACAACCATTATCTATAGTACCCTCACATGTGGACTCTTTACTTACTAAACTAACTATTCTCCTAGTTTTGAGTGTGGCTATGTTTTTTAATGATCAAAAGAGATTGAGAGATTTATTCGCTTGGATCTACCCAAGTATAATAGAGTTATTGGATAGGATATTGAATGCCTAGAGAATTTACATAATGTTGGATCTCATGAGTCTCATAGAGTTGATTATACTACCTATCAGTTCCTGGATATGGCTAAGAATTTTTAGAGGTCTCATGCTAGTTATAGGCCTTTCGGTTTGACTGCTATGACTTGGACTTATTTTTTTTAGGCCTTCTTGGAGAGGTTTAAGTCATATTTCTTAAGAGATTAGATGAGAGATGAGTTTGATCATCTCAAGCATGGCCCCATGTCTATAGTTGAGTATGAGTCATGTTTTCATGCCTTATCTAAGTGTTCAGCTGCTAGCGTCTCTATCGAGATTGAGAGAATTCAAAAGTTTGTGAAGGGGTTAGATGGTACATATTAGTTGGCTATAGCCCATATGGTAGCTTTAGTGTCTTATTTCTAGAGTATTATTAAGTATCACAAGATAATTGAGTTTATTATCCAGACTACTAAAGGGGGCACCAAGAAGGTGTATCGTCAAGGTGAGTTTAGTGGACACGCCTTCTAAGATAGAGTTTATCTAGTAGAGGTTCCCATGGTTAACATGGTAAGATGGTTCAGGCTGCATTGTAGGAATAAGGTACTAGACCTTCAGGTTCTACGAGTTTTGGTAGCCAGGTAACAGGTCATAGGGTGAAGGCTCCAAGATTAAATTTTTAGGCAAGAGCAGACATTTTAGTTTATCCACATATTTTAGAGTTAGGTTTCAAGGGATTTTTTGTATGTGATGAGTTTGTCCATATGGCTAAAGACTACCCTTGTTGTATGTATAAACCCACTCAACAGAGTTTTCAACTTCAGCTTTGCCCTACTCCAGTTTCTATAATGAGAGGTGATTCACATAATGGCAGTGGTGGTTCTAGTAGTTCTAGAGGTGCTAGAGGTAGAGTTAGGGGAGCTTGTGGAGGTGGTCATAGGGTAACTTAATTCAAGAGAGAAAGTAGGCAGTGTTCTGCTATACTTAGGAGACCCGAGTTTGATGCATCTAATGTAATTTATATAGGTATCTATAAGGCCCCAAATCTGGTACCCGAAATGCTACAAGGTGATCATGAACCCGAAGGACCAAAAGCTAACCCATGACTGATATCTGTACTCGAACATTTCATAACATTCTATATGAATACGAAAATAAAGGCTGAAAGGTCGTAAGGTTTAAAACTGAGACATAATATCTGATAAAATATAACATCTGGGTGGGGTATGAAATACCCAAAACAACTAAAATAACTGTCTAATCATGATAGTCTGAAAAACCTCTATATGTCTGAATAAGGAGTAGATGGGACATCTCCCCAACTAACTCTAACTACTAAAATAAACTAAGTACTAAAATGATAAAATAATGGCCATGTCCTTAAAGGATGAGGACTCACTGCTGACTCTGACTGCTGAGTACTGGAATGCTACTAATGCTCTGGAGCTCGTGCTTCTAAACTTATGGTATAAAATACTATAGTGCAAATGCGTCAGTATATTTGAATGTACTGGTATGTAAGAGAGGTGGGTTGAATGAAAAAGTTCAAATGCATGAACAATGCTAACTGACTGAATGACATGAACGTGAGAATATATGCATTAATAAGTGACTGTGACTAAATTCTTAATGGTACTGACTACTGAGTCCAATTATTGATAACATGAGTCACTGATAACTGATATAACTTATACTGAGCAACTGTATGTAACAGTCTAGGTTTAGATGAAACTAGCAGAGTTTTATACTATTTTGAGTTAACTGTATCTGATAGTCCTGAATGTTGTAGAACTATCTGAGTTCTATTACTGAAACTGAGACTAAGACTGTAGGAAATAGTTATATAATCGGCATGCCCCCAAATAATACATTATAACAGAGTTGGGGTCCAATCTATAATCCCAATTGGAAGGGTGTCAATACCGCGCCACTGGTAAGGACAAGCTGTGAGTGACCCTTATCTGACAGTGTCCCCAAAAGAAAATGGTGGGACCCTCATATAATAGTGTTTATCCATCTCATCAACCCTCATCTAACAGTGTTGATGTCTCATCTATGTTGGCTACATAGTTTTGGAACGCAAGGATGGCTTCTAAGAATCACACCCTCATCTGACAATGTGTGTTCCCATCCTTGGGTTCACTCGGTGCTAATTCCTACTCCCATCTTAATAGACACTGAACATGATTAACTGAACTGGACTACACTAAATTCATGGAGTTATGTTAACTGATAGAATACTATTGAGATTACAGAATTACTGAGCTTTCCTGAGTCACATGACTAACTGAGTTCTATGGATCATGGCTTGACTGAGGATATCATGAAAAATGTCACTGACTCTAGGTACACAGCTATATTTTTTGGGTACAAGTACCCCCAGAATTTGATAGAAGGAAAATGACACAGCATGACCTTCTTGAATACATGACCAACATCAACAATCCATAATATAATAAGTTAGGGATTTCATGAAGTACAAGTTCTAAAGCACCACAATGGCTACACGTATATCCATAATTCATTGACTAAGACATTCCATCAAACACTTGACATACATAACTTGTACATGAATGGGGATTTCATATTATCATACTAGTATGGCACTTTTCCTTCACATAGGCATTTAATCGAACATATGGGGAGCATGCTTTGGTTATACAATTATCAATACGTCTAATAATCATGGATACATAAACCAACTTGTAAATTGAAGCTTTCATCATGAATATTGCGTAAATCATCACATATTAGAATCAATTCTTGTAAATAAATAGTCTAGAACATGGAACGAAACCAACTTACAACATGAACATCAATTTTCAATTCAATCAAATCATGAACATTCATAAATATACAAATCTTGGATTTTGGAAAGAGATTCTTGAGCTTCATGGGTGAAAGAGACCTATGAATCAACACACGACATACCTTAGAATGTAACTCCAAAAAGATCCTTGAAGATATTCTTGATCCTTTCCCTTGAACTTTTAAGAATAGGGTTTCTTGGCTTTGAGAGTGTATGAAGAAATTGGGGGAAAATAGAGTTAATAATGATATCCTTAGGTCATGTAAGGTTAAATTTCGTGTTTAAGGTTGAACTAAAATCATGGGAAAATACCCATTTAACCCTGGATACGTCTTTTAAATTTTGTGAAAATTTTTCCAACCTGAACCCCTGGTGTGATGCGGTGCTATCACATCGTGTCACTAGAATTTGACAACTGGGAAATTGGACGATGGTGCGACACGGGGTCATTGCGGAGTTTCACTAGATTTTAACAATTGGGATTTGGCAGCCCTCTGCGACGCGATAAAATTGCGGAGTCTTATTAAAAATTGACAAATGTCTTTTTGTCTTATGGCATGATACAACACTAACTTAGATGACTGTGTTTTACGACTGGAACTTTAAATTGCCATAACTTCTTATCCAGTTGTCAAATTTAGGCAAGTTTGGTATCGATGGAAAGCTTATTGAATTTTATACACAACTAAATATGAAAATCTTAAAAATTCCCCATGGAATAAACATCATTCAATTTAGAAAATAATACTTGATATTCTTGGGACAAAATTAGTTAGAAAACTTTGAGGTATTACAGTATCATCCCAGTTTTCTATAGATCTACTTTCATGTTATTTGACCCCTAGTCTACAATATCCTGTGTCTACAAATTTTTCTTTTGATTTTGATATTGCACGTGAGCTTTTGGCTATGCCGCTTCATATTTCTACCCTAGTAGGAGATTCTTTTATGGTGGATCAGGTGTATCGATCCTGTGTGGTTACCTTTGTGGGCTATGATATTTAGGTACACATGATTATCTTAGATATGGTTAATTTTTATATTATTTTGGTTTTGAATTATTTAGGTTCTTATCGTGATATATTGGTTGTTATTCCAATACTGTTACTTTAACTACGTTGGGTATTCCGAGGTTATCTTGAATGGGTATGCTTAATTCAGGTTCAAATTGTGTTATATGTGGTCATCTCATGGTAGAGAAAAGGTGTTTGTCTTATTTGGATCATGTACATGGTACTAGTGTTACCTCGTCGCCTCTCATGGATTCGATTCAGGTTGTTCACTAGTACATGGATGTGTTTCTTATGAATTTGGCTTGTATGCCTCCAAATAGTGATGATAATTTTGCTATTAATGTAGATCCAAGCACCAAGCCCATTTCCCTTATTTCCTATAGGATGGCCTCGATAAAGTTGAAGAAATTGAAGGAACAGTTGCAGGGTTTATTGTGTAAGGGATTCATTAGACCTAGTGTATCACCTTGGGGTGATCTTATCTTATCCCTAAAGAAAACAAATAGTTCTAGGCATATCTGTATTGATTATAGGCAGCTGAACATGGTAACAGTAAAGAATAAGTCTCCTTTTCCTCGCATTAATGATCTTTTTAACCAACTTCTGGGCACTTTGGTGTTTTCCAAGATTGATTTGAGATCCAGGTATCACCAGCTAAAGATTAGAGCATTGGATGTTTCTAAGATATTTTTTCAAACTTGATACGATCATTATGAGTTCTTGGTCATGTCTTTTGGATTGACATATACCCCTGTAGCATTCATAGAGTTGATGAACTATGTATTTTGACTATATTTTGACTCCTTTGTGATTGTATTTATAGATGACATCTTGGTTTATTCCAAAAGAGCAAGCGACCAAGTGAAGCATTTAAGAATTGTACTTTAGAGGTTGTGTGATGAGAAGTTGTATGCCAAGTTTTTCAAGTATAAGTTTTGGTTGGGTTTTATCTCTTTATTGAGTCATGTGATGCCTAAAGATAGTATCATGGCTGATTATTCTAAGATAGCATCGATTTATGACAGAACTAGGTCTACTTCTCCTATCAAGATTAGGAGTTTAGTAGGCTTGGTGGGTTATTATAAACATTTTTAAAGGGTTTTTCATCTATTGTGACTCCTTTGATCAAGTAGACTCAGAAAAAAGTGGCATTTCAATGGCCAGATGTGTTTGAAAAGAGCTTTCAAAAGTTCAAGGAGTAATTAACTTAGGCTCTTATTTTGACCTTGCCTAAGGTGGGTGTAGGTTTTATCATGTTTTATGATGCTTCTGGTATTGGTTTGTATGTAGTTTTGATTTAAGAGGGTAAGGTGATTGCTTATGCCTCTCGTCAGTTGAAGTCTTATGAGAGAAATTACCCTGCGTATGATTTAGAGTTAGAAGGCATAGTCTTTGTGTTGAAGTTGTGGTGTTCTTTATTGTATGGAGTTCCTTGTGAGATTTCTCGGACCATTGTAGCTTTGGTTTCTTCAGCTGGTGAGATCGTAATATGAGGCAACAAATTCAACTTGAGTTGCTTAAGTTTTATGACCTTACTATTCTTTATCATTCGGGCAAGGCTAATATGGTTGCGGATGCCTTGAGTTAAAAGTTGACTAGTATGGGAAGTTTACCTCAACTCTTGACCTAGGAGTTGCCTTTAGCCTTGGAGGATCAGTCTTTAGCTAACCAGATGGTTAGACTTGATATTTTGACATGCGGACATGTTTTAGCCTTTTTGGGTTTTAGATTTTTTTTTTTTATGGAGTATATTTAGGCTCAATAGTTTGATAATGATAGTTTGAGGGTGGTTTGATATAAGGTTCTTAGTTATGAGTCTAAGGCAACATATTTTGATTTCGATTATGTTTTGAGGATTGGAGGTCGAGTTTGTGTGCTGAGAGTTGGTGAATGGGTAAGGTTTAGTTTAGAGAAGGCACGTTGTTCCAAATATTCTACCCATTCAGTAGTAACCAAGATGTATTGTGATTTGAAATAACTATATTAGGGGGGTAGGAAGAAGGATGTAGTGGACTTCGTAGCTTGTTTCTTGAATTTCCAGTAGGTGAATGTCGAGCATCAGAGATCGGGTGGCTTACTTCAAAACTTACCCATTTTTGAGTGGAAGTGGGAGTAAATCACCGTGGACTTCATGAGAGGGTTGCCTTGTACTCATTGTTCTGAAAACATTTGGGTCATTATGGATCAATTGACCAAATCATCCCACTTCATACCTATTCAAATTTTCTTCAATGTCGAGAGATTGGCCCATATATATTCGTGAGAAAGTTTGTCTACTGGGGTATTCGTGTCCATTATTTTAGACAAGGGCTCATGGTTAACTTCTAGCTTCTGTCGAACTTTTCAGGAGGAGTTGGGCACTTAGGTGACCTTAGCACAGTTTTTCACCCGTATACCGACGGTAAATTGGAGTGGACTATTCAAGTATTAGAGGATAAGCTCCACGCATATGTTATGAACTTCAGAGGTCAGTGAGTTCTACGACCTGATTTACGAGTCACTATGGCATCTACTCTATCCCATCAGTAAGTAAGCCAAATTGTAACCGAAGCTAAACACAATGGGTTAACTTGGTGGAACTGCTCAATAAGCATGAAAGCACCATCACAATTCATAATTAAACAAGACATGGAAATAATCCAAGGGTAGCTAATCATAAAGAACCAAATACCAAGACCTGGTAGATCTAGTACAAGAGCAGCTTGATATAACTCAAGTATCTAAAATAGTCAATACAATATGTCTTGAAACTAAAGACTAGGCATAAGTATGATAGAAGGAAATGGATGACTCTGACTCCAAGAGCTCACCCTATCTCCAGAAATTAACACAGCATGAACGTCGATCAACAGCAGCAACTAGTACTTAAATTTGCACCAAAAAGGTACAAAAGTGTAGCATGAGTACCAAAATAATGGGTACTTAATAGGAATCATTGATGAACTGAGCTAAATCATGATATAAGAAAGATAAAATGCAAGATAATATAACTATGTCATGATAAGAAGACAAACCTGATAACAATTCCAACATCTTTGTGCATGGATAAGTAAGTAACGTAAAGCATTAACACATGAAATCATAACTACAAAATTTCTCCCATAATACAATTAGTGCGTAAAAGTAAATAACCCATCACAAGCCTCCATAAGCCTGAAAGGTACAAATAACATACCACCACCGTCATTTAACAACTCTCATGATGCAACTAGAATTCATCTAAGACATGTCATCTAGTATCCATCGTTTATCCTTTAGCCATCATTTATTAACTAATCACCAATAATCAACTAATCATTATATGCCAACTAATCATTGTTATCAACTAATCACCATTTACCGGTTAATCATTATTTATCAACTAGTTACTATATCATAACCATTCCCTCAATTTCCGGCTTAGCTAAAATCACTATTGTCAATCTCATACCTCGATATTATCATATCATAAGAAGTATATCTACATGGTATATAATTATATTCGGACTCAAATAGGCAATTATAATCAACAATATTATCATAAATACCATCATCAAGATCATTCTCCACATCATCACCAATACCATTAATATTGTCCTTAATACCATATCCAACCTTCAGACATTCGCTAGGTATAATCAATCAATTTTATAATCATTATCCGCACTTGAATTGGTATTTGCATTATTCATAGAATAATCAACATCTGAACTTATACCGGTAACTGCATCATTACCATCTCCAATAGCATAATCATTAGAGTATTCAACAGCATAACTTCTAGCATAACTATTTGCATGATTACTAATCATAATAAAAGCATGATCTCTATCTTAATTTGGGAAAATTTTGAAAGTTTAAGAAAGGTTCTGGAGCAATATTGTAACTTTTAGGCAGTGAGCCTCTACATTATAACTGTGTCATGGAGGTTAACCTCTATGATATTGTGTGCCACGCCAAGGTGAAAATTTTGTGCAATTTGTTTTTATACACTTGGGGTGAGGGTTTTTTGGTCTTTTCATATTTTCCACGACTTTTAAACATAAATTAGTCCCATTCCCATCAGTTTTCAAAGATCAAATACCCCTATTTCACTCTTAAACACAAAACCCAAGAACATTCAAGGGTTTCACTGTACATTCATCATTCGGGCTCCAAAATTCAAATTGATTACAAATTCTTGTGTGTTTCAAGCATGTATCTCTTCCCTAAATTAATTTTTATATAAAAGTATGTATGTAGTTGTTATCCATTTGCTTTAACAATTGAATTTTGAATATGGGTTGAGGGTTTTGGAATGATTATTACATGAATTGAATTTCCATAGTTTTGAATTGATAGTTTATGTAATATTTTCATTATTTTGAACTAATTAAATGCATGGGTGTGGGAATTAGAATGGGAATATGGGTTTCCCCAAATTTGTTATTTTAATGGTTTAGAACTGGCTTTAACCTCAACCCAACTTGTGAAATTGATTTGAAACATGGATATATACCTAAATTACTTCACTTTTGAAACCTTTCATTACATAAAAAGGTTAATGAAACATAAATTGGTTTTATAAGGCCTTGATGGAAATGGATTGATTTTAAATTAAAAACTCTAGAGCCAATTTGGCTAATTGGTTTTGGTACGGCATAATGGGATTGACTTACAAGCTTAACTTTATTTGGTATGACGATACAAATGGTAAATGCCTAATTGAAAGACTCCTTGATTAATAAAAGAGAATGTGTGTAAATAATTTTAATTTAGGCTTAAAGGGAGTTGTGTAGATCGTCATAAAAGGTAGAGGTCCTGGGAGGATTAATACTAAAAATCATGTTTGCCAGCGTAGGGGTCTATATGTCTGTGTGCATGGGTCATACAATATATTAATATTTTGGAATGGTTGGAGCCTTATTGTCTTTAGCCCTTCCTTAAATTTCTCTAATTTATACAGCTCACACGCACTACGGCCCTTTCAGTAAGGGAAGTTGAACCCATATAGCCCATGGATTCCCTTAAGAGGGTTAGAGTTAAACCGTCTAGGAAAATAATTTTTAATTCTCATGCTGAAACCTTGTTTCCTATCCCTGTATCTTATATATATGTATATGAATGTGTGCATGTATTTTTGAATTGATTTATACTTAGCCATATTTATCTCTTCCCTAAATTACATGTTAGAGCTCACCTTGCTAATCATCTTAGGACGTGACATTGTTTCATAATATAGGGTCTGAAGACAATTCTTTTACCTTTGTACAGTATTAAGTGGATTAGAATGTTCGTTGAGTAGTTGTGAAGTAGTGAGATTTCATCCTTTAGTAGGCCTTAACATTTTCATATTCTTTTATTTTGACTCAGTATTTTTGAATTCTTTGGTCTTGGTCGAGGGCATGTCCCGACCTATTTGGCATTTTGGTTTTAGAGGCTATGGATAGATGTAGGTTGGTTGGTTATTATTTTGATTCTTAGTTTCATTGAGTCATTCATTCATTTTATTATTTTTGTTTTGTTAGCTTCCATAATATTATTATTACTATTATTATTATTGTGCTCTTGAGGTTGGGTTAAGGGGGTGATCTCTAGTCCATGGTGGACTTGAGATACCCATCACGGTTAGGCCCTAGTTTGGGTCATGACAAACCTGGTATCAGAGCACGATTTAAAGTTGGTTGTCCATCAAATCATATCGAGTAGAGTTTTTCTTATGGGTGTGTAGCATGCCACACTTATAAGAAGGAGGCTACAAGGCATTCAAGAATGTTTCTATTTTTTTTGTTCTATTTTTGGGTTATAGAGTCTAGTGTCCTGAAACTTCTCTAACTTTTAACTTCCTCACATTTCAAATCATGCCTTCCCAAAGAACTAATGTTCATAAAAACTTTGTTGGGAACTGTGTCCTACCTAAGGACAATATGGAGGGGACTCTCCCAATGTATAGAGTCCAGACTCGATCTAAGGTCCCTACTCCTAATTATGCTACTCTACATGGAGTTCTATCTATCCCTACTAGTCCTCTTCGAGCTTCTCAGGGTGGTGATCCTTATGACCAGTAGCCTCAGGGGGACATCTCTAATGCAGAGTTCCACTGGTCTATTCATTTGCTTACTCAATTGGTAACATCTCAGTATCATTAGTCGAATTGTGTTGGTTCTGTTACTCCTTTGTCTGAGGTTACTCGGGTTGGCCAGTTCATGAGGTTAAATCCGCCAACCTTTATAGGCTCTAAGGTTTAGGAGGATCCTCAAGGGTTTTTGGATGAGATGGAGAAGATTTTTAGAGTGATACATCTAATTTTAAAGGTGTAGAGTTTGTTGCATATTAGCTGAAAGATGTAGCTTATCGGTGATATGAGGAGTGAGAGCAGTTAAAAGGTGATAATATGGAGCCAACATTATAGGATGAGTTCTTAGGTGCCTTTCTTTATCACTTTTTTTCTCGAGAGTTAAGGAAAGCTAAGGTTGAGGAGATTATTAATGTGAATCAGGGTAAGATGAGTGTGAAAAAATATCCACTAAAAATATAGCAGTTGTCTCGTTATGCTCCAGAGTTGATGTCTAACCAGAGATCCAAGATGAGAAAGTTTGCTTCTGGGTTGTCCCATGACTTGGTATTGGAGTGTAAGGCTAGAATGTTGAACAATGACATAGACATCTCCAGACTCATGGTTTATATACAGTAGGTTGAGGATAAAAAGAAGAAAAAGGCAAAGATTGGGGAGACACAGAGTAAAAAGTTCAGGCATTCAGAAAAGGGTATGGGTTAGATGAATAGTAGGAAAGATGGTAGGCAGTGGGCCAAGAAGAATAACTATGGAAATTCGTATTTGTCTGTGAGTGCTCACTACCCTAAGCCTTCAAGTGATCGTCGTTCTCAGGTAAGTGGTGATCCTAAGGCATAGGGTGCCCAGTGTCAGGCTAGTAGAGCTCAGTCAGCCCCACCTTATCCCCTGTGTTATTTTTGTGGCAGCTTCATCATGGTTATTGTGAGGAGGTAGGAATTGGCGTTATGATTTTGAATAACTAGGTCAAATGCAGCGATATTGTCCTTCATCAAGAGTTGCCACTGGGGCTAAAAAAGTTTTGGTTGCTTTTTTTTTTAGTTCCTAAACCAAAGGGCACTACTTTTGGTATCGGTATAGGATAAAATTACCTCTATGTACTTTTAACTCACCAAGAATTCGAGGAATCTCAAGACGTTGTTACTGGTATGTTACAACTCTTCTCTCATGATGTGTATTATTTTCTTGACCCGGGGTCTATCCTTCCTTATGTGACCCCTTATGTGGCTGGGCATTTTGGTTTTGGTCTCAAAATTCTTTCTGACCTCTTTTCTATGTCTACCCCAGTGGGTGGTTCTATTGTTGCTAGAAAAATCTATAGGGGGTGTGCGGTGTCTTTCTTCCATAGGAAGACATTGGTGTAGCTGATAGCGTAGGAGATGGTAGATTTTGATGTTATCTTAATGATGGATTGGCTCCATTCGTGCTATGCTTCTCTAGATTGTAGGACCCGAAAGGTCAATTTTCACTTTTCTAATGAGACAATATTCAAATAGGAAGGGAGTTTCTTAGTACCTAAAGGAAGGTTTATTTCTTAATTAGAGCCCAGAAATTGATTTCTAAAGGGTGTTTATACCATCTAGTTCGGGTTAAGGATTCTAATTTTGAAAGTCCTTCTTTGCAATATGTCCCGGTGGTTAATGAATTTCCTAAAGTATTTCCTGATGATCTTCCAGGAATTCCTCCTGATAGGGAGATAGATTTTGGAATCAATTTTCTACCATACACTCATCTTATTTCCATTCCTCCTTATAGAATGGCTTCAGCTAAATTAAAAGAGCTTAAGGTGAAATTAAAAATCTTCTTGATAAGGGGTTCATTCATCCTAGTATTTCTCCATGGGGTGCTCCTATACTTTTCATGTAGAAGAAAGATGGGTCTTTTCGGATGTGTATAGACTACCATTAGTTGAATAATGTGACACTGAAAAATAAGTACCATCTTTCTAGGATTGATTATCTTTTCGATCAGCTTCAGGATGCTAGATATTTCTCTAAGATTGGTCTTAATTCTAGTTATCATCATTTGAAAATTTGAAGGATGATATTCCTAAGACTGCACTCCAAACCCGGTATGGTCCCTAAGAGTTCCTAGTTAAGTTATTTGGGTTGACTAATGCTCCGGCTGCATTCATGGATATTATGAATCAAGTTTTTTGGTAGTTTCTGAGTTTGTTTATGATAGTTCTTATTAATGATATCTTTGTGTATTCTAAGATTAAGGAGGACCATGACAATCACCTCCCAATTATATTACAGACCCTTAAGGATCAGAAGTTGTATGCTAAATTTTCTAAGTGTGAGTTTGGTTGAACGTTGTAACTTTTCTTGGTTATGTAGTTTCTAGTGAAGGGATAATGGTGGATCCACAGAAGGTTGAGGCAGTTAAGAAATGGCCTAGACCCATGACTCCAATCGACATTAGGAGTTTCTTGGGCTTGGTCGGGTATTATAGGAGGTTTTATGGAGAGTTTCTCTTATATTTCTAGTCCAATGAAAAGATTAACTCAAAAGAAGGTTAAGTTTTTATGGTTCAATGCTTGTGAGGGTAGCTTCGAGAAGTTGAAGTATAAGCTAACTTCTGTTCTAATTTGACACTGCCCGAGGTTACTGATGGTTTTATTGTGTTTTGTGATACATCCTGTGTGGGACTAGGTTATGTACTGATACAGTATGGTAAGGTTATTGCCTATGTTTTTATACAGCTTAAGGTTCATGAAAGGAACTATCCCACTCCTGATCTTGAGTTGGCGGTTATGTTTTTGCTTTAAAGATTTGGTGCCATGATCGATATGGGGTATATGTGGATATGTATTCGGATCATAAGAGCTTCTAATATGTGTTCAGGCAGAAAGAATTAAACCTCAGGCGAAGGAGGTGTCTTGAATTGCTTAAGTATTACAATATTAGTCTTCACTACCATCCAGGTAAAGCTAATGTTGTTGCTGATGCTCTTAGTAGGTTGTGTATGGAAAGCTTATCCCATGTTGATAAGGAGAAAAGAAGATTAGTGAAGAACATTCATATATTGTCTAACTTGGGAGTTCATCTTTTGAACTCTGAATATAGGGGACTTATTGCTTAGAAAGTGGTTAAATCATATCTTAGTGTTATGGTAAAGGAGAAGTAGGATCTGGATCCCTTACTTATGCAAATTAGAGATGATGTGGGTCAACAAAAGGTTATGGCATTTGACATTGAGGGAGATGGTATATAAGATACCAAGGTTAGTTGTGTGTTCATGATATTGATGGGCTACGGGAAAAGATCTTGACTGAGTTTCATGAGTCCATATTTTAGCTCATCCGGTTCTACTAAGATGTACCATGACTTTAAGAAAACCTATTGGTGGAACAATATAAAAAAGATGTAGCAAATTTTATTGCTAAATGTATGGTTTGTCAGCAAGTTAAGGTTGAACATTTTTGGTCTAGAGGCATGTCTCAAGAGATAGAGTTGCCTATATGAAAGTGGGAGATGATCAATATGGATTTTTATTATAGGTCTTCTGCGATTTTCCAATCAGTATGATTCAATTTGGGTTATTGTGGATAGGATGACGAAATCCGCTCACGTCTTTCCTGTAAGGACTAACTACTCCAGAGAGGATTGTGCCAGGTTGTTCATTTAGGAGATTGTGAAGTTGCATGGTGTACTAGTGTCCATTATTTCGTACTAAGGTACATAGTTTCCATCTCACTTCTGGCGTTTGTTTCAAAAAGGTTTGGATACATAGGTGAACCTTAGCACCACTTTCCACCCTCAAATGGATGGGTAAGTAGAATGTACTATTCAAACCTTGGAGGATATGCTAAGGGCTGGTGTGATTAATTTTAAAGGTAGATGGGTTGATCATTTGCCTCTTATTAAGTTTGCATATAATAATAGTCATCATTCAAGCATTCAGATAGCTTCTTTTGAGGCTCTATATGGTAGGAGGTGTAGGTATCCTATTAGATGGTTTGAATTTGGTGAGACTAGGTTGTTTGGTCCTAAATTGGTGTTACCACTTAATTCTTGTCTTCCACGACTACGTTTAATTATGAGTTTCTTCGATTTTAGATAAAATTACAACATCTATTCTATCCAAATAAGAAAAATAAAAATATTTATGTACATAATTTTTTATCATATTAATTAGAGATTATATATTTTCGTATATACGAAATTGTATAATTTAGTTACTTAAATAATTATTTTTATTGAAAATTGAATGTTAATCAAGAGTTATCTCGAAAATTTATTAAAATAGATAAAATCTTGATTTAAGTATAATTTGTTCTTGAAAATAATTTATTTAAAAAATATTTATTTGATTTTATTAGATCAAGAAGATCGAAATTAAAATATTTGTTAATTTGTTTCAAATTTTGATTAAATTTAGTCAATTTATTAAATTTGACCTTAATTGAAATCAACTTGACCACAATTGCAATGCAATTAGCCAATTAATTTACAATTAGGTTAATATTTGAATTCAATTGACTAAAACCCTAATAATTAGGCTATTTATTAAATGGCCTAAAACTAATTACCTAACCCCTTTCTCACTTTTAAATTGGGCCAGTAGCAAACAAAAACATAACACCAAAAATAATAAATAACCTCAAAACCCACTTGTGCAGGTCCACTGCCTAACCAAACTACAGCAGCCCCATTACCATTGTTGGGCCATTTTTGCCCAACCCAAATGGTAATAACCAGCCCAAACACCCTTATAACCCTAACCCATTTTTTTCCTTTACCCGATCCATAAAACAACATCAAAATAATGACATAACAGCAAATTCAGCAACACACCATCATTAACAACAGACGCCACCAAACATGGTTTCAACAAACAACTCCAACAACGTTCAACAACATCAAATCAAAAGGTAAAAACAACAAAACAGGTTTAACCCGACGACCCAAACTCGTCAACCTATGAACTGAATCTAGTTCAATCTTATTCTCTTTCCAATTAGAAATTCAAATATCAAATTGGTACTAAACAGCACAATCTAACTTATCCCTCAATGACAATCCCGAAATTACCCTCAATTTACTTGTTCCCACATTGATAATTATTCAAGAATTGGGAATTTGGGGTTTCTATATAAACCCTTCCTCTCATTACTGAGAGGCGGATTTTTTGAATCAGAAGATAACTAAAAATCCTCTACTCGATTAGGATTTGGACTTTGGTCCCCAACTTAGAGTAGAGAGAATTTTTGTTTAAGTTTTTGTTTGTCTTATTTCTCCCGAGTCCGGGAAAGGAGGATTTTAGAGGTGAAATTGGGGGTTTTGGAGGCGCATGCTTCTAACCTCACGCAACCAAAATTCTCATAAAGCACAATACAAGAAATCAACTTTTGATGAAATTATCTTTAGTTCCTGTGGATTGAAATTAAATTGAGTGTTGAAATTCATCGTCGACTCGTTGTTCCGGTTCCCTGCCTGAAAATAGAAACATTTCATCCCTTGTTTTTTGAATTTTTTCATTTGTCTATGTTACTGTTTAAGAAAATGTATATATTGCTAATGGTGCATGTCATCAAGATTAGGATTAAGAAAGGATCTTCAACATTTCAAAACAACTATCACGTTATCAAATAACTCATAAATTGAATGGACTTTAAGTTTTACGTAGTGTATTCATATATTTCATAGTGTCTCTTGTGCTTTTGCTGATCATGTTGTACGTATAGATTTAATTTTTGACTGATAAACCTGTACTACTAAATATTACTGTTGTTATGTATTTCGGGGATATGATTTCTTTTATATGGTTTGATCTTGTTTGAAATTATATGTGGTGTTCTTGACTGATCTATAAAAGTTTGGACATAAGATCTAAAACTTGTTTGTAAAGAAAATAATGTAAGACACATTTTTCTCTGAATGGATAGAATCTCAAAATCGGGTGCATAGTGATTTAATTCTTTGACTATGAATAGTAGTTGATACTAGATAGCAATGATTCTGTATGACTTATGTGGTGTTTGACTATGTTGGACTGAAAATTCTTAATAATTTTTCTTCATATCGAGTGAGTTTCATTTAGATCGAAATAGCACTATACGGCAGCCTATCTTCGTCCTAATGATTTGTCTGCAGTTTTGATATTGTGTAGTCTCGTATGATCATACATTTGAAATCTCGAATTTTAATCCTTTATTTGAAAATTGTCGTAGCAAGTTTAGTTGTTTGGTGAAGGTTTAACATGGACCAATCTTGCTCGTAATTTTGTATGAACATTGATTGGTTTAATCGGATGCCTTTTTTTTAAATTTTATTCAATGTAGTTATGGACGGCAAATTTCAAGATAAATGCATAAGTTGTAGATATTACATAATACATGAATTACGTTATGGCCTTAAGTTATTTATGGTTTCTCTCATGGAAAGCTTGGACTTAATGGCTTGATTTTCACTAATATTTGTTTCTTCAAGCTTCAATTTTTAAAGCTATTTTAGTTAGTTGATTTATCCATGTCATATGAATTACTTAGCAAAATAACTTTGAAAACCTTTTATGGTATCTTTTTCCTTCATTCATGACATCATTGAGTAAATGGTTATATGTATTTCTCCTTTTTTTAGCTATGTGTTAAGAGCACTTGAATAGCTACTAATTTTTGTTTTCCTCTCTTGTTTATGAGCTTCTCGGTGAATCCAACTTGACTCCATCGCCCCTGCATTTCCGCTGGATCAAAACCATCCTTACTCGAATTAAAAAAACTCCATCAAAATCTGTCCAGAGGCTGGTATACACTTATATAAGCCATATACATGAGCCTTACAGGTCAAAAGTGGCTGGTATATGCTTATACTTAGTACCTAAAAATGCTGGAAGCAAGTATACGGCTGATATACGTTGTATATGCAGTTATACACAGTAAAATGTGAAGAAATTTGCAGCTGGTATACCTGTGGTATATACTCCAGGAAAATGGACTGAAGTCCGTAATTCAAAGCCCAAAGCCGGGCAGCCTTATTAATGGACCAATTAAGGGCCCAATTCCTATTTTTGTATTATTTTTGTAGCTTAAAATTCATCTTTGTTTATGTGTACTAGCTTTTTAATCAATTAACCTAGACAAATCCCCTAAAGTGTTGTCATTTTATTTTATCTTAGTTTTCTATTACTTAATTAGCCGGGGGTCTATCGGAAACAGCCTTTCTACTTCATCAGAGGTAGAGGTATGGACTGCATACATCTTACCTCCCCCAAACCCCACTAGGTGGGAATACACTGGGTTTGTTTTTGTTGTTGTTGTTGTTGTTTCTATTACTTAATTCATAATTTCTTTTTTTGCCTAATTTATTTTGTCTAAAAAATGATTTAAATCGGCTCCCTCAAATTTTGTTAGCAAGTCCTTAAGCAATTTTAAGTGCTTTATTTTAAAATGGTATTTGACTTGTTCATGTAACTAATAGCTCATTTAGACTAAAGTAATTTTCTCAAAACCTAAGAAACTAATTTATTTCGAAAATCAACTCTTTTCAAAAATTAGCCAAGCAATTTTAACTTAATTCTCTCTTAATATTTTTCCAAGGGTACTATCTATAACCTAATCGACTTTTCTATAATAATTAGCGATAAGAAAATAATTTCATAACCTTCTTTTCCTACAAAAGCTAAATTCACTTTCCTCCCCAAGTCCAGAGAATTACAATTTAGTTCAATTCAAATAAATTATTTTCTCCTTTGAATAAATCAACATCTTTTTAAACATTTAAATAAATAATTTTCTATAAAATTATGTCTTTATGAAAATTAGCCATTTTTAGTTAGTCAAGTTAGTTTTTTTTTTGGTAAACCATTTTAACGGACGCTCCTAAGTGCCTTAAAAATCTTCTTAGGGCATTAATTGATCCCTTACCCAGAATCTCTAGATGTAAAGTGTAATACCCCGAGAATCCCAACCTATAGTAGAATCATGATTCAAGATCATGTTAAATAAATATTAGTGATTTGATAGTTTTATGATCAAGTTTGATGTGTATTAAGGCCTTAAATACGTCCTAGCTATTAGACGAATCAAAACATCCCTTACGATTGAATTCTAGAGAAGGACATTGCCATAGTCACTTCAAACGATCATATCTCCCATTATACAAAGAATTTTTGAGCTCATGACCTACCAAAAGATATATAATTGAAGTATCTTTCCAACTATACCAATTTTTCCAAAATCCGATATCGAAGTAAGAAATTATGGCCGTTTTATTGAGAGCTGTCGAACCTGTCCAGGAGTGACGGACAAGCTGATGGACTGTCAAGTTAGTGACCACCCGCCACTTTGGCCGTCAGAACTGAAGCACTGAGGGACTTTTATGGACCAAAATTGACTATGGGAGTAACGGTTAGTCACCAAAGTTACAGTTAGTCACTTTGACCGTCAGAATTGTCCGAGACAGTGCTGAAGCACCGTTTTAAAAGGATTTTTGGGTCATTTTTCACCCTATTTAATACCCAATCACCCCAAATCAAAGCTCATAACTTCTCCTTCATCCAAAACATCAAATTAGGGTTTATTTCCAAGATCAAAACCCTTATTTCTTCTTCAAGAAAAATTAAGAGAAGTCAAGATATCAAGAATCTCTCCAAGAACCTTCAAGAAAGAAGTTTCCCCAAGGTATGTAGATGTTGATTATTAGGTCCCTTTAATTCAAAAAGCTCAAGTACCCTTTTACAAATCTCCAAGATTTATGTTTATGAATTTTTAATGATTCTTGTGAGTTGTGATTCATGTTTGTCTACAAGAATCAAGTCTTGGCCTTAGTATGTGGTATTTGTGTGGTAAATGGATTATGTACTTGTTGTTGATATTGAATGATATCCAAGATAGGATATTTATATGGTTTGTATGAATCTATGATAATATATGAGTTGGAAACATGTAAATTTGGTTGTTCATGATGAGTTGTTGGGTTATTATACTTATGCCTAAGTTGTGCATGTGAGGTGTTCGATAAAATGTCTAAAAGACTAGAAATCAAGCATTATAGTTAAATTGTGATCTAATGACAAATGCATGCTACACCCTTATGAAAATAATGACTTCTAAGATATTGTTATGTGTTATGGTTGTTGATGAAATGTTCGTGAAGCTAGGTCGATGAACGTATGGCATGTTGTTATATGCACTACTCTCCATGTATAAGACTTTGAGAACTATGTGTGTCACGAAATGCCCTAGTTAATGAATTGTACCATGATAGTGTGAAATCCCCAAATAAGTGTGAACCTATGTATGTCTATTGTTTGTTGAAGGACCTTAGTAAACAAGTGGAGATGTGATAGTAGTAAATTCCCCAATTATGTGCCCTTTGACATATGCTAAGTTTTTAATACATGCCAAGTGGTTAGCAAGTAAGTTATGAAATAATAGTATGAAGTTTTCCTAAGCCATGTGATACCCAAACATATGTCAAGACTGATAGAGGTATGAATAGTTGAGGTAAAAACCTTGTTGAATGGAGTACGATCTAATAGCATGTTTTCCCTATGTTATTATATGATTATTATTCCGAGATGCTTAAAGCGACCCTTTGGTGATGGTGATGATGAATAGAGGCCTGTGTTTCCTAAATGCTTGAATATTTGTGTTGATGAATGAATGATTGTGATGATGAATGGATGATCATGATAATGCAAGCATGATTATGTTTCACTTTTATGTTATCGAGTCCTGGAGGTATTTATACCTGACAATAGAGTTGTTGTCTAGAGCCGGTGTTAGTTTCGAGCCACGATTCTCAGAACTCAGTGAACTACTAAACTCTATATCCTCACACAAGTACAGAACATAAGAAAACCCTGTAATCTCAAAAATCTTTGTAATCACTGTATCGCTAGTAATCTAACACTAGTCCTGTAAATTAGCTCAGATCTAATAGTATTCAAAAGATTCAATTCTATCTCAGAAGTGATTTGAATAATCTATTCAAGCTCTGTATCATCAGTTAGATACCATAGTTTGATACCTTTTTCTGTCAAATATAGAACTAAGTAATCTCAGCATAACTCAGTCAGATCTCTTGAGAAACATGATTAGTATCAGAATCAGCTTAGTCTAAGTTCAGTTAAGAATCAGATCGGTGTCTTCCAATTGGGAGTAGGATTCAGCATCGAGTGAGCTCATGGATGGGAACTCATATACTAATAAAGGGTGTAATTCTTAGAAGCAATCCTTCCGCTCCCGAACTACATAGCCAACATAGGTTGAGACATCATACCTGCTAGTTGAGGGTAGATGAGGTGGCTTGAACTATTAGATGACGGCTCCACCATTATCGTTTGAGTACCTGATAGATGAGGGTCAGATAAAGTTGTCTTTACCAGTAGTGTGGTACTGACACCCTTCCAACTAGGGCACAGGTTGGACCCCGACTTAGCTAAGTCGGGCATATCGGTTAGAAGACTACTTCCCACAGTCTCAGTTTCAGAATCAGTCTCAGATATCAAGAAAGAGCTCAGTTCAAAGTACAGAATACAAGGCTGTTAGATACAGGCCATCAAGTATGATTATTTGCAAATTCAAAGATCCGCTGCTAGATAGGCCGATCTCAAAATCAGTTATTATATCTCAAACTTAGTTATCAAGTAGTATTATTACCACAGATTCAGAGACTACCTGCTAGATAGGGTTGATCTCAATTTTAGTCAATCATTCTTATTATTAGCAGATTCGGAGACAACCTGTTAGATAAGGTTGCTATCAGTTTCAAAAGTTTCAGATACTCATAAACTCAGTATGTCCAAAAATTTTAGAATTTCAGTATATTCAATATAAGTTACCAGAGTTATTCCGAGTATGCTTAGTGACAGTATGCGCAGTATGTTCAGTAATTACAGATTTATTATGTATACTAATCCAGCTTTTACATATTATTCAGTTAAGTTATGTTCATACATAAGCCCTTGCATTTAGCCTTACCTCGTCTACATACTCGGTACATTTTTGTACTGACGCATTTGCACTATGGTGTTTTATTTAACACCATAGGTTCAGAGGCACAGGATCCAAAGTATCCCCATCAGTTCAGTCCCAGTCAGCAGCAGTACCAGTGAGTCCTCTTCTTTTGAGGACGAATCTCAATTTACTATTATTACATCAAATTTTGTTTATATTTTTAGTTGACGTAGTTAGTTGGGGACATGTCCCATCAAATCCACAATTCAGACAGTTTAGAGGTTTTTCAGACGAATGTTGATGTATTAGTATTCAGTTTTGAGTATGTGTAGATGTATTGAACCTAATGGCCAGTTTCCGCATTTATTTCAGATATTATGCAGTGTATAAGTACAGATATCAGTAAAGGGATAGCTTATGGTCCTTCAGGTCTATAAGCATCGTGTGATGTCTTGGGATGGGATCTTGGGGCGTTACATAAAGGTTTATTTCTGTTTTGAACTTTTGAAACTTTTTAAAGTTTTTTCTTGGTTTTTTCCTGTAAAAATCAAGTGGGGACTCTGTGAATTTTCTTAAAACTATTTCAAAATTTTCTTGATTCTTTTGAAATAGTTTTAAATAAGTCAAACCATTTTCTTTTCAAATGAAATCCTAAACGGATAAAACAAAAATGACGAATCTACTGGAAAATTAACTAGGTTCTAACCAAATATTAGAACTAACTGCTTTGACTAATTATTCGTGTTTGTAATACTTGTACTGTTTGTTTGCTTATGTGTTTAAATTTTCATAAAATTTAAACTGTCGCATTTCATGGTATACTTCCACATCTGAATACATAAACTATTTGGGGTTTCGCAGATGTCCCGGCCCCTATTTATCAATTTCAATGAAGTATTAAAAATAACATAGTTTATTGGCACGTTAGGTGTCCGATGGTTGTTCGTATTTTCAAACCCGAGTTGTCCACTTGAAAACTTGGTCAAAGTCCACTCTAGATACCAATGATAGAGTGAAACCAAAACCCTTTTTAGGCACGAGCCTAGGATGACCCAATATCTGAGGGGGTATTGGGCCCATTAGAAGAACCCACTTTACATCTATTGACCATGAGTCAATAACAGACGATCATTCTTTATGTGTTTCAATTGAAATATATAATGAAGGATTGTACAGATGATTGTCCCTTGGGATATATTTGGGGGCGACGAAATATCTTACAAACTGCATGTATACCCTTTAAATGTTAGGCTTACCTTTGGATTGAAAGGTCCTATGTATCATAGGACGCGTAATAACTGTTTATGTACTAAAGTGTTCTATTGTTTTGCTTTATTTGCTTGATCTGTGTGTTTAAATAACATACCTTTGGCTTTAAAAAAGACTAGTCCATTATTCTATTTTGAAATCTTAGAGTATTAATAGGCATATAAGACTCAAATTTGAACCATTTCAAAATGTCCTTGGAAGTTCATTGAAAAAATTCATTCTAATTTACCCAAATTTGTTCAAAATTTCATTAGGTTATTATCCAATTCACATTGATCATGTTGCCCTCACAATTTGCTTTTTCCTGTATTTGATTATAGTTAGAACTATCCAGATATTTTATTAATGAAAAGACTATGTTGTCTTCAAAGCTTTTCGAATAAGTCTTTTAGGATTTTAATCTGTTAATATCTGATTTATTCAAATCACTTACTTCATCCAGTTCAAAGTTCTATTTTCCCTATCAAATTTAAGATACGGCAAATGATCAAAATTCTGATCATTCGATCCCTTTCTCAAGTGTCCTATCTTTCAAATTCTGGACTTAGTCTGTTTCAAATCAAATATATGTCATTTGGTTCATATATTACTTTCTTCAATCATTATGATTATAAACTAAAATTTTACCTTTTGAGTGTTTTTCTTTTCTTTTAGAGAGAAACTAATTTATGTGGTGGTCAAACTTACTCGCTTCACAAAGGCAAAAGTAATCGCTGATAGAACATCATCATTTCACACAGTCTAACGTCCAGAAAGAAACTATAGATTCATCAGTTCTTGTTTGGGCTAACAGAAGGACTCGTTCAACTATGTATCCTATTTTGATCAACACAAATACTTCATCTAAGTCAGTTCCCAGCTTTTCTGTGGCAATAGACCCGAGTGTCTCGATAGGAAGGGAAATAACCCTAGAGCTCGTTGCCGGTTTAGAGCAATAGATTGTTGAACTAAGGCTTATGGTGATGCAAAGCATAACACCTTCTTAGACTCCTCCAAACATGACTCTACCTCTTGATGCTCGACAAAAGAGGCCTACGCTTCCAATGTCAGAAGGAGTTGATCAGGAAGGTCGTTTTGCACATGCTTCTTAGAATGCCCCTTTTATGTACACATTTTCTACTCTAAAGGTTCAAAACATATCCTTGTCACACCAATTTCCGCCAGTGTACACCTATTCTACCGCTCTGCCAGTGACATAAACTCTAAGGCTATACCACTTAGATGCTAATTATTATATTGAAACAGAGAATGATTTGAGAGTGTGCACTGATGAGACGGTGAACAGAAAGCTCAAGGTCTTGGAAGATGCAATAAGAAGCCTTCGAGGGCTTGGGAATAACCAAACTGTGAAGTATGAAGAGTTCTGAGCATTTCTCAAGATTGAGTCGCCTCCTAGTTATAAAATCCCAAAGTTTGAAAAGTTTGATGGGTCTAGAAATCCTTTCTTACACTTGAAAACTTATTGTGACAGGATTACTGGTGTGGGCAAGAATGAAGGAATATGGGTCAAGCTATTTAGTCAAACTTTGAGTGGAAAGGCTCTAGAATCATATGCCAAGCAATATATGACTAAGTGGCATGCTTGGGATGACCTGGTAAATGCTTTTGTGGATCACTACAAGTTTCATGTTGATATCATTCCTGATAGGATCTCTATCACAAAGCTAAGAAAGAGATCAAATAAGAATTTTCATGAATATACTATACACTGGAGAGAAGAAGAAACCAGGGTACATCCCCCTACCGAAGAAACTGAGATGATCAGATACTTTATCCATGCACTAAATCAAGAATATTTTGATTGCATGGTAACTATGGATGGAAAAATATTTATTAAAATTGTCAAGATTGGAGAAATTATTGAGGATGGCCTCAATATAGGATGAATAATAAATTTGGCAGAGTTGCAATCAACTCATAGGGGCTTCCAAACTGGCTCCTTTGGAATTGGGAAGAAAGAAAAGAAGGAAGTAATGGGAGTGATGACTCAAGAAAACTCTTCTAAATACAAGAAACCTCCTCGATATCAACCCAATGCTCTCATGCTAACTATTCGGTATTCAATTCATAAGTGACATATCATGCTTAACCTCCACCACAAAACTATCAACATAATGCTTCTCATGCCAATTATGAAAGGAAACCTCCCAGAATTTTCATGCCGTTGGCGGAATCTCTTACTCAGATTTTTGAAAGGTCGAAAGATGTAAAACTACTTCATCCAGTAAAAGCAAAGCCTGTGAACACTTCTGCTAATTAGTATGATCCAACCAAGCGATGTGCTTACCACTCTAGAGTTGCTGGACATGATACAGAGAAATGTTTCACTCTCAAGCACAAAATTCAGGATCTGATTGACAACAAGGTGATAATGCTTAAAGAAGCTCCAGCTAATATTAACAATAATCCATTGCCCAATCACAAAAAATAGTCATCGGAGTCATCCATCAGAAGAAGTATGAATTTTCCTCAAAAGGCGCTATGAATTTTCCTCAAAAGGCGCATTTTTGGCGTCCTTCAATCCTGCATTTAGAAGTTGTTGTTTTCTTTTCTTGTAATTGTACTTTCTTGTTTTATATCTTTAGAACTACACTTTGTTGTCTTATTTCCTTGTAATCACACATTATAGTTTGATTTTCTTGTAATTGCACTCTTGTAACGACCGATTTGCTGAACCAAAAAGCTACACAATGCTCATGACCCCGAAGGACCACAAGTTAACCCATGACTGCTATTTATACCTGCATACTGCATAAGATAACATAATAATATGGATACATGCACTGAAAGGTCATAAGGTTCAATACTGAACATAACTAAATGATATAACATCTGTGTAGGGTAATAGAATACCCAAAACAAAACTGAAAATACTGAAGTCTGAACATGATAGTCTATATCTAGTCTACATCTAGTTTGCATCTAGTCTGCATCTAGTCTGAAAGCCTCTACTATCTGAAGAATCTGAATAAGGAATTGATGGGACATCTCCCTAACTAACTCCAACTAATAATCTAATCAATGAGATACTAGAAAATCATTATGTCCTCGAAGGATGAGGACTCACTTCTACTCTGACTACTGAAACTGGAATCTACTGCTGATCTAGAACACGTGTCTTTGAACCTATAGAGTAATATAAAAAGAAAGCACTATAGCATGAATGCGTTAGTACATATGTACTGAGTATACATGTGAGGTAGGCTATATGCAATGGTTCAGATGCATGAATAATGCTAACTAACTGTCTAACATGAATGTGAGAATACATGCATAAATACGTAACTGTAACTGACAACATGATTTCATGATTTTTGAGTTTGTATACTGATAACGTGATATATTAGTAACTGATATGACTGATAACATGAAGGAATATATCTGAATAATGCTAATAACATGGATGACTATATCTAGCAGTCCTGAATCTGATAGAACTATCTGAGTTTCATACTGTATCTGAGTTGACTGTATCTGACAGTCCTAAAATCTGAAGAACTATCTAAGTTCTATTACTGAGACTGATTGACTATATCTGATAGTCATGATTCTACAACATGAAACTATGGGAAGTAGTATCTAGCTAACATGCCCCAAAGGTGCTATAATAACTGAGCTGGGGTTCAATCTATACCCTGATTGGAAGGGTGTCAATATCGCGCCACTGGTAAGGACAACATGTGAGTAACCCTCATATAATAGGTAACTCTAGCGAGAATGGTAGACACCCTCATATAACAGGTTAATCCACCATATCTACCCTCATATAACAGGCTACGATGTCTCAACCTATGTTGGCTACATAGTTATGGAACGCAAGGATTGCTTCAAAGAATCACACCCTCATATAACATGTGAGTTCCCATCCTTGGGTTCACTTAATTCTAATTCCTACTCCCATCTGAATAGACACTGAACATGATTTACGAAACTGAACTAAGCATGGACAGAGTTACTGAATTTCCATGGCTGATGAAAAATTACTGATATATGACAACTAACTGAGTCATGAGATCACAAAGATTTTTCCTGAGTCATAAGACTATCTGGATTCAAAGAGTTCATAGCTTGACTGAGAGTATCATGAAAACATGACATGGATCTAGGCACACAACTAATATTTCAGGTATAAGTACCCCCAGGACTCGATAGAAGGAAACTGACATAACATGATTTACTTGAAGACTTGACTATCATCATAATACATACTATCTTCATAGGTGCATTTCATCAAACATGTAATAGGCATGATCTTGTGCATACATGGGGATTTCATGATATCATGCTAGTTAGACAATATTCCTTCATCTAGGCATTTAATCAAACATATGACAGGCATGGTACATGCAAACATCATTATTCAATTCTAATTTCATCATTCAAGGGTTTAAATCTTAGGGTTGCATGAATATATGGCTATAGTAATTAAACCCACATAGAAACTATCAATAATCATGGAGTAGAATCCAATTTCATATTTATCAAACATGAACATGAGCAGCCAAAACATGAAAACATTAAGAAAATCCATAACTTGAGTTTAGAAAAGGGATTCTTAGACTTCATGGATGAAAGGAGTCCATGAATGAACACTATGCCTACCTTAGATCATGATTTCGTGAAGATTGATGGTGAAACCTTCTCGAAATTGGACCTTCTATGAAAACCCTAGCTTGAGTTCTTGAGAGTATTTGAGAAAAACATCAATATTTTGGATGAATAAGGGTTAAATCTCGTGTTTGGAAGCTTATATAGGGGGGAAATTGACCCTTTTAACCCTGGACACATAATTTAATTTTCAGTAAAATTTCACGAATTGGCCCCTTGGTGCGACGCGGCGTTATCGCGTCGTGTCACTGGAAATTAAAAATTGGAAAACTGCACGGTGGTGCGACGTGGAGCTATCGCGTTGCCACCTTGTCTATGACCTGGAAGTTTGGTGCAACGCACCAGTATCATGGAGCAACACTGTAAATTGACAATTTCCATTAGAGCTATCTCCGCAATGCGCTGAAGGCTCAGGTCAAACACTGTCTCACTAAAAAGGCTCTAACTCTTCGCCCGGGTGTCGAATTTGGGTAAATTATATATCGATGGAAAGCTTATTCAATTTCACATGTGATAGAAAGTGAAAATCATGGAAATACCATATGTATAAGAATGAATTCTTATTTAAAAGCAAGTTCTATTATCCTTAAGATGATTTTCAAGCTACGAAAAAGAACGAGTATACAATTTCTCCTTCTTGAGAACATTCTTCCTTAAATGAGACTGACTGAGAGAGGAAACAATGAGCTGAACATGCATAACTGGAACATGATCTCATGACAGACATGACTGACAAGCAGAACATAACATATTGAACATGCATATCTGATGCATGCGTAACTGATTAATAAATATATAACTAAAAGTTCTAAAGAATTAAGTTTTCTCACAATGAGAATGTATGTCTGATGCATAACTATATAACTGATCTGATACATGAATGCATGACTGAATATACGGTAGTACTTGATACCAAGATTATCATGGTATACTAAGTTAGTGATGCACACTAATCATGAAACTGAGTAAGCTTAAGGAGAACTATTACCTTGAGCTTGATCTGAGTTGACAGTAAAGAGGTGAGGATACTTGGTATGCATATCTTCTTCTACTTCTCAAGTAGCTCCCTCAACGGATTGATTTTGACATAAAACTTTAACTAGAGGGACTTCTTTGTTCCTTAATCTACAAGTCTGATAGTCTAAGATTTTAACTGGAATCTCTTCATAAGAGAGGTTATTCTGAACATCAATGCTCTGAATAAGGACTATGAATGATGGGTCACCTATACACTTTTTGAGCAAAGAGACATGGAAGACTAGATGAACTGAGGCTAGATCTAAAGGAAATTCGAGCTCATAAGCTACGTTGCCGAATCGACTGAGAATCTTGAAGGGACTAACATATCGGGGACTGAGTTTTCTTTTCTTACCAAATCTCTTCACTCTCTTCATAGGAGAGATCTTGAGGTAGACATGATCACCAATCTCAAACTCGAGATCTTTTCTATGAACATCTGCATAAGACTTATGTCGGCTCTTAGCAGCCGAAGTCTTTCTCTGATCAATTGGACTTTTCCTAAGGTGTCGAATACCAAGTCAAGCCCTATGAATGAGGCCTCACTAACTTTGAACCAACCAATCATAGATGTACATCTCCTACCATAGAGAGCTTCGAATGGAGCTATCTGAATACTGGAATGATAGTTGTTGTTATAGTATGCAAACTCAATCAAAGGCAAGTGGTCATCCTAACTTCCCTTAAAATCAATTACATACGCCCTTAGCATATCTTCTAACGTCTGAATGGTCCTTTCTGCTTTACTATCTTTCTGAGGATGAAAGGTTGTACTGAGATAAGTTTGGGTACCAAGACCCTTTGGAATGCTTTCTAGAAATGAGAGGTAAACTGGGTACCTCTATCTGAGATAATAGATAATGAAATACCGTACAATCTAACCAACTCCTTGATATAGAATTTGGTATAATCCTTGGCTAAATAAGAGGTATAAATCAGAAAGAAATGAGCTGATTTGGTCATCTTGTCTACAATGACCCAAACTGAATCATGCTGATGACGAGTTCAAGGCAAACCCATCACGAAGTCCATGTTCACAACTTCCCACTTCCTGGTAGGAATACTAAACTCCTATGTAGGACCACTAGGCTTCAGATGCTCTATTTTAACCTACTGACATATACAGCACTTAGCCATAAACTCTGCAATATCTCTTTTTATCCTACTCCACCAATAGATTTCCCCCAAATCGTGGTACATCTTAGTGGCCCCTGGATGAATAGAGTAACGCACACTATGTGCTTTTACAAGAATTTGCTGCCTTATGTCATCTATACCTAGAACATATAGACGACCCTGATAATGGAGGACGCCATCTCCCCCTTGGGAGAAAACCTCAACTTTCTGATTCTGGACTGACTCTTTTAGCTTGACAAAGCTAGGATCCTTATCTTGCTTTTCTTTTACCTCAAAAACTAGAGATGATTCTAAACTACTCTAAACACATATACCACCGTCTGAAGAGTCGACTAAGAGAACACCTAGTCTAGAAAACTGGTGCACTTCTTAAGCTAACTTCTTCTTACTATCCTCAACATGAGAAACACTACCCATAGAGAGTCTAGTGAGAGCATCGTCCACTACATTGGCTTTGCCCGGATGATAGAGGATACTCATGTCATAATCTTTCAAGAGCTCTAACGACCTTCTCTGATGAAGATTGAGATCTTTTTGAAGAAAAAACATACTGAAGGCTCTTATGATCTATGAAGACATCAACATGAACACCGTATAAATAATGCCTCCAAATCTTCAAGGCAAATACTACGGCTGCTAATTCAAGATCATGAGTAAGATAATTTCTCACATGGGATTTAAGCTGTCTAGAGGTGTAGGATATGACCTTACCATGCTTCATGAGGACACAACCTAAACCCACTATAGATGCATCACAATATACTACAAAATCGTCTGAACTGTCTAAAAGACCTAAGACTAAAGCTGAGATGAGTCAAGTCTTCAATTCCTGAAAACTCTTCTCAGAAGAATCTGACCACTGAAACTTGACTTTATCTAAGTCAATCTGTATATACGGGATGAAATGGATGAAAATCCTTCAATAAACCGTCTGTAATAGCCATCCAGACCCAAGAAACTCTTGATATTTGATGGAGAGACAGGGCGGGGCCAGTTTTTTACCGCTTTGGTCTTTTAAGGATCTACTCTAATATCATCACCAGAAATAATATGGCCAAGGAATGCTACTGATCTTAGCCAAAATTTGCACTTACTGAATTTGGAAAATAACTGATGATTTCTGAGAGTCTGGAGTACTATTCTGAGATGGTGATCGCGCTCAGTGCAGGAATACACCAGAATATCATCTATGAAGACTATGATGAACATATATAAGTACTGCTTGAACACATGGTTCATCAAGTCCATGAAAGCTACCAGGGCATTGGTAAGACCAAATGACATAACTAAAAATTCAAAGTGACTATACCGCATACGAAAAGCTGTCTTCGAGATGTCACTTTCTCTAACTCTGAGTTGATGATAGCTAGATCTAAGGTCTATCTTAGAGAAATAACTAAAACCCTGAAGTTGGTCAAATAAGTCATCGATTCTGGGAAGAGGATACTTGTTTTTTACCATGACTTTATTGAGTTGACGGTAATCTATACATATTCGGAGTGAATCATCTTTCTTGCGCACGAATAAGACTGGTGTGCCCCACGGGGAAATGTTGGGTCTGATGTATCCCTTATCTAAGAGATCCTTCAAATGTTCTTTCAGATTCTTAGTTCTGTTGGTGCCATTCTGTATGGCAAAATAGAGATAGGCTAAGTGTCTGAAAAAAGATCAATACCAAAGTCTATTTCCCTTCCGAGAGGAATTCCTGGAAGATCTTCGGGAAAGACATCTGAATATTCATTCATTACTGGGACTGATTTGAGACTGAAAGCCTCAAAACTGGTGTCTCTAACATGAACTAGATGATAAACATATCCCTTAAATATCAATTTCCTTACTAGAAGGTAGGAAATAAGCTGACCACTGAAAGTAGATACACTACCCTTCCACTCTAGGACGGGTTCATTTGAGAACTAAAAATAAACTATTTTGTTTCTGCAGTCGACTGCGGCATAGAAGGAATGTAGCCAATCCATGCCGAGAATGACATCAAAATCAGTCATCTATAACTCGACTAAATTTGCTGACATGAATTTCTAAAATATCATAATTGGGCAGTTCCTGTATACCTGCCGAGCTATGATAGTTTTACCCACTAAGGTAGAGACTGAAAAGGGCTCTGCTAGAATTTCAAGACTGACTCTAAAATCAACTGTTATATAAGGAGTAACAAAAGACAAGGAAGCTCCTGGATCTAGCAAAACATAAACATACACATGAAAAATCTATAACGTACCAGTAACTACATCGGGAGAATTTTACTGATCGTGTCGAGTCTGAAGAGCATAGAGACGATTTGGGTGTTGCCCTCTAGTAGCACTAGAAGTGGCACCTTGCTGATTTGGGTGATCGGACTGAGCTGAAGAGCAATTCTGTTAACCCTGAGGACCTGGCTGTGGACAGTCTCTAACTCTATGTCCTGGCTTTCCACAACCAAAACAAATACCATTACCTACTCTACACACACCCTGATGGTGCTTACCATAAGTCTGGCAAACAGGATAAGTGCGGGCACTACTAACACTGCCCTGGGTCTTAGAGCCTAGCGCTCTATCTTTGTTACCCTCTCTGAACTTAAGAACTGGAGCACTGGATGTAGAAGGACATGGAACTGATGACCTAGGACGAAACTGAGAATGGTTTTCTCCTTCTGATTTAGGCTAAGTGAAGTTGAAACTACCAGTCTTCGCTCTCTTATTCTATTTTTCCCTCTGCTTAATTTTCTGCTCTTCTATCTGCTAAGCATGGGTCATAAGTCTAGCTAAGGTCATGTCATTATTTAGCATGGCGGATCTACACTCATTAACCGCATTGTCGTTCACCCCTGAAGCGAACTTACTCATCTTGGATCTACTGCCTACAACCACATGAGGGGTATACCTGGCTAATTGAGTAAACTTAAAAGAATACTCTTTTTCTATCATATTGACCTGCCTGAGGTTAATGAACTCTAGCACCTTGGCTTCTCTAAGCTCTTGGGAAAAGAATCTATCGAAGAAAGTAGTGAAAAACTCCTCCCACTCTATAGAAACTACATCATCTGATCTTTCAGACATTCACTGTTTGAACTAAGCATGAGCCACATTCTGCAACTGGTATGCAGCTAGCTCAGCACTCTCAACAGTAGTCACCCCCATGATATCTGTCACTTTCTAAACTTGATCAATTAATTCCTGAAGGTCTTCATCTACCTTAGACCTGAGGAAGGCTAGAGGATTCATTCGGGTGAAGTCCTGAATCCTCACTGTAGTTGATTTGGCCACTGGGCTGGCCAAAATAGCTGTTGGTCTTTCATTATGAGCAGCGACTGATTGAGCAAGAATGGCAAATGCGATGCTAAACTCCACATGAGAAACATGATCGCCCAAAGGTTTTTTGGGCTGAGGGGCTGACTGATTTCTTCTCTTATGAGGCATGTTCTAAAATAAAGAGAAGCAGAGGATTAGATTGAGATACTGACTTATAATTATGCTCATAGGCATGACATGAATACTGAAATAAGGGAAACTATTCATAAACACCTTATAGCCTCTTTCATATAAATGTGATGTGCAACACACCCATGTACAAGACTCTACTAGATGCGGCTTTCAGACTTCCTAGAACTCTATTGAACCTTAGGCTCTGATACCAAGTTTGCAATGACCCGATTTGCTGAACTGAAATGCTACACGGTGCTCATGACCCTGAAGGACCACAAGTTAACCCATGACTGTTATTTGTACCTGCATACTGCATAAGATAACATAATAATATGGAAACATGCACTGAAAGGTCATAAGGTTCAATACTGAACATAACTAAATGATATAACATCTGTGTGGACTAATAGAATACCCAAAACAAAACTGAAAATACTAAAGTCTGAACATGATAGTCTATATCTAGTCTACATCTAGTTTCCATCTAGTCTGCATCTATCTGAAAGCCTCTACTATCTGAAGAATCTGAATAAGGAGTTGATGGGACATCTCCCTAACTAACTCCAACTAATAATCTAATCAATGAGATACTAGAAAATTATTATGTCCTCGAAGGATGAGGACTCGCTTTTACTTTGACTGCTGAAATTGAAATCTGCTGCTGATCTGGAACTCGTGTCTTTGAACCAATGGTGTAATATAAAAAGAAAGCACCATAGCATGAATGCATCAGTACATATGTACTGAGTATACATGTGAGTTAGGCTATATGCAATGGTTCACATGCATGAATAATGCTAACTGACTGTCTAACTTGAATGTGAGAATACATGCATAAATACGTAACTGTAACTGACAACATGATTTTATGATTTCTGAGTCTGTATACTGATAACGTGATATATTAGTAACTGATATGACTGATAACATAAAGGACTGTATTTGAATAATCCTGATAACATGGGTGACTGTATCTGGCAGTCCTGAATCTGATGGAACTATCTGAGTTCCGTACTGTATCTGAGTTGACTGTATCTGACAGTCCTGAAATCTGAAGAACTATCTGAGTTCTATTATTGAGACTGACTAACTGTATTTGACAGTCTTGATTCTATAACATGAAACTATGGGAAGTAGTATCTAACTAACATGCCCCAAAGGTGCTATAATAACTGAGCTGGGGTTCAATCTATGCCCTGATTGGAAGGGTGTCAATATCGCGCCACTGGTAAGGACAACATGTGAGTAACCCTCATATAACAGGTAACTCTAGCGAGAAAGGTGGGAACCCTCACATAACAGGTTAATCCACCACATCTACCCTCATATAACAAGCTATGATGTCTCAACCTATGTTGGCTATATAGTTCTGGAACGCAAGGATTGCTTCAAGGAATCATACCCTCATATAACATGTGAGTTTCCATCCTTGGGTTCACTCAGTGCTAATTCCTAATCCCTTCTGAATAGACACTGAACATGATTTACGAAACTGAACTGAGCATGGACTGAGTTACTAAATTTCTATGGCTGACGAAAAACTACTGATATATGACAACTGACTGAGTCATGAGATCACGGAGATTTATCCTGAGTCATAAGACTATCTGAAGTCTAAGAGTTCATAGCTTGACTAAGAGTATCATGAAAACATAACATGGATCTAGGCACACAACTAATATTTCGGTTACAAGTACCCCCAGGACTCGATAGAAGGAAACTGACATAACATGATTTACTTGAAGACTTGACTATCATCATAATAGATACTACCTTCATAGGTGAATTTCATCAAACATGTAATAGGCATGATCTTGTGCATACATGGGGATTTCATGATATCATGCTAGTTAGACAATATTCCTACATCTAGGCATTTAATCAAACATATGACAGGCATGGTACATGTAAACATCATTATTCAATTCTAATTTCATCGTTCAAGGGTTTAAATCTTAGGGTTGCATGAATCTATGGCTATAGTAATTAAACCCACACAGAAACTATCAATAATCATGGAGTAGAATCCAATTTCACATCTATCAAACATGAACATGAGCAGCCAAAATATAAAAACATAAAGAAAATCCATAACTTGAGTTTAGAAAAGGGATTCTTCGACTTCATGGATGAAAGGAGTCCATAAATTAACACTATACATATCTTAGATCATGATTTCGGGAAGATTGATGGTGAAACCTTCTTGAAATTAGACCTTCTATTAACCCTAGCTTGAGTTAAGAGTTTTTGAGAAAAACATTAATATTTTGGATGAATAAGGGTTAAATCCCGTGTTTGGAAGCTTATATAGGGGGCAAATTGACCATTTTAACCCTTGACATGTAATTTAATTTTCAGTAAAATTTTCCAAATTGGGCCCTTAGCGCGATGCGGCGTTATCGCGCTGTGTCACTGAAAATTGACAATTAGGAAACTGCACAGTGGCGAAACGCAGAGCTATCGCGTTGCCACCTTGTCTATGACCTTGAATTTTGGCGCGACGCACCAGTATCGCGGAGAAAAATTGGAAATTGACAATTTCCATTCGAGTTATCTCCGCGACGCGCTGAAGGCTCAAGTCAAACACTGTCTCACTAAAAAGGCTCTAACTATTCGCCCAAGTATCGGATTCGGGCGAATTATTTATCGATGGAAAGCCTATTCAATTTCCCACATGATAGGAAGTGAAAATTATGGAAATACCATATGTATAAGAATGAATTCTTATTTCAAAGCAAGTTCTAATATCCTTGAGATGATTTTCAAGCTAAGAAAAAGCACAGGTATTACAACTCTTTTAGTTATAATGAACTATGTTCGACCCAATTTCCCTTGTGGAATACGCTGGTAGCCAATATTGTCTTCGATCAAGTTATCAAAAGTATCAAATATCCCTTTTATTTTTATAATCTATGTTTGACCTAAATTTCCAAGAATAGGATACGTAGGCGGCCTATGTCAATCCCTTAGAAGAATTATCTTTTCATTTTATGTTAAAAAACTACCTTTCCTTCCTCAATGGAATGCATAGGTGTCACACTAGCTAGGTCATATTTCGCATAATATTTTTATAGAAACTACGGCAAAACTTTTGAAAAGATCTCAAAAATTCATCAAAGGATCCTTTCCCAAGTTGAATGAAAATGACATTAAAGCACGTAACTGGGGAGAAATTTTCAAGGTCTCAAAAATTTCATAGAATTTAACGTCGGCTACAAAGTTTAAAATCAGATGTTATTGAGATCGGGGCATAAATTTTGAAGTTTTCTATGTTTAAAAGTACTCTACGTCAGAAATAATTCAAGTATTTTGCATTTTAGACTGGGGCAGAATTTTTAAGAAGATTTCAAAATTCCATACACATGAATGTCAGAAGTTATAAGAAAGTTCGGGAGTCATAGACCAGGGCAGAATTTTTAGGAGGATCCTTAAAAAATTCCACAAAAGTTGTACTTCAAGATCAGAAAAGTTTGCATATTAATGATCAACAAGGTGCATCCGGAGAGCAAGACAAAACCAACACAGTCAGTCTCTTAAAAATAAGAATTTTCTTTGGATGCAGGAATAGTGAAGTCACAAAGTTGACAACGTTAAGCATCATGACATAGGGCATTATCAATCCCACTGTGGCCTTGCTATAATAATCCAGACAACTTTCCTCCCTCATTTTCTCTTGATTTATGTTCTATTACTTTGTTAAGATCTCTAACACTTTCTCTGATTTTATAAGAAAATGATCCGGCAGAGCGACAAAGATGTGGAGATATTATCCAAACTACTATCTCTAATTATCATTAGTCAAACAGCTTCATATTTATCTTTAAACTTTATATTCTGTTACACTCTTGACTTAGTTATAACAAATTATTGTATTATTAATGAGTGTTGTTCAAGTTGTACAGGCAACTTTATACAGGATCACCTATAAGAAGTAATGCAAAAGTATCTTCTTAAAGTTTGAGGATTCAAACCAGAAGCTCTGGATATGTACAAGTCCTTTGAAGAAATCCTGATTCAAAGGATGAAGTTCATTATATTTGGGTCGTCCACCATTTCAAAAGGGTACATCTTATTTAGTTCAACCACTCTTTCTAAAGGACATATCTTATTTGGCCCGTCACTCTATTCAAAGTGATATTTTATATTCAATATTGATCGTCTGTCTTTCAATGAGATATATTGGGTCGTCACCCCGCTCAAGTGGCATATTACATTCAAGATAGGTCGTCCGCCTTTTAAAGAGATACATTAGGTCGTCACCCCATTCAAGTAAGACGTTATATTTAAGATGGGTCATCTGCCTTTCAATGAGATATGTTGGCCATCACCCCGATCAAAGTGACACATATATTCAAGATAGGTCGTCCACCTTTCAATGAGACACATTGGATCATTACCCCGTTCAAAGTGATATGTTATATTCAAGATAGGTCGTCCGTCTTTCAACGAGACACGTTGGACCATCAACTCGTTCAAAAGGGAATATTACATTCAGGATAGGCCACCCTCCTTTCAATGAGACACGTTGGATTATCACCTTATTCAGAGTGTCATGTTATATTCAAGATTTGTTGTCTACATTTCAATGAGACACATTGGGTCATCACCCTTGTTCAAGTGACATATTATATTCAATATTAGTCGTGTGCCTTTCAATGAGACATATTAGGTCGCCACCCTCGTTCAAATGACACCTTATATTTTAATTAGACATACTGGATTGTCACTTTGTTCAAAATGACACTTAGATTCAAGATATGTCGTCCGACATTCAATGAGACGCGTTAGACCGTCACTCCATTCAAAGTGGCATATTATTTTCAAAATGGATCGTCCGCCTTTCAACGAGACACATTGGAACGTCACTCCATTCAAGGTTATGAAAATTGGTTCATCAACTATCTTAGCACAACATGTTCAAACAGGTTTGCACCAATTTACGTTAATGTAATGCTACATTTGCAACTAACTATTTTGTTTGAGCTGTTATCGAGAGCATCCAAAAGGATTAAATTCTCAATTCAAAACCACAAGTGTGGATGACTCCAAAAAGAATGAAGCACAATGTGAAACTTTTTCTTAGCAGCAAACTAGGACATAGTTCAAAGAGGAATATCAAACTCTTTTGATGCGAGCAAAAGGAAGACTTCCACCACCATTAAACTACACCTTTATTAGAAGGCATATGGGATATTTTTGGGATATTCTAGTTTTAGTTTCACTTTCAGGATATTTCTAAACTTATACTGAAAGTCCCATTCGTTTTCCTTCAAATCCAAGTGATAATACACGCATAGTTTTGAAAATTATGTCCAAGTAAATTCTTGCCTATGGTTATGAAGGATCCCACGTTCATGGTTAAGAGGTTACAAGCCTCTTTTCCATAATCTCAAATAACTTATTTCTCATCTTGATCCAAAGATCATCTAAAATAAAAGACTGTCTTTTCTACTGATTGAGTCGAACTACAAGCAATCTGATTCCCGAGTCTCAGAGATATGTTGGTTGAGTTCTATGTAGAAAACTTGACTGCATTCCAACCTCCCCCAATCCTTTTATTCCTCAACTTTTTGGTTTCACCAAAATCTGAAAACTGAAATAACTTGTTATTTCTTTGAAAATCGTGCTTTAAAATCAAGCATTATAAACTACATGTGGCCTGAATTCTCATGCAACTTGAGATATGTAGAAAACCTAATACCAGGGTCCAGCCATAACCCCCTAAAACTAGTATGAAAACCAACCTCTTTCGAGAAACGAATTTGTGGTCGGACAAAAATTAGGAATGCCAAACTCCCTTTGTCTAGGGTTGCATCTATCTACCCAACCCAAAGGGAGGGGACAATTGTTGAAACTTAATTTTTGCCCTCCATGACTAAGTTTAACTATGAGTTTCTTCAATTTTAGATAAAATTACAGTATTTATTTTATCTGAATAAAAAAATAAAATATTTATGTATGTAATTTTTTATCATTTTAAGTAGAGATTATATATTTTCGTATATACAAAATTGTATAATTCTCATACTTAAATAATTATTTTTATTGAAAATTAATTTTTAATCAAGAGTTATGTTGAAAATTTATTAAAATAGATAAAATCTTGATTTAAGTATAATTTGTTTTTTAAAATAATTTATTTGGAAAATATTTGTTTGATTTTATTAGATCAAGAAGCTCGGAATTAAAATATTTATTTCAAAATTTCAATTAGATTTAGTCAATTTATTAAATTTGACCTTAATTTAAATCAACTTGACCACAATTGCAATGCAATTAGCCAATTAATTTTGAAATAGGTTAATATTTGAATTCAATTGACTAAAACTCTAACAATTAGGCTATTAATTAAATGGCCTAAAACTAATTATCTAACCCCTTTCCCGCTTTTCAATTAGGCCAGTAGCCCACAACTACACAACACCAAAAAAAAATAACCCCAAAACCCACTTGTGCAGGCCCATAGCCTAACCAAACTCCAGCAGCCCCATTACTCTTGTAGGGCCATTTCTGCCCAACCCAAATGGCAACAACCATACCAAACACCCTTAAAACCTAAGCCATTTTTAACATCAAAACAATGACATAACAACAACTTCAGCAACACACCAGCATTAACAACAGACGACACCACACACGGTTTCAACCAACAACTTCAAAAATGTTCAACAACATCAAACCAACGGCAAAAACAACAAAACGGGTTCAATCCGTCAACCTGTGAATTGAATCCAGCTCATCCTTATTCTTTTTCCAATTTGGAATTTAAATTTCAAATTGGTACTAAACAGCACAATCCAGCTCATCCCTCAATGATAATCTCAAAATTACCCTCAATTTGTTTGTTCCCACATTGATAATTATTCAAGAATTGGGATTCTGGGGTTTTTATATAAACCCTTCCTCTCTGTTTTTAGAGGGGGGTTTTCAGAATCAGAAGGGAACTAAAATTCCTCTACTCGATTAGGATTTGACCTTCGATCCCCAACTTGGAGTGGAGAGAATTTTAGTTCAAGTTTCGTGTTTGTCTTGTTGTTTTCGAGTTTGGGAAAGGAGGATTTTCAAGGAAAAATTAGAGATTTTGAAGGCGCATGCTTCTAACCTCACGCAACCAAAATTCTCTAAGAACACAATTTGAAAAAATCAACTTCCGATGAAATTATCTTTAGTTCCTGCAGATTGAAATTAAATTGAGTGTTGGAAGTCATCGTCGACTCGTTGTTTCGATTCGCTGCCCAAAAATAGGTGAATACTTCATCCCTTGTTTTTTAAATTTTTTCATTTGTCTGTGTTACTGTTAAAAAAAATATGAATATTGCTAATGGTGCATGTCATCAAGATTAGGATTAAGAAAGGATCTTCAATATTTCAGAACAACTATCACGTTATCAAATAACTCATACATTGACTAGACTTTAAGTTTTACATAGTGTATTCATATATTTCATAGTGTCTCTTCTGCTTTTGCTGATCATGTTGTACGTATAGATTTAATTTTTGACTGATAAACTTGTACTCCTAAATATTACTGTTGTTATGTATTTCGGGGATATGATTTCTTTTATGTGGTTTGGTTTTGTTTGAAATTATATGTGGTGTTCTTGACTGATCAATAAAAGTTTGGAATTAAGATCTTGTTTGTAAAGAAAATAATGTAAGACACATTTTCTCTGAATTGATAAAATCTCAAAATCGAGTGCCTAGTGATTTAATTTTTGACTGTGAATAGTAGTTGATACTGGATAGCAATGGTTCCGTATGACTTATATGGTGTTTGACTGAAAATTCTTAACAATTTTTCTTCATATCGAGTGAGTTTCGTTTTGATCAAAATAGCACTATACGACGGCCTATCTTCGTCCTAATGATTTGTTCGTGGTTTTGATGTTCTGTAGTCTTGTATGATCATACATGTGAAATCTCAAATTTTGATCGTTTAACTTGAAAGTTGTCGTAGCAAGTTTAATTGTGTGGTGAAGGTTTAACTTGGACCAATCTCGCCCGTAATTTTGTATGAACAACGATTGGTTTACTGGGATGCCCTTTTTTAAAAATTTTATTCAATGTTGTTAAGAGCTGCAAATTACTATTTTTGTAATTCAGACCTTTAGTAATATTTTTATTTAGACCTTTGTAATTCAATTATGCATATACTATTTTTGTATAAATATCTTTTTGTTCCTTATTAAATGACTTCCAAGGGTATTTCGATAATTTTATGGTGCAATAAAATGGTTACACATGCATATTATTTTTCTTTATATTTATTAGTATGGTCCTCATTTTTATGGTGCAATAAAATGATTACACATGCATATTATTTTTCTTATATTTATTAATTTTGTCCTCATGTATTATTTTAATAATATTTTTATTTAGACCTTTGTAATTGAATTATACATGGTAGTAATTTTTTATAAATATTTTTTGGTTACTTATTAAATTACTTATTTTTCATACCCGAAGGGTGTTTCAGTAATTTTATAGTGTAATAAAATAGTTACACATGCATATTATTTTTTTCTTATATTTATTAGTTTTGTCCTCATTTTTATGGTGCAATAAAATGGTTACACATGCATTTTGATTTTTTCTTAAATCTATTAGTTTTGTCCTTATGTATTATTTTAATAATATTTTTATTTAGACTTTTGTAATTGAATTATAATGGTAATAATTTTTTATAAATATCTTTTTGTTCCTCATTAAATGACTACCATGGGTATTTCGGCAATTTTATGGTTCAATAAATATTTTGAAATCGACGTATGTCTCCTCAACTTGTATATTTGAAACTTTCAAATGAGACGTGCATCATGTACTTTTCCAGGAATGTCCAAATGAAAGACGTGCCGCCAACTGTAGTTACAACAATCTAAGTAGATTTTTATCGACTTATATAATTACTTTTGTATTGGTTGGACCAATCTAGCAAGCTCAATTTTGTTCCACACTGACTATATATATTATGTTAACATTGGTTCATTGTACTACATTTCTTATTTTTTACTCCTATACTAAACAATTAAAACAATTAGGAAATAATTTTTCCCAAAGTTGAATCTCTTTAGTACATTAATGTTGTCAAAATGACCGTGCCTTGCACGGGAACGGGTATATAGTTTCAAGATAAATGCATAAATTGTTGATATTACATAATACATGAATTACGTTATGGCCTTAAGTTATTTATGGTTTCTCCCATGAAAAGCTTGGGCTTAATAGCTTAATTTTCACCAATATTTGTTTCTTAAGCTTCAACCATTTTTAAAGCTATTTTAGTTATTTGATTTATCCATGTCATATGAATTACTTAGCAAAATAACTTTGGCAACCTTTTTATGGTATGTTTTTCCTTCATTAATCACATCATTGAGTAAATGGTTATAGGTATTTCTCCTTTTTTAGTTATGTGTTAAGAGCACTTGAATAGCTACTAATTTTTGTTTTCCTCTCTTGTTTATGTGCTTCTTGGTGAGTCCAACTGGACTCCATCGCCCCTGCATTTCCTTGGGATCAAAACCATCCATACTTGAATAAAAAAACTCCATCAAAATCTGTCCAAAGGCTGGTATACACTGATATATGCCATATACACGAGCCTTACAGGTTAAAAGTGGTTGGTATATGCCTATACTTGGTACCTAAAAACGCTGGAAGCAAGTATATGGCTGATATACATTGTATATGCAGTGATATACAGTAAAACGTGAAGAAATTTGCAGCAGGTATACCTGTGGTATACAATCCAGGAAAATGGACTGAAGTCCATTATTCAAAGCCCAAAGCTGTGCAGCCTTATTAATGGGACAATTATGGGCCCAATTCCTATTCTTGTATTATTTTTGTAGCTTATGATTCATCTTTGTTTATGTGTACTAACTTTTTAATCAATTAACCTAGACAAATTCCCTAAAGTGTTGTCATTTTATTTTATCTTAGTTTTCTTTTTCTTAATTCGTAATTTCTTTTTTCACCTAATTTATTTTTTCTAAAATATGATTTAAATCGGCTCCCTCGACTTGTGTTAGCAATTCCTTAAAAAATTTTAAGTGCTTTATTTTCAAATGGTATTTGACTTGCTCATATAACTAATAGCTCATTTTCTCAAAACCTAAAAAACTAATTTATTTTGAAAATCAACTCTTTCAGAAATTAGCCAAACAATTTTAACTTAATACTCTATTAATATTTTTCCAAGGGTACTATCTATGACCTAATCGACTTTTCTATAATAATTAGCAATAAGTAAATAATTTCATAACCTCCGCAATATTGACGTGCCACGACAAAGTGAAAATTTTGTGTAGTTTGTGTTTATTCACTTAAGGTGAGGAGCTTTTGGTCTTTTAACCTTTTTCACAACTTTTAAACATAAAGTAGTCCCATTTCTATCAGTTTTCAAAGATCAAATCCAACTATTTCACTCTCAAACACAAAACCCAAGAACATTCAAGGGTTTCACTGTGCATTCATTATCCAGGCTTCAAACTTTAAATTGATTATAAATTCTTGTGAGTTTCAGGCATGTATCTCTTCTCTAAATTGATTTTTATATAAAAGCATGTACTTAATTGTTATCCATATGGTTTTATTGTTTGATTTTGAATATGGGTTGAAGGTTATGGTTATTACATGAATTGAATTCCCATTATTTTGAATTGATGTTTTATGCTATATTTTCATGAGTTTAAACTAATTAAATGTGTGGGTGTGGGAATTGGAATGGGAAACATGGGTTTTCCCAAAGTTGATGGTTTAATGATTTGGAACTAGCTTTAAACTCAACCCAACTTGTGATATTGATTTGAAACATGGATATATACCTAAGTTACTTCACTTTTTAAACCTTGCGTTGCATAAGAGATTAATGAAACATAAATTGGCTTTGTAAGGCGTTGGTGGACATGGATTAGTTTTAAATTGAAAACTCAAGAGTCAATTTGGCTAATTGGTTTTGTTATGAAAAAATTGAATTGGCTTGAAAGCTTAACTTATTTGGTATGATGATAACAATGGTAAATGCCTAATTGAAAGACTCATTGGTTAATGAAAATGAATGTGTGTAAATGGGTTTAATTTAATCTTAAAGGGGGTTATGTAGTTCGCCGGAGGGTGTGGAGATCTAGGGGGATCAATACTGGAAATCATATTTACTGGTATGGGGGTATAAATGACCGTGTGCATGGGTCACACTAAATATTTATACTTTGGAATGGTTGGGGCCTCGATAGCTTTGGCCCTTCCTCGGATTTCTCCAATTCGTGCGACTAACACGCACTAGGCCCTTTCAGGAAGGGGAGATGATCCCATATAGCCTGTGGGTGCCCTTAGGACGATTAGAGAGACACAATATAGGATAATGATTTTTAAAGCTCATGCTTAAACCTTGTTCCATATCCCAGCATCATATATATATATGTATATGATGTATGTATATAGTCTTGGACTGATTTGTACTTGGAATTATTTTATCCCTTCTCTGAGTTACATGCTAGAGCTCACCCTGCTAACCTTCCTAGGACGCTACATGTTCTAGGACGCTACATTATTTCAAAATGTAGGGCCCGAAGATACTTCTTTTACCCTTGTGCAGCATTAAGTGGATTAGCACGCTCAGTGAGTAGCTTTGAAGTGGTGAGCTTCCTTCCTTTGAAAAGCCTTATAATTTCCATATTCTTTTGCTTTTGATTCTTTACATTTGGATTCTTTGGTCATGGTCAGGTGCATGCCCCAACCTGTTTGGTATTTTAATTTTAGAGGCTATTGTAGACAGATATGGGTTGGTTGGTTATTGTTTTGACTCTTAGTTTCATTGAGTCATTCATTCATCTTCTTATTTTTGTTTAGTTAGCTTCCTCATTGTTTTTATCATTATTATTATTGTTCTCTTAAGGATGGGTTTAGGGGGTGGTCTCCAGTCTATGGTGGACTTGAGATACCCATCACGGTCTGACCTTGGTTCTGGTCCTGACATTTAGCACAATCACTAGTATAATCATAAAGCATAATCCTTGGCATGGTCAATAACATGATTCCTAATATGAGCAATAATCATAATCTTAAGTGTAATTAATAACGTAATTGTCAATATAGACAACAAGTTAGTCAATGGCATACCCAATGGCCCAATCAATGGCTTAATCAATATCATAATTAAAGGCTTATTCAATGGCAAAATCAATTAGCTCATAATTTACTTAATCAATGAGTTATTCATAGCGTAACTAATAAGAGTTACTCCCAAAGTCAACCCATCATAACCATCAAGTACAAAGGTATCTGAAATCACCATATATAACATTTCCTAGATGTATACAAGTGTATTAAAGGTCTTCAGTCCCTAACACAAGTCTTGACCTAAGGTGGGTCAAGAGCCCACTTTTAAATCCTCAAAATACTTTATCAAGCAATGTCTAATCCAGTCTAGGATAAGGTATCTAAATCCATTATTAGGTATTGAATAAGCCATAACTATCCCTAAGATAGTAATCTTTCTTGATAGGGAGCAACTAAGTCAATTCTACCTAAGGAATGACAACTATGGTCAATTTCGACCTAAACTTAAGTGACTAAGGCAATCTCCTCATTAAAAGAGTAACTAAAGCATTTCCAACCTAAGCATAAGCCTACAAGGTCAACTTCACCTAAGGTATGGTTAAATAGGCTAATCATGCCCAAAACGATATTCAAAATTGTCTAAATGATCCAACTAATCCCAAGTATTGAAATTTATCACACCAACACCTAAAACCCATCCCAAATATAACACAATATCATAAACATACTATGAATTATCATAATCTAACAAGGGGTAAAACCTAGCCTACCTAGACACTGAAGAAAGCTCAAAAGATCCGTTAGATTACTACTTTACCCTTCTGTGAAGCTTTCGCAAGATACCAAGCTATCAAAATTATATTCTACTCATCAATACGAGAAAAATGATACCTATATTACACCATTATGCTTCAGGTTCAAAAATCATACCAAAATCTTATGTGGATCCCACTTATGGAAATCATATTTTCAAAACCAACCCTATGTTGCCTCATGCTCAAGGAATTATTATCCTCAAAAATGGGAGAAATCCGAGCTAATTTAGGACTAAAATCAAGATCCCAGAGTTTTGGGATTTTTGAACAGGAAATGAGAAAATCCACTATGAAAAAGGGTGAAATCTTACCACAAAACGAAAAATAATTTCAAAAATAAGTGTTAGACAAGCTCCCAAATCACCCACAAACTTCAATTTCAAGTTATCTCACTCCTTATGATTTATCTCTCATGGAATGGATGAAGAATAGGAAAAATTATACAAAAAGGGTTTATTTATACCTATACCAGGTCATCGGGTATTGCTATCGCAGCCTGACTATAGCTACCGCAATATATTAGGACTGCACAAGGAGTCTCTATCGCGATTCACAGCAATCACGATCGGGACCAGCCAGATAAAAGATAAACCGCATATGGCAAATGTGATTTACAGCCTAAGTCATAAATCTCATATAGCAATCGTGATTTACCCTTTGCAATCGCGGTTTTACCAGATTTTTCTCAGTTTGGAATGGACTTCGACCGGGAGCTTGAGATTTATTCATAACCCCGTATGCACAAACAAACTATGCTACCGTACCAAATTTGATGTTCCAAACTCAATGTCGCATCAAAATTTCCATATGAGGTTGTTTTGACAAAAAATGGGTCCCACACCTAATTTTCATTTTCTTAACTTTCCGAACAATTGGTCAAAATAAGCCCGGGTGCCTCAGGACCTGAACCAAGAATCCACTAAGCCTACAATCGATATTTTGGAGTTGCTGGAACATTCAAAATTTGCATTCTTAGTTGTTTGACTGAAGTTTTTATCCAATGGCCATTTGGAACCAGCGAAGACGTCAAAACACAGAATTGGCTCTAAAACCAAATGAATTTCCTAATAACTGAATTGTCAGTTCCAAGAATAAATGACTTGGGGAAGCTATAGAAAAACCCTAATGGCAAAAATAACCTAAAATATGGAAAATGACCAGAAGGGTCATTATAATATCCACAACTAAAGAAACTTTCATCCGTGAAACTTAAGGATTAGGATGTACCTGAAGCCTCGGATAGGTGAGGATACTGGGTCCGCATCTTTCTCTCGATCTCCCAAGTAGCCTCCTATACAGGGTGGTGCCTCCACTGAACCTTAAATATAGGAATCTCTCTAGTACGAGACCGCCTGACATCACTAGCCAAAATAAGCACAGACTCCTCCACAAAGGTCAATCGCTCATCTAGTTGGACTAAGTCCCATCTAAGCACATGAGATGGATCGAGAATGTATCTCTGCAACATAAAAACATAGAAAACTGGAAGGACAGTAGCAAAATCTAGAGGTAAAGCTAACTCATAAGCCACCTCACCAACTGTGCAAAGAATCTGGAAGGGTCCAATGTACCTAGGGCTGAGCTGGCCTTTTTTATCAAATCTCATCACACCCTTCATGGGTGATACAGGAAGAATTACCCGATCACCAACTCTAAATCTCAAAGTGCAAAGCCTATTGTCTATATAGGCCTTCTGCCTACTCTGAGTTGCTCTCAACCTGTTCTGACTCACCCTGACTCTATCTAACGACTCCTGAAATAAATTGATACCACGGGGTCTAACCTCAGAAGCCTCAAACCACCAAACCAGAGAAAGAAATCTCCTACCATACAAAGCATCAAAAGGCACCATCTTAATACTCGAATGATAACTATTGTCATATGCAGACTCTGCCAATGCTAAATGCTAATCCCAATGACCTCCAAAATACATAATACAGGCTCGAAGTGTATTCTCGAGGACCTGAATAGTCCGCTCCAACTGGACATCTATCTGTGGATGAAAGGTTGTACTAAGAGCCACCTAAGTACCTAACTCCTCTTGAAACCCCAATCTGAAATGATAGATATAAGCATACCATGCAAATGGACTACCTCACGCACATAGATATGAGCTAACCTCCCGATGTTGAAGGCCATCTAAAAGTAATGAAATGTGCCAACTTGGTCAACTGATCTACAACGACCCAAATACCATCAGAACCACAGAAAGTACGAGGTAAACCACTAACAAAATCCATGGTAATTCGCTTCAACTTTTACTCGGGAATGGGCAATCTCTGAATCAAACCACTTGGTCGTTGATGCTCAGCCTTCACCTACTGACAATACAAGCAACAAGCTACAAAGTATGCCATATCTATATTCATGCTATTCCACCAATAATGCAACCTCAAATCTCTATACATCTTAGTTGTACCACGAAGAATAGAATATCTAGAGTTGTGAGCCTCCTGTAAAATTTGTTGAATTAAGTTATCAATTCTCAAAACACAAATGCGACTATCAAACCTCTAAACACCCTCATAATCTAAGGTGATCCTCTTAGACGCACCACTCAACACCTGATCATGGAGGAAGCAAAGCTTACTATCCTCAAACTGACGATCTTGAATCTGCTTAAAGAGCAAAGACCTCGCCTAAACACTAGTAAGAAACCTCCTAGGATCTGAAATATCAAGGTGAATTATCAAGTTGGCTAAGGATTAAATGTACCGTGCCAATAGCTTCTGAGAAACTGAGATACAATCCAAACTACCCATACTCACCGTCTTTCGACTCAAGGCATCTGCTACCACATTCTCCTTGCTCGAATGATATAAGATAGAGATATTATAATCCGTAAGCAACTACATCTATATACGTTGTCTAGCATTAAACTCCCACTGGATCATAAGATGCTAAAGACTCTGATGATCAATGAAAATGTCATAATGCACACCATAGAGATAATGCCTCTAAATCTTAAGCATGAAGAATACCGTGGCCAACTACCTTAAGTTGTCTCAAAGCATAAAAGCTAACACCACCTTACTGCATCAACACACAACCCAAGCCTATGCCAAAAGTATCACAATACATGATGAATCCCTCACCCTCTACAGAAAGAACTAGAATAAGAGATAAAGTGAGAAACTCTTTGAGATTTCCAAATCTTGACTCATACTCCTCAGAGCATCGGAAAGAAACCTCCTCCCGAGTCAATGTGGTCATAGGTGCCGAAATAGTAGCAAAACCCTTGATTAATCGTCTGTAATAATCAGCCAAGCTAATAAATCTATGAACCTCAATCGGAGATATAAGCCCAGCCCACTCACAAATAGCCTCAATCTTTGCTAGGTCTACCATAATCCCATCCTTAGACACCACATGTCCAAGGAATGCCAGCGACTCAAACTAAAAATCACAATTAGAGAACTTGGCAAATAGCAAATGATCTCTAAAGGTCTGGAGCATAATCCTCAAATATTGCATATGCTCTTCTCTACTCCTCCAATACATAAGGATGTCTTTAAATGAACACAATCATAAAAGAGTCTAAATAAAGCCTGAACACTCAGTTCATCAAATTCATGAACGTGATTGGTGTATTAGTCAACCTAAAAGACATCACTAGGAACTCATACGACCATAACAGGTCCTAAAAGCTGTCTTCAGAATATCATCAACCCGAATCCTCAGCTGATGGTAACCAAATCTCAAATTAATCTTAGAAAACATCGTTGTACCCTGAAGCTGGTCAAACAAGTCATCAATGCAAGGCATAGGATAAAGGTTTTTCACTATCACGTTATTTTACTGCCGATAATCAATACACATACGAATAGAATCATATTTTTTTTGTGCAAACAACACAGGAGCTCCCCAAGAAAACATATTCAGTCTAATAAAATCCTTAACAAGAAGATCCTAAAGATGATAATTTAGCTCTTTAACCTTGGCAAGAGCCATATGGTAAGGTGACATAGAAATAGGTTAGGTTCCAGGCTTAAGATCAATAACAAACTTGATCTCATAAAAAGGAGGTAGACCAGGTAGATTAGTAGAAAAAAATTAGGAAAGTCACCAACTATAAGGACAGAGTCAAACGATGGACTCTCCACACTAACATCACGAATATAATTGAGGTAAAACTTGTAACCCCTCAAAATAAGTCTCCGAGACATATAAAAAATAATCCCAATCGACTCATGGATAACAGCTTCCTGCCACACTACTGGGGTATATCGAGTAACGATCTTAGCAAAATAAGCCACGATTGCATGATAGTGGGATAATCAGTCCATACCTAGAGTCACATCAAAATCTAACATATCTAGAATAATAAGATCAGCATGAGTATCAACATCTCTAATAGTCACAACACAGGATCTGAAAACCCAATCCACTACTAAAGAATCACTCATGGGAGTAGATATATGTAATGGCATGGATAATAAATCCTAAAATAACTCTAACTGTGGAGCATAATAAGCAAAGACATAAGAAAAGCGGATCCCAGATCAAATAAAGTAGGCCGACAGATGGTACACTAAAATTGTACCTGTAATAATAGTATCCAAAGACTCAACCTTGGCCTTGTAGTTACTATATATAATTGACTACGCCTACCACCTGGATGGGCTCTTAACTGATCTCATGTCCTACCTACCTGAGAACCACCTTAAGCACCCTAGGGATCGCTTCTATAACCCTGATAACCACCTCTAGTTATGGGATTAACTATTCTATTAAGGGAAACACTCTGAGTTAAAGCAACAATTGCCCTATGACTAAGGCACTCTCTTGAATAGTGACCACAAGCGCTACAACTATATCATGTCACCAGAGTTGAACCAAAATGAGAATATCCAGCTAACCCAAAATAGCCACCATGCTTAGAATAACAAAAAAATAAACCCCTCAAAGACTAACCATTACCTTGACCAGGGCAATCACTGGCACTAGACTGACCTCCAACGGTAATATATAGCACTGCTTAAACAGGTGTACTAGGATGACTCTGAGGATGATACTATGGACACGAAGGATATCTACCATATGAACTGCTACCTCTAAATCGAGAGCTATTACGACTCCCACTGAAGCCACCCTGATACCTAGGCCTCTTATCGCTTCCCCCATGGGCCTCATGATGAATCTCCTTCATTACCTGAGCATGATCAAAAACATCAGCAAAGATCAACTCATACCCACCAAACTCTGAGTACACATGCAAAGACAAAGCCTCAATCCTTACATAAAGCAATAAATTCTCTCATACCCAGTACCCAAAATAAAAGTAGCATGTTTATCCAACCTATAGAAATGATCTTCATACTCCACAACTATTATGGAACTCTACTCTAATATCAAAAACTAATCTCCTAATCAATCCCTGAGGCTGCGAGGCATGTACTTCTCTTAGAATATCTTAGAGAGCTTAGTCCATGTCAAAGGAGAAGATCCAATTAGCCTGGAATCAAGATAACCTCTCCACAAATGTGGAGCAGACAAGTCCAACTGAAATATATTGTAATCCACACCACGAGTCTCAACAAGGCCTAAATTACAAGGCCTATCCTCACAAGCAATCAGAAACACATATACATACTCGGTTAGAGCATAAAAAAACCTAGGAGAAGCCAATCTCAAGAATCTACCCAACTTCTTTTGCTCCTCAAAAGACATAGAGGGTTGGGAAACCATGGATGAAAAACTACCGACATAGGAGGAACCTCAACTCTAAGAGCCTCAACATCACTCTAATCTGTAGATTATGCACCATCAGATAATGTACCACCAACTAACCCAAAAAATTTAAACCAAAGTATCTCTGAGAACTCAAGAAGAAATAAACCTTGGTGGATCCTGGGTTGGTCCCTGACCCACCATGCTTGAGGCAAAAAAATCTCTGGCTCAAGAGCAGAAATAGGGTTCAGTGGAGGCCCCCTATCTTAGCCTCTAGCTAGGGACACTTCTTGTGACTGTCCATGACCTCTAGGTCATCTATGAATAGGAGTAGGATACCTAGGCTTGGTCTCAGGATCCTCATCTTGAGTAGCGGTAGCGCGTGTCCTAGCCATCTATTAAAGAGTGAAGTCAAGGAAATGTTCTATAAATAAACTCAGACTCTTAGCATAAAATGAGTAAAAGAAATAAAGAACTTCTAAGGATGTCCCATAGCCTCTCGAAGATAAGAAACGTACATCATTATTCTAATTTGCAAGACTCTACTAGACACTTCCTCTTGTACCAACAATATTGGTGTCGCCTAGGCTCTAATACCAATTTGTCATGACCCAATTTATGAGTTATGATGGCACCTACTCTATCCCATTAGTAGGTAATCCAAATTGTAACCTAGAGCTAAACAAAATGGGTTAACTTGATGCAAATACTCAATAAGAGTGAAAAGAAACAACACAATATAAAATTAAACAAGAGATGGAAATCATCTAAGGGTAGCTATTCATAAAGAACTAAATCCCAAGACTTGGTAGAGCCAGTAAAAGAGCAGTTGTAAATATAACCCAAGTGTCTAAAATAGTCAATACAATCTGTCTTGAAACTAAAGACTAGACATAAATAAAATAGAAGGAAATGGGCGACTCTGACTCCAAGAGCTCACCCTATCTTTGAAAATCAATACAGCATGAACGTCGATCAATGGCGGCAACTAGTACTCAAATATGCACCAAAAAGGTACAGAAGTGTAGTATAAGTATCAAAACAATGGGTTCTTAGTAGGCATCATCGGCTGACTGAGTAAATCATGATATAAGTATGATAAAATACAAGATAATATAACTAAGTCAAGGTAAACAGATGAAAATAATAAGTATTCCAACATCTCTGCTCATGGATAAGTAAGTAAACCGAGATAATAGCATAAACACAACGTAAAGCATTAAAATATGCATTCATAACTACAAAATTGGCCCCTTTAAGTCCATTAGTACGGAATGTAAATAACCCATCGCAAGCCTCCATAAGCCTAAAAGATACAAACAAGATAGTATAGCCCACCACTGTCATGTAACAACTCTCATGAGAATCAAAAAGTATCGTACTCTAACAAGAATGAACTCAACTGCCATGCCTCGTACTCACATACTAAGATCTGCACCAAATGGACACAGTAGGGTGAGTATGATCCACTTGTAATCAATAAGTATCACAGGCCTACTGAGCAAAGCAAAATATAATACAAGTAAAGAAATATTATGAGCACATCATCTGCAAATAGACTAGTTCCAAAATGGTAGCTCACACTATCTTCACTACTAGTTCTAGTATATAAACAAAATCAAATAGAAGCAGGTATCCATGAAGGTACATAGAAGTTGTTTAGACATCAAGAAAATGCATCCTAGAAACACAGAAGATACATATGTAAATGAAATGCAATGAATAATGATGTGAATAGTATGAAAGTCATAGCATGACTTTTTATATACACATATCGTGCCTCAATTCTCCTAAAATAGGACTCATGGGAGGTTCTCAATCCGTATACTATCTCAAAATTTCAATCCACCTCTCCGTCTTGTGTTCACGAATCAAGGTTTTTACAAAAATATCTCATTTTATTTCAAAATAGTGTTTCTCAATGATACCAATAGCTCATAAATATTTATGAATGAAACAAGGATATAATTCTCATAATCAAATTAGTATGAAGATAATAAATACATTCAATACGCATGTAAGTGACCTCATAAATCAACACAGTATTTAAACATTTCATGATATCAATTTTAGTTTGACACCATTGGAATAAATATACATGTAAGACATCATTAATAACATATCAAACCATAACACGGGCAAATTACTATGTTACAGGCTACAATGCTCAATAAAGCCTATAATATCTATTAAAGACCCTGCATGGGGCATCATATTAAGAATAAGATATTTAAATGCACAAATAAGGTCAACAATGTCAAATAAAGCCTCCCACACGAGCAACACATTATATGATATCACAAGTCAATAACAACTAGAAGATAAGCCCCCACACAGACACACAACAGTAATAATTTACTCAAAATATAGTTTTCATAGTTGGTTTTTCTAAACTCATAACATGCTTTACTTATTTATTAACTACCCGGCTTGGTCTGAAGAAAGTTAAGCCATAACCTAACTCGAAGCATCAAAATTCAAATATAAAGTCTATTAACATGGACCCTTTCCCTTTTGAACAGTCTCAAAAATAGCTAAAACATAAAAATACAATATCTACGCATTAAAATAAAGCTGATGATACCCATATTAATTATTTTCAAGATGGGTTAGGAGAATGGATTCAAAAATTAAAGGGAGTAAAACCAAAATTTTCTTTTAGAAATATATTCTCCAAGGTTATAGGAATCTACAGTTGAAAATTCACGTAAAATGAGTTAAACACGAGGTTCGAATCGAAGAAAACTTATTTTAAAGTTTTCCAGGTAAAACCTCAAAATCCTTTTCAAAGTTGAGGTTAAAACATTATTTTGAAGACATAATCAATAGAAAATAATTAAAAGATGAGTTTTGAGTTTATCCACAAGAAAAAAATGATAAAGAAACTCTAGAAAGTTGTCTTTTTCGAAGCTTAAATTTCAAAATGGTGAAAAATTGCAGAATGAGCTATTTATACTGTTCTACAAATATTACATCTGAACACGGTCAACCCTCTGCATTCGCGAGGGTCAACATTAATAGGTCAAATAATTGGCCTTCGCATTCATGAAGAAGGGAAGAATACCTAATCTGAATCGATATCCTTTTCGATTGTGGTTCTACCTCACATTTATGATGATGGAAACATACTTGAGAATGCGGTTCTACCTCGCATTCACGATAAAGGAAACATACCTGCATCAGATTCAGCAATCCAATTAAAACAAGTTAAAAATGTCTTTGAATAGACCCTCAAAATTCGTTTGAAATCCTACATAATTAAACCATATATACTAATAGGCTATTTTTGATGTTTCTGACTCAATGACAATGTTAGATATTTGAAATATAATTATTTTCAATAAATTTATCCCTGGGTCCTCTAGAAGCTTGTTAAAACTAGTTTTCAAGCTAAGGAGCAAAATTCAAGCTAAAGATCCGGAACCACCCCCGCGACTAATCCTAAATAGACGTCCTGGCTCTAATGAAACTGTCCAAATCACTATCCGGCACTCAAAGTATCAAATACTAATCAAAGTCAACTATAGAACTTTTAAAGCTTCTAAAAACCTCAAACTTTCCCAGAACTCTCCTGAAGACATTGGAAAATGTGTCAATCATCTCCACACCTCAAATTCAACAAATAAAAACTACAGAAAAGAGAAAAATTGTCAAATAACACAAAAAAAATAAAATTTTATGAATTAGGTCCTTACATAGACATTACATAGGGAAGCGGGGATGATTATTGTTCAATGTTGAGATTGTGTTTGACTTTTAAAGCAAAGTTGGAGGGTGTTAGGGTGAAAATCATATCTCATACGATATCGATAAATACTTACTTGCACTGAATGTTTATATAAACTTGATATAATCTATTATAGTCAGGTGATTTATGGAAATTTATTGTAGTCCGGTGATATATATATATATATATATATATATATTATTAATCAATCATAATTAAGTACTGTAATAGCTATGCATATTTATGCATATCACTTGTATTTATTAATTTTTTATAAACAAACAATGTCAATAAATTTTTACCGTCAATATTGAGTTACTATTATTTGGACATTTCCAATGAATAAGGTCGGAGAAAACATTTACTCAAAAAATAAGATCAAACACGTTTTGTCATTGATCAGACACTTACTTGAGAAAATTGAAGAAAGGGTGTCATTTAAGTCTTGAATGAAGGATTGGTGACATTGACCAAATTAAAAGGTCAAACATAATTAGGAAACTTGATTAAGTTAATTGTGGACTTGATTAGTATTTCTAATACTTTCTAACCTTTTCAAAAATATAAATCAACCCACACTCCTTTTCTTTCCAAATCAATCATCTCTCTTCTCTCTCTCTCAACTCTCTCCCAACAAACAGTTTTGTAAAATTTCTCTCTTTAATTTTCGGTGACTTCAAGCTCCCGCGACAAATAGCTAGGCGCATTTCTTTTCAACTTTCAACCGTCAATCGACGTGACAAACAGTGTTCTCCATTAACAAAAACTTTGAGTTCTTCATCATCCCATTTTTTCTTTCACAAGTAAAAAATTATGTCTTTTTAGTTATGAAGAAACAGAGGAACTTGAGCCAACTTCTCTTCTGGTATTGATTAATAATTTCAATATTTCTTGCTTAAATTTGAAATAGGGACTGAATAAAACTCTAATTTCTGGCATTTCTTTTCTACTCTTTCTGATGTGAAATATAATTTTTTGTTGTTATTATAGTTCTTGTATCGAACTGTTGATTCGATTTGTTGGTGATTTTGGTCACCGTTGATGTTCTTAGTATGTGTGTGTGTTATGTTGGTGTTGCTGGGTTGATTTATTATTTTTCTTGGTAAAAATGGTATTGCAACAGATGATCCATCTGACGCAATAGATGAACCATCTGGAGCAACAGATGAACCATCTGATGCAATAGATGAACCATCTGATGCAACGGATGAACCTTATGATGCAACAGATGAAACATCTGATGCAACAGATAAACAATATAATAGATTATTCATCTATTACGACAGAGACTCTTCTGTTTGAGAGAAATCTAAATAATATTGATCCAACAGATAACTCATTTTGTAATAAATGAGTGATCTATTTCAACAAATGAGCGGGCTGTTTTTATTATTTCTAACATATTACTCATCCACTGTAACGGGTAAGTTATATATTGCAACAGATAAACTACCTGGTGCAATAGATGAGTGAATTATTTTTATTGTTTCCAATGGATTATTCATCCACTGCAACAAGTTGGTTATAAGTTGCAACAGATAACCTACCTGGTGCAATAGATGAGTGATCTATTTTTATTATTTCTAATGAATTACTCATCCGCTGCAACGTCTTGGTTATAAGTTGCAACATATAACCTACCTGGTGCAACAGACGAGTGATCTATTTTTATTATTTCTAATGGAGTACTTATCCGCTGTAACAGGTTAGTTATACGTTGCAACAGATAACCTACTTAGTGCAATAGATATGTGATCTACTGTAACTGTTATTTTACTGTTGTACATATTAGATATACTATTATATTTTTTAATAATTCATTATTCAATTATAATTTATTTTATCCTCCTATTATTTTTAGATTATATGACTCCTAAAAGTCCAAGTAAAGGAATAAGTGAAGCAACTAGGCTACATCCACCACTATATGAGCTTGCTTTACAAGCATTATCGCAATCAGGAGCAGAATATGTTGAACACGAGAAGGATAAATGTTTCAAAAGAGATGATCCAAATGCTAATAGACCTTCTGCTAAAGAGTTGGTAAAAATATTCAGCAGTGATCGTTATCCTGTGAGAATCCAGTGTGATGGTGCCACAAATTTAATGGGTGATTTCGTGGTTAAGTCATCCATGGAAAAATCTTCTGACGCCTTTAGAAAAATATTCTGAGAATAAAAATAGGATGCTTATTTTTGAGACAGCTGCTTTGAGAAATATCTTGATTTGCTGGAGGACAACAGTTCTCGTTTTCAAATGAAAATGATATATGAACTTCTCAAGCATAGGTTTATGTATGAAAACAAAGATAACATGGATGAGGTGTGGATAAATTACTGTGGCATGCCTGTTTGTTTTGGTTGGAATGAGTTTGTCATAGTTACTGGACTAAAATATTATCCTCCTTCTACTTCTCAAGTTATACCTATTCTAACCCAAAAAAAGTATCTCGCACACCCAAAAAGGCAAAGGCATATCGAGTGATCGTGATGACTTGGTGTTCATTGTTGGTCCAAGCTTCAGAAACAAAAAGTTAATAGAAGCATTGAAAGGTAAGAGAATTTCAAAGAAGCACAAGCAATCGTTGTGCTTGGTTTGGTTTGTACATAATATTCTCTGGGCAAGAGACGTTAACAACAACATAAGCGTTGGTTTAATAAAGCTATCTGAGGATCTTAAGGCATTTAACAGCTATCCTGGGGGTTATAAAAACTTCAAAATGACTGTCTAATATTTGTTGACTCCATTAGCGCCAAAGACAGTCAACTTATATGGCTTTCCATGGGCTTTCATGATAAATATTTCTTTTATCATGACATGATTCATTTTTTTATTCAATAATATTTTTGATTTATTAGCGTTATTTTATAGGCTTGGGCGTTTGAAGTCATTCCTTATTTGAGACACAAGTGAACCACTAGGAAGAAGTTTTTTGTCCAAGAATCTTGAGATGGTTGTTGGCCAAAACAGATAAAAATATAAAAAAATTTATCTCTTCAACCCTTCGAAGGATGCAGTAAGTATAATTATAATTAAGTTTTTGTTTTAATTAATGATTTTTTTGAATAATCTAATCATCATTCTAATATATGTAATGATTTATATTAGATTGTGCATCTGTCGCTTGTTCCGACCAATCAAGAGTTGAAGATGCCATTTTTCTTACTTTACAATCTGTGCAAACTTTATCGGACTCTAAGGTCATTGATAGAATAAAAATAGAATTGTTTGGAGCAACATTCATTACAAGAAAAATAATTTTGGAGGGTGGGCTTGTTGTTGTTGATGGTCTTAGTAGTGATGGAGCTGTTGGTGGTGGTAGTGGTGTTGCTGTTGGTGCTAATGATGCTCTTCTTACAGTTTTTAAAACAAACCATTATGAGTATGATCATACTGGTCATATAGATTTTGCCTCTCCCAGAATGTTCTGCTTGCAAATGTCAAGACTGCAAGGCGAAACATGATGTAGTGATTAATGTTATTAATGCATTAACTGCTTTTGTAAAAGAATTGACATCTAAGAGGTGTGTCAAATCATCAAATAGGATTTTATATCCATCCACTACATTAGATATTAAGGATAAGAGGAGAAGGAAAGTAATTTCTAAGGCATTATCAACCATCCAAAAAAGCAAAATTGCAACTCCTATGTCCAAGTGTTGCACTATTAAGCAATTACAATGTCCAAAGGAGAGCAGTATGAGATGAAGAATGTGAATATATATAGTCTGTTCCAACTAATAAACAAACACATATCTATTTCAACGATGACACATCTGTTGAAAATTATCAAACAAATATATATATTTATTGCAACAGTTGACTAACCTGTTGCATCAGATAAAGTATGTGTTGCAACATATGTCTCATCTATTTTAGCAAATCAAACAGCTCTGCATACCGCTTTTATTGTATCAACATATGACCTAGCTGCTACAACGGATGGGTCATCTGTTGGGACAAATTAAACTAAGACTTCCTATCATTTTAGTTTTTCCAAATAGATGAGTCATATGTTGCAACAGATGGTTCATCCATTAAAAATTATCGTACAGGTCTTTCTCATATTATAATTTGTCCTAAAAATTGATCCATCTATTTCAACAGAAATATAATCTGTTTGGAATAATTTAAAACAAAAGAAAAACCTGTTTGATTTTCTAAAATAGATGAGTTATCCTGATCTATTTTTTTGTATCTCCATAATTAGCATTGACTAATTCTGGCTTTCCAGGTGGATGTCACTATAGCAGCTACTACTGAACAACATTGACAATATGCTACTCTTTTATAGAAATACGAAGAACAGAAAGCATAGAAATCATACGCAAGCAAGATTAAAAATCCACGATGATCAAAGCCGAATTCCATAGCACCGGATGAAGAACAACTTGTCCATATTGAGTAGATCTTTATAGCTTGAGTCTGTCAAAGTAATAACCTCACCCCTACTTAGAAATTCTTGGCATCAATACTTAAATTGTTGATGTATTTGTTGAGATCTGTACCCATAATAATTTTTTTAAATTTCATTTATTTATTGATTTATTTCATGTAATTTCTAAAGGCTTCGATTTATTTATTTTGTCTATAAATTTTATTTTTTTCTTAGACTTAAACTTATTAATTGAAATAGAATACTAAATTCAAATATTGTAACAGATATTGTATCTATTGCAACAGACGAAACATCTTTTGGAAAATATCAAACAGATTTAGACATATGTTGCAACAGGTAGGTAATCTATTGGAAATTATCAAATAGGTCTTCCCACTATTGTAACAGATAGACTTATATAGAACATTGTCATAATGCAATAGAAGACCAACCTATTGCAACAGATAGACTCTGATAGAAACATCGACATAATGCAATAGAAGACCAACCTATTGCAACAGATAGACTCTGATAGAAATATCGACATAATACAACAGATAATCAACCTATTGCAACAGATAAACTATTTGTCAGAACAGATAAAATATCTGTTACAAAAGATGGAAAATCTATTGCATTATAAAGATTCAACTTTCATTTGATATAAAAAATTGCCACTACATGTAAAGTGAAGCGACTTGAAATAAAAAAGGCGGAACCCATCGACAATGTTCATTTTAAATCACCTAAAATAAAATTGGCATCAAGTAGACAGTATTTATTTTAAACACCTAAAATAAAATAGGCATCAAATGTGTCAGTTTGGCACTTTTTGCCCTATTGGCTGCGCGTGTAATTCACGCAGCCAAGGCTCGTTGAACCCCCATTTTTGCTGACTTGGCATATGATTTGGCCCCCAACGATTATTTTTTCCCTATTGTCTTATACATTCATTTTTTTTCTAAAATTTAACCCTAAATTCCTAAATCTTTTTTTTATTTTTCATCTTTTTTTCTCTATCCAGATTCTTCAAATTATTTCGATTTAGTTTTTCTGCATATTTTTTTTTATTTTTTCCAACTGAGCTTGACAATGTCGAGCTTATCTTCCACTCTTTTTTGTGATAAAGATTTTTGATATTGTAAGTATGGTCATGAAGCTCTATTGAAGACTTCTTAGACTCAACAAAATCTAAGTCATAGGTTTTTTACTTATAAGATTTCAAAGGTAATATTTTTTTTATTTAATTAGTTGATTAATTATAGACTTGTAATTATTTTATAATTGTGTTCTTACTTTTGTAGAAGTTGGTTGGATGTGATTACTTTGATTGGTATGAAGAACAACACCCTTCACAATAAAATCACGTAATATGGGGTTTATTGAAGAAAGTCAAGGCTTTTGAAGAGAAACAAAATCAAGCAAGAAGATACCACATTGTTGGCGTTATTGCTACTGGTTTGGTGTTGTTGGAAAGATGGATATTCAATCCTAATTGCTAAAATTTTCATGGTGGTGTATTTGTATTTGCTACTGGTTTGGTGTTGTTGAGCACATAGATATTCAAGCATAATTATTAAAAAATATCAAATAAATTTAGACATATGTTGCAACATGTAAGTCATCTAGTTGAAAATTATCAAACAGGTCTTTCCACTATTGCAACAGATAAGACTTAGACAGAAATATCAGCATAATACAACAAATGACCAACCTATTGCAACAGATAAGCTATCTGTCAAAACAAATAGAATATATTTTACAATAGATGGATAATCTATTGTATTGTAAAAAATTCAACTTTCATCAGACAAAAAAAATTGTCACTACATGTATGTAATGTAAAATATGTAAAGTGAAGTGACTTGAAATAAAAAAAAATATTATTTCATAGGCTCTTCTTAATACATAGGCTCCAAGCGTCTAGTTAGTACCCCATAAGCACAGACCTCTTGTATGTTTGCCATAGTGTTGTTGCATAGAAAGGTCATTGGCTGGGTCATTTCTGTGTCGGTCAATAAACATTCAATGTGTCCAAGAGTGTGCGACCTGCACGCGACAGCAGTTTCATTTTTTGGAAGGTCCATATCCTTATTTTGACCTTCAAAATCCCATGGATGCTTCATCAACACTTCCATTAGCAAACGATCCATCAGTTTACTCTGCCTCACAATATGGGGAACAACTCCAACAATGGTTGAATGTAGGTAAAAAACAATTAACCTCTTTCAAGGCAGGTAAGTTGCAATCATAAACCTTGATCATTCCCTCCTCTAGAAGTATCTCAATAGCCCAATAATGTATATCATCCACGTTCATGACTCCAAGAATCCTCTTTGCCTCGGTCCAGCTCTTGTCGTGTGGATTTGGCCTCTCTCCTCTAACATATTTTATCATTTCTTCATCCCATTGGAACCCACAAAGTAACAAATAAAATCCCTTACCACCGGGAGTTGACACTATCTTACTGAGATAATTGTACCTATCCTTGATATTTTTGTAGAAGTCGAGGTTCATTATACTATCGGCAACATCATAAGCTTTCGGGTACGCTAATTACCTACCCCTCATGAGGCAGAGAATTTCTTCAACATGTTGTGATATAAGAAGTCAATTTTTAAATAGGTTAGTAATTGTAAGGAAAACATAGTGAAAGATTCAATAAATGGTCTATATATTGTAGAGGGTTCTCTGAATCTGTTCACAGATTACCTATCTAACACAACTTATGCAAGAGATGGATAATATATTGCAACAGAACCACTACAAGTTGCACCAGAATACACATATGTTGCAACAGATGACAAGTAGATTGGAAGGCTAGGTTAGGTAAAGTAACTTACCCTTTCTACGTACTGCGTATGCATGTCTGTCATACTACTAAAGTTTTAGGTGGAAAAGGTATGGATGGGGTAATCTTGTATGCCTTCCTTGGCCCATCGCAAATCTCTCTTCTCTTTGGCGCCAAGTTCCGCATATATGTCCACCTTCTTGAATGACCCCTGAACTTCAACAGCATTTGTAGAGGAAGGAGTTGTAATTTTTTTAGATTTCCAATTAGAGAGTACTTGGCTAATTTCTCTTTTCTTCCTCCTAACCGCCACTGTAGGAGTGTATGGTTCTGTTACCTTCTTGGATAGTATGACACCCCTCTTGGATTTTAATTCCTCAATAACTTTAGTAATAGTCTCTACTTTTTCAAGGAGTTTATCCTGGCTTTCCTTGCACCCTTAGCATTTGCAATGAGAACATAAGAGTAAAGAGGGGTGAGAGAGACTAGTGTAAGGGTGAGAGAGATCTGTGTAATAGTGAGAGGGACCTGTGAAAGGTGTGTTTTCAAACATATTTATTTTTTCTTGAGTATCAAAATGCTCAACATCATGACTGGCAGTAGCATCGGCATACATGCCACCAACATCAACTCCACCAAAACTACCCCCAGAAGAAGCACCCAGATCTGTTGCATTAGTTTGTTCATGAAGAGCCTCAACACTAGGTTGACCATGCCTAACTGCTCTTCTTATGGTTGTTACCCCAGCCAATTCCTTCTTTATTAAATCCACCATTGGGTTTGCTATTGTATCATTAAGACCTAGAGTAACAAAAGAAGTCATCCCTAACTCCTGCTTAGTAGACATAATCCACGGATGCACAACCTATAAAAAATAAATACATTTAAATCATATAATAATTTACAATCAGTTAGGTTACATTTTAACACAGACAACTTATGCAACAGATGATTTATCTGTTACAACAGCTCACCTGTATGTTAATAATATATTGCATCAGATTACCAATCTATTACATAAGTTATCGTAGATGGGTAATCTGTTGAGTCGGGTTCAGAGAAACAAAGAAAAAAAATGGTTAATATATTACAAAATATGGATTATTTGTTACAACAAATTACCCATCTATAGGACCAGTTGCAGTAGACGGGTAATCTGTTGTAACAGATGACCCATCTATTGCACAAATGGCCCATCTATCGTAACAGATGGCACATCTATTTCAATATCTTTCTTTGAGTCAAATTATTTTACTTGAAAGAAAATGTATTGTATCAACTAGAGGGTTAAAGAGATCAATCTCCTTAATTTTTATGTTGCTTTTTGCAGCCAACCATCTAAGCATCCTTGGATGAGAAACCTCATTCGGGTAATGCTTGAACTGCTTTCAGAGGTAAGAATTGACTTCAAATACCCAAGACTAAAAAAATTAAATAGGAAGCAAGCAAAAAAAAGTCATAGTAATTATTCAATATAAATTAATGGATGAGTAAACAAAGTGATTAAACTTACCATGAAAGTCGTATAATGTGATCGTCTTTGGGGATAACTTTGTCAATAAATATTTGACAGTCAAGTGGTAGCTGTCATATCCACAGGGATAATTGTTAAATTTCTCAAAATCATGATCAAGCTTCAACAAATCATCTTCTATGACTTTGTTGATGTCTCTTGTTAATATAACGAAATGGGAAAACCAAACTAAGCACAACTACTCCTTGTAATGCCTTGGTATAGTTTTATTCTTGATATGGTCTATCAACTCATTGGCTTTGCACCCACGTCCAGCTATGTCCAATAACCCATCTATTTTTTTCTTGCATTTGTTAGCTTTGGGGGTGGTCGTTAGGACAATGCTTTACCACTATTTGATGGTGGTGGTTTGGTTATCCTACTTGGCTTAGACCTTTTTCGAGCTGTTTTCTTGATGAGAGGTTCTTTTGGATGATCACATATCAAGCCCATCACTATGGTAAACTCTTTAAAGCCAAAACAAACCAGCATGCCACGGTAGTTGATCCAGATTTTATCCAATTTTTTTCCCTCCTTCGAATCTTTATTATCCCCCTTGTACTTTATCTTTTGCTTTAGAAGACCATATACCATGCTCATTTAGAAACGAACAGTGTGATCTTCAGGCAGCTCAAGAAAGTGTACAAAGCAACTCTTCTTAAAAAGTCCGTCTATGTTTTCATTCTTCATAAAATTCCTAAATTCGTCAAAAGGTTTCCCCAATTGACATTTAAGAAAAAGATCCCCAGTTAGTTTTACAAGGTTATCTATCGACATTGCAACTTGAGACCAATCAATACTAATATTTTTGATAGCCTCATGCTGGGATTTTGATATTAATTCATGCCCCATTGGTGATGCATTATCATCCTCTTTCTCACTTTCTTCTCCATCCTTTTCTTGTTTATCTTCTTCTTCCTTCTCCTCACTTTCACTTTTCTCATCACCATCTACAGACCCTTGTCCACCTCCCTCAATGTCATTTTCATAACTTTCCTCAGCTTCATTTTTCCCTGAATGAGATTGTTCAGAAAGATCCTCTGAATCCCTCTGTATTGTAGCCTTTTTTATTAGGTAGTGAGAAGTTGATCCACTTTCACTTTCTTTTCTTTTGGGAGGCATGGTTTGCCTACAAATAATAAAAAAATAAAAATTACATTATAATTGATGTATGTAAAAATTTTAAAAAATACATTACAAACACCACCAATACCGATACCATCAAAAGCCACCATAAACACCACCAACAACCACCACAAACACGACCAATGCCACTATAAAGACCACCAACACCACCAGCACGACAACCAAAACCACAAATACTATCCAACAATAACATGACAGTCAACAAAACACTGCGACAAAAACTAAGATTTTTTTGGGTTATTCCTATAATTTTACCATCAAAACTCAAATTTGTAAGCCCATTCTCGAAGATACTAAAACTAAAAATATTTTTTTTCATAATTAACCAAAAATCCCTAATTTTTAGAAAAAATATCAAATATATAACTCTTCTCAAACTCTGTTAACTATGAAGACAGAGAAAATGACTAATACAAGCAAGAATGAAGTCAAAAATAACACATAAGCGGTCGAAAAATGAGAACAAAATTGATCTGTTGTGTGAAGGGTTGAGCAATTTATTGAGTAGTTGTTGTCTATATTGTTGAGAGAGTGAAAGGGGCGAGAACTCAAAATTTGAAATTATGAAACATTTTTCTCGCAAATGGATAATTTGTATGGATTGATTTGTATTTTGGAAAAGAATGACAAGTTTTGAAAATGCTAATTTGGTCTAAATTGATCTTAATTCTTTTTTAAAATTTTAAAAGATATGCATAATTTTTAACCGTCTCATTATGCAATTGCCAAAAGACTCAATTGAAGTTGTAGTTGACCCTATGAACTCATCCCCAGTCCTAGATATTTATCAATTGATGTTGTAGTTGAACATATGAACTCAATTAAAATTGTATAAAACAAATGTTCAACCTGTTGCAACAGATGACTTATCTGTTGGAATTTATCAAAATATTGTCATCTATTGCAACAGATTACCCATCTGTTGTAAATTATCAAATAGGCGCTGTCATCTGTTGCGACAGATGATCGAGCCATTGGAAATTTTAAAATAAAAATTGTCATTTGTTGGAAAGTATGACTTATATGTTTTATGATCTTTTTATTATTATTATTTTAAATTAATATAGGTATTAGCTTGGCAATGAGGTAATAAGAATCACTTCAACACAAAGTGATCGATTGATGACTCTATGAATGAGGAGGAATGCAATACCAACATTAAGCAATTACCAAAAGACTCAATTAAAGTTTTAGTTAATCCTATGTACTCACCCCTAGTCCAAGATTAATCAATTTAGGTATTATCTTGACAATGAGGTAATAAGAATCGCTTCAACTCAGAGTGATTGATCAACGACACTGTGACTGAGGAGGAATGCAATACCAACATCATGCAATTGCCAAAAAATTTAATTGAAGTTGTAGTTGACCCTATGAACTCACCCATAGTCCAAGATTAATTAAATTAGGTATTAGCTTAGCAATGAGGTAATAAGAATAGCTTCAACTCAGAGTGGTCGATCGACAACTCTGTGATTGAGAAGGAATACAATACCAATATCATGCAATTGCCAAAAGACTCAATTAAATTTGTAGTTGACCCTATGAACTTACCCCAAGTCCAAAATTAATCAATTTAGGTATTATCTTGACAATGAGGTAATAAGAATTGCTTCAACTCAGAGTGATCGATCAATGACTCTGTAACTAAGGAGAAACGCAATACCAATATCATGCAATTGCTAAAAGACTTAATTGAAGTTGTAGTTGACCCTATGAACACACCCTAGTTCAAGATTAATCAATTTAGGTATTAGCTTGACGAGGTAATAAGAATTACTTCAATGCAGAGTGATCGATCAATGACTCTATGACTGAGGAGGAACACAATACCAACATTATATAATTGCCAAAAGACTCAATTGAAGTTGTAGTTGACCCTATGAAATCACCCCGAGTCCAAGATAAAGCAATTTAGGTATTAACTTGACAATGAGGTAATAAGAATCACTTCAACTCAGAGTGATCGATCGACGAATCTGGTCGAGAGGAACGCAATACCAACATCATACAATTGTCAAAAGACTCAATTGAAGTAATAGTTGACCCTATGAACTCACTCCTAGTCCACGATTAATCAATTTAGGCATTATCTTGATAATGAGTTAATAAGAATCGTTTCAAATCAGAGTGATCGATCGATGACTCAGGTCGGGAGGAACACATTACCAACATCATGCAATTACCAAAGACTCAATTGAAGTTTTAGTTAACTCCATGAACTCACTCCTAGTTCTAGCTAAATCAATTAAAGTTGTAGTTGAACATATGAACTCAATTGAAATTATATAAAAACAAATGTTCAACCTGTTGCAACATATGACTTATCTATTGGAATTTATCAAACAGATTAAGTCATCTATTGCAACAGATTAACTATTTATTGTAAATTATCAAATAGTAGTTGCTATCTATTACGATAGATAACTTATCTATTGGAGTTTATCAAAAAGATTAAGTCATTTGTTGCAACAGATTAATAATTTATCGTAAATTATCAAATAGGCATTGCCATTTGTTGCGACAGATGATTGAGTCATTTGAAATTTCAAACAGAAATTGTCATCTGTTGAAACAGATGATTGAGCCGTTGGAAATTTTCAAATAGAAATTTTCATCTATTGCAACAGATGACTTATTTGTTTTAAGATCTTTTTTTAAATTTAAATAAATTTCTTGTCTGAGATAAAAAAGATAAAATACTAAGGCGGTAAAAAATATTACTTGGATAACTCAAAAATCTCCTCCTTGGGTAGTCTTATCTTTTCCTTTCAATATCACCGTCTCCTCGTACCCCTCAAAAGTCATTAATGAATATATAAAACCCATCTCTAAAATTATCTCTTCTTCAGCCATAAATTAACACAACTCATCTCTCTTCTTTATTCAAATTTAGAATTATCTCTCTCCTCTTTAGGGTAATCACAACTATCTCATTTTCTCCTCTCTTTTCTCTCCTCTTTCGCATGAGGACCCATTCAAATCTTAACCGTCCCCCCAATATCTTTGCTCAACTAAAATGTTCTAATGCCTTTGCTTTTTTAATATGGCAGGTATGGTTCACTATTGCTCTTTCCTTATTGTTTTCTTCTTTGTATGTTATTTAAATTAGATATTTACATCTATTGTTATTATTGATTAACCCATTATCAATTTCCTATTTATTGATAAATGGGTGCTAGTGTTGTTGGAACATGTGATATTTGTGTTATTGATAGTGTTGGAACATATGGTGTTGTTTCTATGTTGTTGATGCTATTATTGATGTTGTTAGTAGTGTTGTAACAGTTTTCTCAACTGTTGTAACTAATGAATCAGCTGTTGAAACAGATGGAGCAACTGTTGGAAGAAATCAAACCAGTAGCAAGGCTGGGTTGATTTATTCCAACAGATGACCCATTTATTGCAACATGTCATCTATCTATTGCCATAGATACGTCTCTTGTTGCAGCGGATGACTCATCTATTGAATGAATAGGGAATCTGTTGCATCAGATGGGTCATCTATTGATTCATTTAATTTTGTGTTACCCTTTTGTAATATTTTTTTTGTTCTTTTGTTATTTGACATCAAATGTTTTCTCTTGTTTGCAGATTAAAGGAAGTGAAACAAGATAAACTTTTGTCCGACCAGCATTAAAGGCTAGAGTAAAGATGGGTTCGGAGGAATAAGTTGCTTGCAGATGGACCACTTTATATGTGGGAGGTATGTATTACTAATCAATCTATCATGAAAACACACATGCAGTACACTAATTTTGTAAATATTAGCTCTTTGCCTATTAGGTGTTAATCATTCAAACAATATATGTCATTTTACAGTTAAGATTGATAGGTTCGAACTGGTAAGGTTGAGGGACCAAGTAGATGGTGTCGATACCCTGTTACGATTTAATAAATATTTTGCTAATGTTTATGTGTCAAGTTTGGAGAAGCGTTTAAGTTTTTAGTAACAATGTAAATGTTCGAATAGTGATTGGAATGATTTTAAGGGTTCAATGGACTTTTGAAAAGCCATCAAAGCCTCGCACTGCTGCAAACAAAAATGGAAATAAATATAGTTATTGCTCTGGTCCAAATTTATATGGATGGGTTGCTCGAAGAGACTATTATACAACAGAAGGTGATTGGAAGAATACCTGTGTAGGAAGAAGGAGGTAGAGAAGATCATATATCAACTCAAACCTTATTTAAGAATAAACACATGGTAGAAAGGAAAGTGTAGTAAAACTGGCAAATGAAATTGACATGAAAAATGAAAATATTGAATGAGTTGCAAATATGAAAGTCTATCCAAAAATAAAAATACATCAGTCCATTTTGAAAAGAAAAATGTTGAAGTGGACTGAAGTTGTGCATTTTGTTCGAGGACTGCAACTAGCTAGCGTGGCCTGAATGAAGACCCACAAAATAAAGGACCAAAACTCTAAGGTTTTAGCTTCGTGAGCACCAATGGTGGTAAGATTGTTGGTCAGGAATGAAACCTGAACCAAAAAATCTTAAAGTAAAAATAAGGGATCAAGCCAATGTAGGGATTTCTCAAGTTAAATTTGCATCCCATTCCTCCTGTTTATAGCTCTGGACTGGTTAAAGCAGTGGAAACAACAAGGCATGGGATTTCTGCCCAACTTTAGACTTTTTTGTGTTCTATTGCCATTGACCTAATTAGAACCACAAAAAGAAGGCATGGGATGCAAGTTAGACTTCAGAAATTGATGTCTTAACTTCCCTTATTTTTACTTATGGAGTTATTAGTTCAGGTTTCATTCTTGACTGAAAATCTTACCAATCCTCTGTGCTCGCCAAGCTGCTTCCTTAAAGTTTTGGTCCTGCACTTTGTGGGTCTTCATTGAGGCTACGCTCACTAGTCGCAATCCCTAGAAAAGTGTCCAACTCTAGTCCTCTTGTGCATTTTTCTTTTTCAAGAACGACTGACGGATTTTAATATTTGGATACACTTCCATATTTGAATCTCATTTAGTTTTTTCATCTCTCAAGTCAATTTTATTGGCCAGATTTGCTAGAAGTTCCTTACTTACTTCCCTGTGTTTCCTCTTAAATAAGGTCTGAGATGATATATGGTTTTCTCCACCCCTCCTTCCCACATAAGTATTCTCCAAGCACCTTCTATTATATAATAGTCTCCTTGAGCAACCCATTCATATAAATTTTGATCAGGGGAATTTCTATTGTTTTTCTATTCTTGTTTGCTGTAGTACGAGGCTTCGGAGGCCTTTCAAAAGTCTATTACACCATTAAAATCGGTCATATCATTATTGGATATTTATACCACCGCCAAAAACTTGAAGCCTTCTCCAAACTTGACATATAAATATGAGTAAAATCATCATTAAATTGGAACAGGGTATCGATACCATAGTTTTAGAACCTTTTGGCCTTATCAGTTTGCACCTACCAAACTAAACTGTAAAATTCAGGATCTTGTTTGAAGGACCAATGTCTAATCGGTAAAAAACTGTATTCACAAGATCATTGTACTTTATGTATATCTATCATGATAGCCTGATCAATAATACATAACTCACACGCATGAAAGTGGATCCATACATCTACACGCACCTTATTCTTTCTACCCTACCAATGTCAGACAATGTTTATTCATCTGCACGCATCTGATGTGGCTATTAAAAAAGAGGTGAACAGTCATGACTTTTTATCTAATATATTCAAAATAGCTGATGAATCAAATTCTCTATCTGTTGCAACTGATGAATCAACTATTAGAATAAATCAAAATATATTCTCCAAAAGATGGTCCATCTATCGTAACAGATAATCCATATATTGCAACAGATGGTAAATCATTCAAAACAGGTAATGAATCAAATTTTCCATCTATTGCAACTGATGAATCAGCAGTTAAAAGAAATTAAAACATCTTCTCCAACAGATGTTTTATCTATCACAACAGATAATCCATATGTTACAACAGATGTCTCAGCTGTTGCACATACAGACCATTTCTTGCAACAGATGGTAAATCTATTGTGATAGTGGGTTATCTGTTGTGAAAGATAGATGATATATTGCAATAGATCAATAATAATGATTGTTATTAAGCCTCAAACAATTTTGAAAATGTGAGAAGTTTGAATGCAAAGAAAAAGTTATGACTTTTCACAGCAAATAAAAAGCCAGTAGTTTGAATATAATTAATACAATAAAGCTGAACGGTCGTGCCTTTTTGCCTAACATATTCAGATTTAATCCTCTATAAATAGGCCCCTCCTTAATGTTCATTCTACTCCACTTTTATTTATTTCTTATATTTTCTCTTTTCGTATTCAATCGTCAACCATTTTTATTCAAAAAGCATATCCATTCTCGTTGAGGTAAGTTTTTTTATGTGTAAATCTACCAGTTTATAGTATACGTTGTATTACATCTGGACTCTTTTCTTTCCTTTTGTGTTTACATTTTTTGTCAATTCATGCGTGTTCTAGATATGATTGATCCTATTTGGGACATTGCTATTCTGCGCTACACCGTGTGGGAACTTCAGAGGCAGTTTAACGACTACAAAGGGAGTTGGTCATCGTGAGAGCAAGGATGTTTAGAGAGAGACAGAGGCTGATGAGGGCCCTACTGCTATTGGTTGATTGGACGGCTGAAAATAATAAAAATGCTGATAATAATAATAATAATAACAATTATAATATGTTTTTTCTTTTAGAGTATGTATTTTAAGTTTTCTATATCGGATCTATACCTAATGTATTTTATTTATGGTTTAATGAAAATTTTATTTTTAGTCAACTTTGGGTTTTTAATTCTTATTCAATTTTTATTCTGTCTATTTCTTGTTCTAAACATACATGTTAACATGTTAGCGGTTGGAAGTAAGGAGCAATTTTAAATCCAGTAGCAATAGAAAGTTTGGCTTTTGAGTTCTTTCAACAGATAGACCATGTGTTGGAACAGATTGGTCATCGGTTGGGTTTCGATCAATAGATTATCTATCTATTGCGACAGATTTATCATCTATTGGAGGAAAACATTTCAGTTTGATAAACTGTATTGTGTTCTTCCAGCTAATGTCCATCTGTTGCGAAAGGTGGGTAATCTACTAAAAATAATTATGGTCTGTTGTATTTAGTTCATGTTTTGCCTCTTTTTATTGATATACAAGTTATTAAAAAAGATATGTTATATATAATAAATGATAACATTACGTTCACAACAATGAATTAAATATATAAAAGTCCATAACAAATAACAACACAAGTTTTTGCAATTACAATGATGTTGGTGGATTACGATCCGGACAGTTCTTTTGTGGTCAGCGTGCTTACATATGGAGCACATGTTTCTTCTTGATGGAAATGATTCTCTGACTCCACGCCTCCTCTTATATGGCTTTCTTCCTGGTTTGATAGTGTTTGGGTCAATATATGGAGGAGGTATTAATCTCCCCAAAAGCTCTGCAGGAACAACTCAATATTCTTTGGGAGGCACCAGAGTAATATATCCACTATATGCCATTGTATATTTTTCCACCGAATAATATGAAAAAGAGTGCTCATAAATTTTAGATCCATATTTTGTACCGTATTGAGCTCGAAGCGTAGCCAAATCATGTGGATAGGGTAATTTGTCCAAGATAAAAACTCTGCACATACAAGATCTTGTTTAAAGATCGACCGTGGCAACATCACCACCACCGGTGATACTAAATTTATAATCTACTATTTGATGAGATAATAACCTATTCCCCAGACTTATGTTCATTGATATTTTTTTTCCATTTCTAGAACAAATGGGGTTTCTGCATCCTCAAACTCCACACGCCTTTTGTTAAAAAATTGGCTATACTTCTTGTTTATTATTTCACACAGAGACTTGATGAGAAATTTTCTTTCATCGCTGAACAATGAATTCACCGATTCAGCTATGTTTGACGTCATAATATTATACCTATACAAAAGAATCACTTAGTACGACATCATACTAAACTTGTAACTCAAATGAGACATTAAATTCATAAGAATGTATCTATTTTCCATACAGAATGCCCGACTCCATCTCTCAAAATCGAGACATACGATATAAATTGCTGCCTGGGGATGCATATCCGCTATTTGATTGAAATGGTCTAAAAAATCCTCTCTACCATATGCTTTAGCTGCTCTATAAAAAAGAGTCACAACCCTTTCATTGTGAAAGTTAGTCCGAATGTTCTCTCTAAGATGCCTGATGCGACAACCAAAGTAAGCCGAAGTGAAGAAAATTGAACCCATCTTTGGAATACTTGGATGCCTATCCGAAATAAAACAAAACTTTTTGGTATCTTCGATGCAGCTTCGCAGTTGTTCAAAAAAATCCATAAGAGGCATTACATTCCTTGTCCGCTACACAAAAAGTGATAGGAAAGATGTGATTCTCCGCATCCTGTGCCATCGCTGCTAGTAGAACTCCATTATACCTGCTCCTCAAAAAGGTACCGTCGATGGCTATGCCTTTTATCAAATATTGAAAACCTTGAATCCAAGCACCATAGAATACAAAAAATTACTTGAACCTTCCATTTTCATCAACATGCAACACCGTCTTACTTTTGGGATTTGTGGACTCAAGCATGTAATGGAAGGCATCCAGGATTGCATACTCATACTCGTGTGTCCCCCTAACTAAGTCCTTGGTAATCCCCATGTCTGTATATATCTTTCAATAACTGACCAGGACACCCAATTTCGTAAGGAGCTAATTGGACATAACCCTTTTAGAAAGGGCCTTTGCCATCGGGGAAACTATTCTTGAAATATTCATTGAGGACCTTTGATGTGGCATGAGGATTGTGGCCTAAGATGTGATTCGAACCACATGTGTGATACTTTTCATATTTATGAATGAAGAATCTATCAGAACTTAAGTACTTAACCGCTCTCAACCACCACTTGCAGTTCGGATTAGCACATTTGTAGAAAAAGACATTGCTCGAATTAATCACTTTTTTTATTCTGAAATCTTTTTTTAAGCAAGAAATAAACAAAGTAGTAGATAGTTTTTATTGTCCTTGAATGACATTCCATTGAAAAAGTCGATCTCGTCATCTTGAAAATTGCCAAACTGTTTCAATCAAGAAGAACTGCCTACCGTATTGGTCACATCAACGAGAGTAGGTGTTTGATCATCATCTGGAATATTCATGTCTAGATCATCCAACCTATCATCAAAGATGTCTTGTTATTGTTCTTTTTTTATATTCCGATTCTTATTCTCTCTCGTCTTTTCAACCACATACACCCTTAACATCGATCTGGATGAATCACTAAGATAAGCACACAATCAAACCTGATCGGTTATTTTGAAATATAGTACCCTCTGATTTTCAAAGTAATTATGCATGTAGCTGATGACGAGTTCATCCGGTTGATAATTCAGTCCATAATAGCTGATGATTAAGTTCACAAAATCATCATATGAAATATCACTTTGGACTGTCATAGCTATCGTCTCTAGCATTTCACCCTCCTTCCAACGCCATACATATCAATTGATCTTCTCGATCCATTGACCATGACAATCCACCCTAGTGTTATTGATCCCTCTATTAGTGGTACCTAAATAAAGTCATTTGTTAAAAAAGTTAATAGTGATTTCATAGTGCCGTACATGAATCCCAACAGATGTGTAATCTGTTGCAACAGGTGAAAAATAAGTTACAACAGATAAGTGATCAGTCAAAATAGATTACTTACCTATTGGAATTCATGTTACACTCCTGAAGCTGATTTCAACAGACGAGTCATTTGTTGTAACAGGTGAATCATATGTTACAACAGACTATATATCTGTTGCAACAGATGAAATGCCTATTGGGATAGATGTTACAGTACTAAAGAACCTTTGAAGCTAATTCTAAAAGATGAGTGACATATTGCAACAGATAATTAACCTATTGCGACAGATGACTTACCTATTATAACAGACGATGCATCTATTGGAATCGAGTTTTGGTTCTATTGCAACAGGTTACTAATATATTGTAATAGATATTTACCCTGTTGCAACAAATGGCACGTCTATTGGAATTGAGTTCAGGTTCTGTTGCAACAGGTTACTGCAATAAATATTTATCCTGTTGCAACAGATGGGTCATATGTTGCAACAAATGACCCATCTATTCGATTCATGTTACGGCACTATAGAACCATAAATATGAATCCAACATATGAGTCTTCTGTTACAATAGATGGCGCATCTATTGCAACAGATGATTGATCTGTTTAAACAGATAGCACTTATGTTGCATTCATGTTCGTGTGCTATCTATTATTGAAAAATCAGCACAATAGTAGTTATTCAAATGACAAATTCAACTAAAAATCATAAATTGACTTACCAAAGTCTACTATGAAGTAATGCCAAAGTGGAAAGTGATGTACGAAATAAAATTTGACCTAAGAAATTGGTCAAAGAGCAGTAGTAGCGGTAACAACAACAACAACAATGATCCATAAGAAGAAGAAGATGAAGATGATAATAAAGTAAAAGATGATGATAATGAAGCAGAAGATGATGAATTAAGCAGCATCAACAATGAATAACAAAAATCACTAAGAGAGAGAAAACAACAATGGATGAGAAGAGAGAGAAACGCGTCTTTTTTCCCCTTCGCTTTTCGTTAACTGACATTTGGATCAAAGTGTAAACTTAAAAACTTGTGGATTATTTTCAAATTTTTTCAACTTTCTTAATCCATAATAAAGTAATTATCACCCCACTCAATTATTAATACTTGAGTTACCTACACCTCATTTTCAAACTCTTTTGTCACCTACAGTTCAAAGCCCCCACTTACTTGTATCGAGTGTTTAAACAATATTTACTCATATTTATATTCAAAAAGTGAAATATGTTTTGAAAAAGAGAAAAAGGTTTAAAATATATCCAAACTTTGATAAAATTTGTTATAACACGTTTGAATTTTGCGGGATTCCTACACCCTCATGAACTATTTATTAATATATTTTAGTGACATTTATAAGCTAATAAATAAATAAAATATGCTAATAAATAAATTTTAAAAAAATATTTTAGTGCAAATAATTATCAGTAAAATATGCTAATAAATAATCTAGAAAGGCTTCGTAGGGTCCCGCGCAAAGTTCAGACGTGTTACAATAAATTTCGTCAAAGTTTAGTTATATTTCCATTTTCCCTTTTAAAGAAAACTATGATCTAACACATTTTCAACTTCAATCCAAACTTCACTTGAATCAAAATTTTCAAAAAACAAAAAAGGGTTTCTCTATTAACTAAACGCTAGGTTAGGTGTTACTGTAACATCTTTTTATTTATGAGTTTCATTCCTTGTGCAATTAATATTGCTGATTGCTAAAAATGCACGTTCTTGTTTTCAACTTCAAACGGATATTATCCTGAGACTCTCAAGAAATTACAGAAGCACGTACTTTTCTCCGTTCTGTATTATTCAATTTTATACAGCATATGAAGTCCAGTAGTTTGAGTCTGCAAGAATTAAATAAAAAAATATATTAAGACTCTCCTTTTTTAGTTTTGAATAATTACGTACTTGTACATGCTTTATTCTCTTTATTAAGTAATTAGTGAAAAGGGTGAATAATATGAAAAAATAAGTTGAGGGGAGTATTGGGCTTTCATACAATTTGAGTGTGTAGTTGGCAATTTCGTCCTAGTTTAGGCGTTTTTATACTAAAAATTACATAAATACACAACTTATTTTTTTCAATATTACAAAAAATTTCAACTCCCTAAACATATTATAAAAATCCCAACATATACATAAAATTCTATGTATATGTCGGCTATATTATGTATATTAATTGGGAGAGAGTAAATTAATTAAAAAAGTGAAAGAGAGCGTAATTACTTCCAAAAGATTGGTATTTATGTTATTTATACTTTTATATATGGCTTAACCCTTAAAAAAAGGTCTTTTGAAAGTAGAAATTGTCTTTGAACATACCACACAATTGCTACTTTTCGTGAATGAAACCTTCAAAACAATTAAAAAAAAAAAAAAAAACTTCTAAAATCAAATTTCCAAAGAGAGCTCGTTTGGCCACAAAAAAAAAATCTTTTTTTTCGAAAAAAATTTGCACTTTTTTCACTTTTCCGAAAATGGTGATGTTTGATCATGAAAATTCAAAAAATTATTTTGAAGTTGGATTCCAAAAAGTGAAAATAACTTGTAGTTGTTTTCACAATTTTCCACTTTCATTTCCAACTTTCATTATTATTATTATATATAACTCCAATCTTTAAATTTTTACACAAACCCCTCTTATAACTACAACCAACCACCAAGAAAAAAATTATTATTTGTTTTCTATGGGACAACATTATTTTTAATTGTTAAAAATATTATAATCTCTTTTTCTTCTTTTAACTAATTTACTAACGTGAAGTAACAAATAATAAATGGAAATCTATGACGGAAAATGAGAAATTTAATATTTTTTTCTTGCCATTCTAATTTTCTATATATATTATATAATGGCTATTATGATTTTAATAAATTATTAAAAAGTGGTCAATAAAGTCTCATATCAAACATAACATAATGATCCATATTTATGATACAATAATATTCAAGGAAAATCAACATCATCAATAAAAAATAAAAAAATTAGCACTAATCTATTCAGAAATAATTCATCCATAAATTTTTTTAAAAAGACCAAATTCAATAAAATAATTAATTCAAGTGAAAGTAATTAAGAATTTTCATCAACAAAATTTAAGAATATAAAATATATTTATATCCATCAATCATAGCTATCAAACTATATTTTCTCTATTCAATCGATTATGGTTAGATAAACTTATTTAACTCGTGTTTGTGATATTTTTATTCAAATTTTAGAAGAATAACAATCATAATAATTAGTTTGTTGTTAATTATTTTATCAATTGAAGACATATCAATTATTTTCTCAACATTTAGTTGTATGTTAGTAGGTAAATTAGTAGCTGAGTGATTTTGATAATTTTTAAAAATTAAGGGCATAAAATCATATTTAAAAAAGATTTTTCAAAAGTCTAAAAAAAATTCAAAAAAACATAGTCAAACATAACTCCAACTCCAACTCCAGAACAAGTAATTTTCATAGCTAAACGACTATTTAAATTTTGATATTTTAATTTTGAAGGTAAATCAATGGGTTAGTTTGATAAATTAATACTAATTTAAATTCATATTCAAATATAATTTCAATTTTTGAAACAAAATGTACGGATTGGACAAATGTGAAATGAGTAACTTCATTTCAAATTAATAATCTTACTTTATTTGACAACTGAATTAAGTCCATTTGAAAAGTTCTGACATAATTCACTTGGTTATTTCAACTTTAAAAATAGTTTTTTTTTCAATACCTAGTCATAGACCCTCTTAAATACAAAATAACAATTTAATTTTTTTTATATTTTAAAATTCAAGTAGGTTTCCTTTTTAAGTTCAACTCCATTCAAATTTTATGACATGGTATAAACTCACGATTTGGGTAAGCACTCACATATTTCATTCCTTATTTGCAATTCACTTCCAATAATATATGATTATTTGGGTGAGCCATTTTGATAAGCAAATACTAATAATTCAAAAAAATCCCCAAATACAATTTAAAATTTTTAAAACAAGATCTTTAATTAAACAACCAACTTCATTTCAAATTAGTAGTCTTACTTTAATTGTAAGTTGAAGTCTACTTTACAAGTTTTGAAATAGTTCATTTGTGTTATAAATGTAACATATATAGTGAATGCCTACTTTATTATATATATGAATACCTACTTTGCTATATATTATGTATGTCTATTTATGAAAAAGTTACAAACTCCAAGGTCAGTTTTCCCCTATAAATAAAAGGGTTTTCCCTCATTGTAATTCATCCCTCAAGAGAAGAAATAAGAATTATTCTCTCTATTCTCTCTACTCTTCTTCTTGTTCTTTATTGTTTTATAACACGTTATCAGTACGAGACTCTGCCAAATAAGGTGAGATTAGAAATATAAAGATAATTTGAAGGAAAGGTAATTTTAAGGTTAGTAATTCCTTATATTATTTGGGTACTGCGACAAGAAGTAAATTTGTTGCAAATTGTTTTTTTTGTTACTGGTGTTCTCGTGTCACGAGCAGCAACTTAGGTCTTAAAAATATGAATAGTGTCACGTGGCCACTTTGTGATTGACTAGAAATTATAAAAGGAAAAATATGTTATCCTACACAATGGTTTTGATAATGATGGTTGCAGTAAGTAAAATATCTTTTGCCAAGTTGGCTTCAAGGATTTAAAAGTATAGCTAGCCTATAATATCAGTGTTGCGTGGTTTATCGTTGAGTCATTGCTACAAATCTGACCATCAATAATTTTAACATTGAGGTAAGTTGAAAAATTTATATTTAATGACTGATTGTTAAGTTTGATCTCGGATAGATATATGTTATACCAATTTGTATTGATTCAACAGTTTAATTAAATATTGAGGCTCAAGGACGAGTCTCTTTTTACATTGCCCGATTATGTCTGGTGGATTTAAGTTCTATCGCACAAGAGTGCAATACATCGGGTTTAAGTCCTGATAAATGATAAGATGTTGGTTTCAATCCCTATCGATTTATGCCTAAGACGCCTATACATGAATAAGACGTTGAGTTTGAATCTCAATGCACCATATTGATTATATTATGATGGCTAAGGCAATATTTGATGAAAAATCACGATATCTCATTGATATGCTCCATGAAGTGAATATGGTAGCAATATATGATGAATCTGAAAGTTGACAACTTGCTCCATTCTTGAAGTGAATGCGGTAGCAGTGCATAATATGTCTTAAAGAAGACAAGTGATGATATTTTCACATACTTATTACAATTATAATTAAATATATGTTAAGAAAAAAATTCTTTACATTATATGTATGCCTCGATTTGTTCCTGAAGTAGCAATATCATGAAAGAGGTTATAAGCTATCAAAATTTAATAGGCTCAAGGCACGATTATATTTTATTCTTGGAGAATGAGGATTTCAATTGTTTCAATACAAATGTGCACTTGGTTGTGGTGGTATCACAACTCACCTCCAAAAGAGACTAAATAATTGAGAAGAGTTATTGTGAAATCTACTTCTAAAGTAGTAAATCTGAAATTTATTCATGCAATAGTAAATCTGAAATTTACTAAAGTGAAAATACATGTCATGGTAAACTTAGAGTTTACTAGTATAAAGTTCACAAATTAACATGCATGATTGCGACATCTTAAAGATTTGCATATTAAGAATTAAACATATATTGAAGAATTTGAAAATTCTTCATGAACTTTAATGTTGCTTGTTCTCATGATACGTTTGTTGGACAAACTAATTTTAGGATTAGATCCCTTAAAATCTAAAAAATATAAAAGGTAAATATGGAGCCGTTCACCAGTCACGTGATCAATTAAGATGCATCGATATAAGATGATCATATGTGCGTTTATTATCAACCTGCAGTTTGACATTCATAAAATTACATGCTCAATAAAATTGAGTTAAGAGCATAACTTTCAGATTGTGCAATCATGACAATTCATCTTGATGATCATGGTTTATCATCGAATGCATTCAATAAATAGTTAAACCATTGAGAACAAAAGCTTCATGTGTTGTTTTGAAATATTATATACAAAAGTACTTGTATGCATCAAACCAATAAATTATGATTAATTTCCCCTCAAAGTTGGTTCTAAGTCAGGAATCAGACGTTGTTCATCTACTAGTTAATGTGTGGTATACAATTAATGAATATAACATGATACACAAAGATGGATTCCTCAAAGAATATGGAGGATGTATGTTAGTTTTCCTAACATAAGGGGGAGAGTATAAGCAGTCATGAAATATGTTAGGAATTATCGTCAGATCCTCATTCAAAAGATAATTCAAGTCGAATGATGAATGCATCTCATATTTAAGCTGCAAGTGCTCATATTTTGTGTTCATAAAGGAAAAAGTCTAGCATGCATGAAGCATGGTAGACTAATCGGTTCTAAATGAAATAATCCTTGAAAAATAAGGAGCAAATAATCATAATAAGAAGGCAATTTGCTCTTGAAGAGCCTACGATATAACACAACATGAAACCTTATGAGAGGTTCAGGTACCTGAAAATAATGAAGTGATGAGATCTCAAAATGTTATGTCACATTGCGAACCGATACAAAATTAGAAACCGTCGACGATATATTTAATACAATATTGACGCAATATTGCAAAAGATTATGAGGATCTAAATTCTACGTTTATTTAAGCATGCTGACGTAGAAATATTTATCAACTGACATTAAAGGATGCATCTTGGTAAGAGTAAAACTTATTTGATTTGCAGTCCGGACACATGAAGATGTCACATATTGAATGTTGAATATTGTCACTTGATAAAATTTAAATGATAACTTTCTAAGGATTCAAAATGTTTGTAGCATATAAAAGTTTCTAGGAAACTTATTTAGAATCCTTATATTGTATAAGCTTATAGCTTGAAAATTATTGAAACTCTTGGAGAGTTTTCAAAAGCAATATAATATTTGCTTAGATGAGAAACATGCATAATTGAATAAAGATTCATTTTGACCTCAAGAAAAAAAATAAGGAACTCTTTTGTTATGAAATACCAAAACTTAGTGCAATTGGTGCGCTAATGTATCTTGCAAATACTACAAGGCATGACATAACCTTTTTCGATCAATTTGTTAGCAAAGTATAGTTCTGCTGCTACTAGGAAACATAAGAATGAGATCAAAGATATGGGCTTATTTTACTCTAAATATTGTAGTCCCGATCTTATTGGTTATGATTATTGTAACGCCCCAAAAAACAGTTCTCGGAGCGTCACACGGTGCTTGAGGCTACGAGTAGCCCCAAGCTAACCCTTTGAGCCATTTTCATTCAGTTCAACACAAATCAACGGGGTTTCCATAAATAACCCTCAAATATCAACAGAGTAATCATCATCCAAGAATAAAAGAATTTCAAAAAGATAACAAAATTCGACTTATTGTCAACTCCCAACATCTATACTAGTCTGAAAAGCCTCTAAGAAAATCAATAAAACCAGCGAGCCATTGAGACATGCGCCAAATGACTCATACTCAGTTATCAAATGTAAATAATTCCGTGAAACCAACATTAGACATCACGTCCTCGGAACATGAGGACTCACCACAACAGAGGATGTAGAACAGCGTACCCGAAGAATCACTGTCGAACCTGCAACTGAGCACCTGAACCTATATTCTGAGAAAATGCAGCCCACATCCGAAGATGTGGGTCAGTACCATGAAAAGAAACCGAGTATATGGGGGTGTATGCAGTTGTATAAACATCATCATCATAAATATTTATAAGAAATATGCAAGATGTATGAAAGACTCACATAGCCCGAAGAAAATCATCATAATCATGAGAGGATGAAATAAGTACAATAACACATGTGAGTCCTCATATAATTTGTCAATCACTTTCAGTTCATCAAGAATATCAATTCTCATAATGTAAATATCATTTAAATCTTTTGAAAGAATAACTGTCACAATTCCACTTTCAAATCACTTCACCATTCACCATAGACACAAGGAAACACGCACACACTAGGAGATCCTATAACCGACATAAACCATGTGAGCTACATGGAGTCCAACATACAACCCACATTGGGGAGAGCCGTCCTATCCTTGCCATCAGAGTAGGACTATCGATATCAAATCCACACAAACTAGTGATCACTATATAAATCAGCTTCAGGCTCACTCCTACGGGAGAACGTAGTTCTAGGAAAGTAAGGTCACTTTATACCTCCCACTCGATGATAAAGATTCTCCTGAACTTAGCTCAGATCATTTCAAAGACAATCCACAACAAAACAATTTCAGTAATATATAAATATTCATCGGGAGCCATCATGCTTCCCATCTATCAAAATCAACCACGTTGTAGATTTCTTTCACACTTGAGTTCAAAATAACTCCATTAAGACCAAAAGGTCAAATCATTCAAAATATATCAAATATTTAACATCAACGTGCTTATAACATACACTTTCTCAAAAAAATACAATTTTCAATGGGGATTCACGACCCAAATATCAAAATCATGATAAATATCATTCAAGATTCATGCTTTATATCTCCATACATATAAATTCATCTTTTAAAAACATAAACACCAAGATTTCATAATAATCATCATAAGATATGGGTTCATGCTTCAAATTCGTAAAAATCAAATAAAAATCATGTCTTTGTAAAGAAAATTACTTTTGGGCACAAGAACGAAAGAGAGTTCTTGTTGAAAAACCCCACATACCTTGAATGATGAACTTTATATTGATACTCATTTTTGAGATGTTAATCGTGCCTTTGAATGATGGTTCTTGGAGTTCTTGACTAGGAACTTGGAATCTTGAATAAATTTGCAGAATTAATGGTGAACTTTGGAGGTTCTTGAAGTTGGATGTCGGAGCTTAGGGTTTTCTTTTTGAGATAATTTGATGAAATATAATATATATAATGCTTCTAATAGGCTTTAATATAGGGTTTGGATGGATTTTGAGTGAGGGAGAATGACCAAAACGCCCCTAAAAATCAAATAATTCTCGAATCTGTCCTTTGATGGACTGTTTTGATAGTCTGAAGTAAATCAACCATAACGTTTTAATCCGATATCTAAATTGGATGAAACCAATTTTATTAGAAAGAGGACTCTCATATCTTTCCGTTGATATATATTATCTCACCCATATCATTGTGTACGAGAAGTTATGATCGTTTGAAGTTGACCCAAAAATTTATTTTTGATAGGCTGAAGTAGATCGACCATAACTTTTTTCTCCGATAGACAAATTGGATTAAACCAATTTCATTGGAAAGAGGACTCGCAGAGCTTTCCGTTGATATATAGTAGATCAACCAGATCATTATGTACAAGGAGTTATGATTGTTTAAATTTAGAGTAAAAATACGTCAGGACTCAGTACTTTTTCCTGCACGTTTTACTGTTCACTACTATTCATGGTTCGATCGGAATGTTCATAACTCGTCGCTCGGGTGTCCGTTTTGGATGATCCATCTATCATTGGAAATTTTATTCGATACTATATGAAATGGTGGGTCATAATCTAAGATATTCCACACGAAAAATTTATAATTCATTCTAGAAGATAGAACCCAACACGTTTACGCACAAAATTTCAACGAAAAATTTCCTGGGGTATTACATCATCCCTCCTTGGAAACATTCATCCTCGAATGACGCTAGACATGCCAGATTAGATAGGGAATAGAGCATATAGCTGAAACCATTCGTTAGACTCATCACCACATCGTTTCTCACTCCGAATGCAACATAGAATGCATAAATTTAAGAAACTACAGCTGAACACATAATAAATGACAGTTGAACTGCTGCACTTTTATCAAAAGTGCATGATTTAGGAAAGAATGGTACCTTCAGCTTAATCGGAGTTCGCGGAAAATAGGTGCGGGTACTTGGATCGCATATCCGTCTCAGCTTCCCAAGTTGCACCCTCAATAGATTAGTTTCGCCACAACACCTTGACCAAGGGAACTTCTTTGTTCCTTAGTCTTCAGACATTGAAATCAAGAATCTCAATAGGAATCTCATCAAAAGAAAGATTTTATTGAATGTCAGCACTCACAGAGGAATCCACTACCACAGCATCGCTAATATGCTTTCTAAGCATGGAGATTTAATATTGGATGAACAGAGGACAACTCGAAAGGCAACTCAACCTCATAAGACACCTTACCAATATGGCTAAGAATTTTGTAAGGACCAACATAACGAGGACTAAGCCTCCCCTTCTTTTCGAATCTCTTCACCCCCCTCATGGGTGAAATTTTCAGATACACTAGGTCACCAACTTTAAACTCAAGGTCTCTCCTTCTAACATCCGCATATGACTTCTGATGACTCTGCACAGTTTTCAACCTTTCGCTAATCAACTTAAATTTTTCCATAGCCTCAAATACCGAATCAGGACCACTCACAGCCGCTTCACCCACCTAGAACCAACCTATGGTTGATCTACACCTCCTCCCATATAAGGCTTCAAACTGAGCCATGTCAATACTAGAGTGGAAACTGTTATTGTAAGCACACTCTATCAATGGTAAGTGATCATCTCAACTTCCCTTAAAGTCAAGTGCACAAGCTCTCAACATATTCTCTAAGGTCTGGATGGTTCGCTCAGCCTGACCATTGGTCTGCGGATGAAAAGCAGAACTCAAAAGTACTTGGGTACCAAGACCCTTCTGAAAAGCTCTCCAAAATTGCGAAGTGAACTAAGTACCCCTATCCGAAATGATAGACAAGAGAACTTCATGTAGTCTGACTAGCTCTCGGATATACAATCTAGCGTAATCCTCAGCAGTATATGAAGTATGAACAGGCAAGAAATGGGCAGACTTAGTCAACCTATCAACCACAACCCAAATGGAATCATGATGGCGTCGGGAAGGAGGTACACCAATCACGAAGTGCATATTTATCTCTTCCCACTTCCAGGTGGGAATACTAAACTCTTGCATCATACCACCAGGTCTTTGGTGTTCAACATTAACCTGTTGACATGTTGCACACTTAGCTACAAACGTTGTTATATCTTTCTTTATGCCACTCCACCAATAGATTTCCCGCAAGTCTCGGTACATCTTGGTGGCACCAGGATAAATAGAATATTGTGCCCCGTGCGCTTCAGCCATAATCCTCTATCTCAGATCATCAACATTGGGGACACATAATCTACCCTACAATTTCAATACACCATCTTCCCCTTGGGAGAAAACCTCTACTTTTTTATCCTTGACTGACTCCTTCAGTCTGACCAAACTAGCATCTAAGTATTGCTTTTTCTTCACTTCCGAAACCAAGGAGGATTCGGAACTACTCTAAACCCCTATACTACCTTCAGTAGAGTCAAACAACTTAACCCCCAATCTAGCCAAATGATGGACATCACGAGCCAACTCTTTCTTACCTTCTACCACAAGCAAAACATTGCCCATGGACACTCTACTTAGGGCATCTGCCATAACATTGGCCTTGCCCGAATGGTACAACACACTCATATCATAGTCATTTAATAATTCTAACCATCGTCTCTGCCTAAGATTTAATTCTATCTGGGTAAACACATACTGCAGACTCTTATGATTAGTGAAAACATCAACATGGACACCATACAAATAGTGTCTCCAGATTTTTAAAGAAAACACAACAGCAGCCAACTCAAGGTCATGGGTGGGATAATTTTTCTCATGGGGTTTCAACTGTCTAGAAGCATAAGCTATCACCTTACCCTTCTGCATCAATACGCAACCCAACCCAACTCTCAAAGCATCACAGTACACCACAAAACCATCAACACCATCAGGCAAAGTCAAAACAGGGGCTGAAGTGAGTCGAGTCTTTAGCTTCTGAAAACTCTTCTCACAAGATTCGGACCACAAGAACTTCACTTTCTTTTGGGTCAACCGAGTCATAGGAGACGCTACAAAGGATAAACCCTCAACAAAATAACGGTAATAGCCAGCTAAACCCAAGAAACTTCGGATATCAATCGGAGAAATAGGTCTAGGCCAATTTCTAACAGCTTCGGTCTTTTGGGGATCAACTCTAATACCCTCGAAAGAAATGATATGACCCAGAAAAGCAACTGACCTTAGCCAAAACTCATACTTACTGAACTTGGCAAACAACTTGTGATCTCTAAGGGTTTGCAAGACAGTTCGGAGATGATCAGAATGTTCATCCTCACTACGAGAGTACACCAGTATATCATCGATGAACACTATGACAAACATATCCAAATATGGTCTAAACACTTAATTCATGAGGTCCATGAAAGTTGTTGGGGTATCAATTAACCCGAAAGACAACAAGAAACTCAAAATGGCCATAACGAGTTCGAAAAATGATTTTCGGGTTGTCACACTCCCTAACTTTGAGTTGATGATAGCCGGAACGAAGGTCTATCTTTGAGAAATAACTTGCACCTTGCAATTGGTCAAACAAATCATCTATTCTCGGAAGGGGGTACTTATTTTTTACGATAACTTTATTCAGATGGCGGTAATCAATGCACATACGCAAAGAGCCATCTTTCTTTCTCTCAAACAACACAGGAGCACCCCAAGGAAAAACACTAGTCCTTATGAAACCCTTATCTAGTAGATCTTTGAGTTGCTCTTTCAACTTCTTAAGTTTTACAAGGGCCATACGGTAAAAAAGAATAAAAATGGGCTGAGTATCGAGAAGAAGATCAATCCCAAACTTTATCTCTCTATCAGGAGATATCCCTAGGAGATCATCCAAAAAGACATCAGAAAACTCATTGACGACGTTAACAGACTAGAGAGTTGGAGTCTCAAACTTTGTGTCTTTGACTCTAACCAAATGGTAAATACACCCTTTGGAAATAAGCTTTCTAGCTTTGAGGTAAGGGATAAAATAACTTTTGGGTGACATAGAATTCCCATACCACTCAAACACGGATGCACCCAAAAATTGAAACTTGACCATTCGGGTCCAACAATTAATAAAGGCATAAGAAGAATACAGCCAGTACATGCCTAGAATTACATCAAAATCTACCATGTCTAACTCAATCAGATCAGCCAACAAGACTCTATGAAGAACGGTAACAGGACACTTTTTATACACTTTTTAGGCAACAATTGAATCACCCACTGGGGTAGAAACTAGGATAGGCTCAGGAATAATCTCAGGACTCATTTCAAAATTCACAGCAATCAAAGGTGTAACATATGAGAAACTGGATCCAGGATCCAACAAAGCATACACATCAAACTGAAATATACGAAGCATACCAGTAACAACATCGGGAGAGTCCTCTTGTTCCTGGCGGGACGGTAAAGCATAGAATCTATTCTGGCTATGCCCGCCGGCATTTCTAGAAGAGGCACCCTGAGCTGGGGCTGGGCGAGTCGCTGGAACTGGAGCACTAATAGTCTGAGTCTGAGTTTGAGGGCGATAATCACGATGCCCTTGTCTATCCTGTGAACAATCTCTAACTCTATGACCCATGTCACCACACCAAAAACAACCCCTCTTCTCACCCCAACACTCACCCGAATGAGCCCTACCATACTTAGGATATAGGGGACGATTTGGCTTACTGCCAGCACTGTACTGGGACCTGGATGCATATGACTTGCTACCTTACTCCTACCTACCTCTAGGCACGGGAGCATTAGCAAATAACGATGCTGGCATAGATGAACGATCCTGATATTGAAGGCGACTCCCTCCTTACGATCTAGTCTAACCCTATCCGTGCTGCTCGAACCTAGCTCTCTTATTCTCTCTTATTTTATCTCTCTCTTTAATCTTGTCTGCCTCCATCTGTTGGGCATGAGTCATCAGCCTAGAAAGATTCATATCCCTATTCAGCATAGCATACCTACACTCCTTAACCACATAACTAGACACTCCAGTCACAAACTTACTCATACTAGCCCAATTATCAGCCACTAAGTCAGGAGCATACTTGGCCAACTGATTGAACTTTAGACAGTACTCCCTAACAGTCATAGAGCCTTATCGCAGGTTCATAAACTCTTCCACCTTCGCCTCCCTCATTTTCAAAGGGAAAAATTTATCCAGGAATGCATCCTAAAACTCTTGCCAAGTTGTAGGGATAGCTCTCTCACCTCTACCTTTTCTCCAAGCAACAACCCAGTTATAATTAAGGTCTTTCAACCTATATGAAGCCAACTCCACACTATGTTCCTCAGATACATATATCACCTGAGTAATATTCTGCACCTCCTCTAAAAATAACCGTGGATCCTCATTAGACTTGGACCCATAGAATTCCGGCGAATTCATCCATATAAAGTCACGGATCCTGGAAGCAGCTGAGTCACCTCCCTGCTGTTGTGGAGCCAGGGCTGGATTGGCCTAAACATTTACAGTAACAGCTTGGGCCAGCGCCTGAAAGGCTGCCCAAAATTCAGCATGAGATACGTTTTTATTCAATGGGTCAGTGGGTTGAGGTTGCTGACCATCATTAGTTCTTCTCGCTCGACGTGGAGGCATATTTTTGAAAGAGGAGAGCACGAATCAATAGCAGAGAGAGACACTTTAAGCACGATAGACTTCTGAAAGAAAGAATCACACTTTTTCGTAAAATGTCTTGTAGTCTCTTGCTCATAGATGTGGCGCACTACACATCGATGATCAAGACTCTACTTAACGCGACTTGTCAAACTCCCTAGGATACCTTAAAACCTTAGGCTCTGATACTAAGTTTGTAACGCCTCAGAAAATAGGTCCCAGAGCATCACACGGTGCTTGAGGCTATAAGTAGCCCCAAGCTAACCCTTTGAGCCATTTTCATTCAGTTCAACACAAATCAATGGGGTTTCTATAAATAACCCTCAAATATCAACAGAGTAATCATCATCCAAGAATAAAAGAATTTCAAAAAGATAACAAAATACGACTTATTGTCAACTCCCAACATCTATACTAGTCTGACAAGCCTCTAAGAAAATCAATAAAACCAGCGAGCCATTGAGACATGCCCCAACTGACTCATACTCAGTTATCAAATGTAAATAATTTCGTGAAACCAACATTAGACATCACATCCTCGAAACATGAGGACTCACCACAACAGAGGATGTAGAACATATGCCTGAAGAATCACTGTTGAACCTAGAACTGAGCACCTGAACCTATATTCTGAGAAAATGCAGCCCACATCTGAAGATGTGGGTCAGTATCATGGAAAGGAACCGAGTATATGGGGGTGTATGCAGTTGTATAAACATCATCATTATAAATATTTATAAGAAATATGCAAGATGTATGAAAGACTTACATAGCCCGAAGAAAATCATCATAATCATGAGAGGATGAAATAAGTACAATAACACATGTGAGTCATCATATAATTTGTCAATCACTTTTAGTTCATCAAGAATATCAATTCTCATAATGTAAATATCATTTAAATCTTTTGAAAGAATAACTATCACAATTCCACTTTCAAATCACTTCACCATTCACCATAGACACAAGGAAACACGCACACACTAGGAGATCCTATAACCGACATAAGCCATGTGAGCTACATGGAGTCCAATGTACAACCCACGTTGGGGAGAGCCGTCCTATCCTTGCCATCGGAGTAGGACTATCGATATTAAATCCACACAAACTAGTGATCACTATATAAATCAGCCTCAGGCTCACTCCTACGAGGGCACATAGTTCTAGGGAAGCAAGGTCGTTTTATACCTCCCACTCGGTGCTAAAGATTTCTCCCGGACTTAGCTCAGATCATTTCAAAGACAATCCATAACAAAACAATTTCAGTAATATATAAATATACATCAGGAGTCATCATGCTTCCCATCTATCAAAATCAACCACGTTGTAGATTTCTTTCACACTCGAGTTCAAAGTAACTCCATTAAGACCAAAATGTCAAATCATTTAAAATATATCAAAGATTCAACATCAACGTACTTATAACACACACTTTCTCAAAAAAACATAATTTCCAATGGGGATTCACGACCCAAATATCAAAATCATGATAAATATCGTTCAAGATTCATGCTTTATATCTCCATACATGTAAATTTATCTTTTAAAATCATAAACATCAAGATTTCATAATAATCATCATAAGATATGGGTTCATACTTCAAATTCGTAAAAATCAAATAAAAATCATGTCTTTGTAAAGAAAATTACTTTTGAGCACAAGAACGAAAGAGAGTTCTTGTTGAAAAACCCCACATACCTTGAATGATGAACTTTAGATCGATACTTATTTTTGAGATGTTAATCGTGCCTTTGAATGATGGTTCTTGGAGTTCTTGAACTAGGAACTTGGAATCTTGAATAAATTTGCAGAATTAATGGTGAACTTTGGAGGTTCTTGAAGTTGGATGTCGGAGCTTAGGGTTTTCTTTTTGAGATAATTTGATGAAATATAACATATGCTTCTAATAGGCTTTAATATAGGGTTTGAATGGATTTTGGGTGAGGAGGAATGACCAAAACACCCCTAAAAATTAAATAATTCTCAAATCTGTCCTTTGGTGGACTGTTTTGATAATCTGAAGTAGATCAACCATAACGTTTTAATCCGATATCCAAATTGGATGAAACCAATTTCATTAGAAAGAGGACTCTCATATCTTTCCGTTGATATATAGTATCTTACCCATATCATTATGTACAAGGATTTATGATCTTTTGAAGTTGCCCCAAAAATTCACTTTTGATAGGTTGAAGTAGATCGATCATAAATTTTTGCTTCGCTAGACAAATTAGATGAAACCAATTTCATTGGAAAGAGGACTCGTAAAGCTTTCCGTTGATATATAATAGATCACCCAGATCATTATGTACAAGGAGTTATGATCATTTAAAGTTGGAGCAAAAATACGCCAAGCCTTAGTACTTTTTCCTGCACGTTTTACTGTTCACTACTATTCACGGTTCGATCGAAATGTTCATAACTCATCGCTTGGGTGTCCGTTTTGGATGATCCACATATCGTTGGAAAGTTTATTCGATACTCTACGCAATGGTGGGTCATAATCTAAGACATTCCATACGAAAAATTTATAATTCATTCTAGAAGATAGAACCCAACACGTTTACGCACAAAATTTCAATGAAAAATTTCTCGGGGTATTACAATTATATTGGGTACTTATCTGACCCATATAAAGCTCGATCTCAAATAAGTTATATGTTCACATGTGGGGATACTGCTATATATTGAAGATATACAAAACAGTCTATCTAGCCATTTCATTAAACCATGCTGAGTAATAGTTATTCATAAAGCAAGCTGAGAATGAGTATGGTTGAGATCCATGATACATCTCATTCGAGAAAAATATGGTGTAAAATGTGACAATGTATCGACAATTTTATATGAAGATAATGTCGCATGCATAACACAACTCAAAGGAGGATTCATAAAAGGAGATAGAACAAAGCACATTTCACCAAAGCTTTTCTATACACATGAACTCCAAAAGAATGGTGATATTAATGTGCAATAGATTCGTTCAAGTGACAATGTGGCTGATCTATTCACCAAGTCTCTTTCAACTGCAACTTTCAAGAAGATGGTGCACAAGATCGGAATGCAAGAGTTCATGAATGTTCTCATTAGGGGGAGTTAATACGCGCAATACTCTTTTTCCCTTACGAGGTTTTATCCCACTGAATTTTCCTTGTAAGATTTTTAATGAGGCAGCCTATATGCGTATTGTTAGATATGTGCACTCTTTTTCCTTCACTAGATTTTTTTTCCCACTGGATTTTTTTCTAATAAGATTTTAACGAGGCACATTATCTATCAGTTAGACATTCAAGGGGAAGTGTTATAAATATACCATATATAGTGAATGTCTACTTTACCATATATATAAATACCTACTTTACCATATATTATGTATGTCTATTTATGAAAAAGTTACAAACCCCAAGGTCAGTTTTCCTATATAAATAAAGGAGTTTTCTCTCATTATAATTCATCCCTCAAGAGAAGAAATAAGAATTACTCTCTCTATTCTCTCTACTCTTCTTTTTATTCTTTATTGTTTTATATCAATTTGAAGATTATTTCAACTTTAAACAGTTTTTTTTCTTCAATGTCTACTCATCATTCTCTCTAAACACAACTTATGAAATTTCACTATGTCCACTCATTGTTTTTCAACTCTTAGAAGCACTTCATGTCCAAAAAAACTATACAAAATATAATTCGAACTTAAAAAAAAAAAAATCTACTTTAAATTCAAATAAGTTTGCTTTCAAGTTCAACTCAATTCAAATGTAATAACAAAGTAAGTACATATAAGCTCACATATTTGAGTGAGTAGATACTAACACAATTTCATTCCTTATTAGCAAATTCATTTCCACTAATATTATATGTCATTACCATCTAATCAGGACTTATTAATATTTACTTACTATATTTTTCTTTCAAAATATCCCTTTTTCTGTTTCCATTTGGCTTTTATTATAGTGAAAAAAAACAAAGGGGAAGCGTGAGCTTTTTTCTGCTTGCACTAAAGTCAAGACGAATCCCCTTCAAATTCGAATTCAAAAAATTACTCGCTAAACTCACAGCTTATTCATCAGCAGCAGTACACATGCTTTCATCTCATTGGTCCTTCGCATTTCAACTCGTAAACCCAGTAATTTCCAATTCAAACAGGTGATTTTTAGTGGGCCCACCCTTTGTCCGCTCCTAACGAATACCTAAACTCAATCGGACGGACCAGATCTTCCCTCAATTCAAATCACCCCTCTTTCCCCGCCTATAGCATCATAGTTTAATCATTTATTTATTGCTTTTATATACTTCACATTTCACACACACATATACGCTTGTAATAGCTTTCTTCTTCGTTTCTTCATTTACTTGAAGAAGCGGGTGATCGAATTTTTCTATTGAAGGGTATTTTTGGAAGAAGGAAATGACGACGATGAACCAGAATAGGCGCTCGTCGGTTTCTAGTGCGGTAGCGAAGAGGCAAGCAATGGCAGCTAATTCATCGTCGTCGTTGTTGGAGAATAATCATGCCGCAAAATTGATGGCCAAGAAACGACCGGCTCTATCGAATATCTCGAATCATACAACTGCTTCCGCTCGTAACTCGCTCTCTCATTCCTCTAAACTTGTGAGTCATTTTCTTCTTCTTTTTTTTCACTCTTCAATTGTTCTGTCTTAATTCTGTACCTTGTAAAGCTTGTTTAACTGTACTTTTTTTTAAACTGTAAGAAAATACTTGGAGTACTAGGGTTTTTCGTCTTTTTCCCGTGGTCTTTTTCTTTGCCTTTTATTGTTGAACTACTACAAATCGGCCAACTGGCATTCAATTATTATCAAACTGACTAAATCTTTTAACACTATATCAATTTTTTTCGTATGTTGATACTGTAAATTTGTATAATGCAGGGAAAACGTGGGTGGGTTATGTGATATTTTGTGGGTTTTCTTTCTTTTTTAACTAGAGATAGTTCCATGGTTCTCATTTTTTCTTTTTGTGTAAGTTTTTTGGAGGGTTCCTTCTTGGATTACGTGGGGTTCCATGAGGAATATGTTAAAGAAAAGGACTGAACAAATTAGCTAAAAATCAATTTGAGAGATTGGGTGATTTCTTTGCTGTCAAGATTTTGATATGGCGAAGTTGTATTCTTTGTTTATTGACTTCCCTTATATAAACAAGTTACACTGTTTTTATGCGTCAGTTATCAAGGGAATCCACTTGTGGGGTGGATTTGTTTCCCTTTTTATTAAAATTATGTTGGAGTTAAATATTATTTTAATGATTAAAAAGCATTATGAAAGGAAAATTTGAAACATCTTCCCTCAATTTTCTGCTTTTTGTCTCCTTTTGTTTGTCTGTCCACTTTTCTTTTTGAACGTTTGAAGAAATGTCTTAATATTTATGTTAATCGGTTGAAGAAGACTTTTTGCTTTTTCAAATGGACATAGCATCATTGGACAATCATGAAGTGGATTATTATTTTCAGATTTAACATGAATTGTTTAGCATATCATAAACTAATGGTTTTTATTACTGTTCCTAATTTGTTAGGAAAATGTTTATCTTTGCATGAATGAACAGAAGAAGTTTAACGACTTTTGTTAATTTTGAGTTTTCACAGTTGGATGAACCTTTTATGTAATAAGCTGTTTTGCAATGTGAGTTAATGTTTCTTGCATCTGAAGTTGGGACTAACCTGAAATCATTTTTGACTTTGGAAGGCACCGTGTACATCCAAGATTGTAAGCGTTAAGAAGAACATTTCTACTAGCAACAGCAATGCAGTTTCTTCAGGTACTGCTGTACTGCCAGCTTCCTCCTCTGTCAGGCCAAGCAGCAAAACTGTTGTATCAATTCAAAGAAGTGATGCAGTTGCGCCTAAGATCACTACCATTCCTCTTCCTGCTACTTGCAGCATGGACATATCACCGTCTCACTCAGACGGATCATCGGTCTCCATGGATGAATCTATGTCAACTTCTGACACAGTGAGAAGTCCGGAGGTCGAATATATTGATGACCATGAAACGGCTGCAGTTGATTCCATCGAGAAGAAGGCGTGTAGCATGCTCTACATCTCAGAACATGTCAAAGCATCAGGTAGTTTTACCTTGACGTTTGATCTTTTCAGCAGAGAGTAGTCCTTGTTCTAGCATTATAACATCTATTTATACAATTTATCTATTTTTTATTCCAACAGCAGATATATGCAAGGGAGATGTACTTGTGGACTTGGAATCAGGGGATAAAATTGTCAACATTGATAACAATCTTGTTGACCCACAGCTGTGTGCTACAATGGCCTGTGATATATACAAACACTTGAGAGCCTCTGAGGTATTAAAATGTTTACACCCTTAATCTCTTTTCAATTCTTATGATCTTTTAAATTTGACGCTGCTGGCAACTTTAACCACCTAATAATTGACAGCTTTGCAATTGCTGTTTGAAATATAAATCGAATTGCAGTTTTACTAACATTTGCGGGCATTTGTCAAATATGTTTTAATGTAAGCTTTGGTCATTGTAATAGGCAAAGAAAAGACCTTCCACAGATTTTATGGAGAGAGTACAGAAAGATATAAATCCTAGCATGCGTGCTATCTTAATTGACTGGCTTGTTGAGGTAAATTTCTAGTATCTTACGACTTAACAAATGTTGATGAACTCAGAAATTCGTCAGTTTGATATGGATATTGATTGATGTTTAGGTTGCCGAGGAGTACAGGCTTGTCCCAGACACACTGCATCTGACAATTAACTATATCGATCGATATCTTTCGGGCAATTTGATGGATAGGCAACGGCTACAGTTGCTTGGAGTAGCTTCCATGATGATCGCGTCGTAAGAAACTACCTTCTGACCTCTACTGCATATGTTTTCGCCATGATCCTTAATGAATTTTCCTTAGAGTGCTTTTCATATTCTTACTTCCTCAAATATTGCAAGCATTTCTGTAAGAAAGTGCTCCAAGATATTAATATGGGAAATCCTATATATTTCAGCAAATATGAAGAGATTTGTGCACCTCAAGTAGAAGAGTTCTGCTACATAACAGACAACACTTACTTCAAGGAGGAGGTATATGATCTTGATTCACAGAACCTGCAGCTGTTGAACTTTGCATTGGGAATAACAACTGTGTATTTATTATGCAGGTCTTGCAAATGGAGTCTGCTGTTTTAAATTACTTGAAGTTTGAAATGACAGCGCCAACAGCCAAATGTTTTCTGAGGTTAATATCTTACTATTATCTAGTACTAGTAGTTGTTTTTAAGTATGATGATTTAGGAACTTATTGTTGAGATATACTGACAGGAGGTTTGTTCGTGCTGCTCAAGGACTTAATGAGGTAACCTCTTCACATGTAAAAGGATAGTTCTCCAGCATATTTTAGACAGGAGACAGAGTTGAGTGAAAGAGCTGATTACAATTTTATAATCATCTACAGGTCCTGTCACTGCAGTTGGAACACTTGGCTAGCTACATTGCAGAACTCTCTCTTTTAGAATATAACATGCTTTGTTATGCTCCATCACTCATTGCTGCTTCTGCAATTTTCTTGGCCAAATATATTCTTCTCCCCTCAATGAAACCTTGGGTATGTACGAATTAGCATTGTGGCAATCATACAAACGGTTACAATGTATTTCCCTGCTTATTCTTATTTTGACAATATATATTCTTATAAAATCTGACTTTTGGAAACTCCTAAAACAGAACTCTACCTTGAGGCATTATACTCAGTATCAACCCTCTGATTTACGAGACTGTGTCATGGCACTACATAACCTCTGCTGCAATAATAACAATTCTAGTTTATCAGCAGTCAGGGAAAAATACAGCCAACACAAGGTAATTTTATTTCTGATCTCTTACTTTTAGCCCCCTCCGACGATGAAGAAGGGGAATGAAATAAAGTCCAAACATATGGTATACTTTCTAGATATAGGCTTGCATAATTCCTTTTTTAATTCATCCCAAGCCTGTATACTCGAGTCGGGACTGCAATTAAACATTGATGAAGAGCGATAAATGTCTTTTGAATCTTTTTGGATAAATGATCGACCTTCTGAACACTAATCAAATCATGTTAAACTGAATAATGACTTGATAGACATATATGTTTATGTACATACAGAGGCATATCGGTATCTGCTTACACGTCCTCCCGATTTTATTCTAGTGTTTGGTTTTTTGAAACAGTACAAATTTGTTGCAAAGAAGTATTGCCCTCCAACTGTACCTGTAGAGTTCTTCCAGAACATAAGCAGCTAAGCCAGAGAGATATCAGTGGAGGCATTGACTTCAGTTTTCCAATTGATTGTTGGATTGATTCATGGCATTTCAACGGGAAGGAACAATCTTATAGTTTAGTCAGAAACTTGCGATGTCCCTGAAAGAGCTTCAGTCTTGGTTCTTCTCGCCTTGTGTGGCCTTAGTAGAGCATCTTTGTTTGTGATCATTAACATTGACATTGCAATTAGTCTTGTACTCTACTGTTCTTCTCTAGATTAGTTACTCTAGTCAGTTTGTGTACAGAAGAAGAGCAATTGGCAGTTTCATTAACTCAGAAAAACTATTCAGTAATAATTCTTTTGCGGAAATTTTTCAGTTTGTGTCAATTAGGATTGAGAACAAACATCCAATTGATCAAAGTCCTGATTTTCTCGTCGTCAAATGAGCAACTGGTGGACTAAATTAGAGTTGTCCAAAAGTTGGGTGAAGAAAACAAACTAAGCAGTAACACATTGTGATTCAAATTCTTTATTTTACATCTATTAGTTCGCTCCAACTTTTTATATATAATAAGGATTCATCCTATATACACCGACAATGTTAAAATAGTTAATACTGCTACTATCAAAAGATACATTATTATTCTATATTTTACAAATAACACACAAGTAGAAACCACAAAACAGAAACTCACTGACCACACTCAATCTTGGTTGAGCCTAAGCCAAAAGATACATCCGTTAAACTGGCATTAGGCTTAACATTCAGCCAGTGACAATCTTCAAAAGAACAGGGATGTCCACCATTTGGCCATTCCACATCCACAGGTTTTATGAAAGTTGGCCCCCAAGCGGGGGTCCCATCCTCGTACGAATTGTGGGTTAGTCTTTGGATTTCCGAGCCATCTGATTTGATCACATAGATATCACCATATGGCTGATAATGATGAGGATTCGAGATGGGTTCAGCCGATACCGCAGCATAATCTGAAGTAAACACTATATACTTCCCATCCGGGCTGAAATACGGGTGGTTAGTCCGCCCACCCGTACCACTTTGGATCACCTTCTTGATTCCTGTTCCATTAGGGTGAATCATATACATCTCGAAACTACCTGACCCGGGGTTTGCTCGGTCAGATGCAAATGCAATCCATTCACCATCCGGTGACCAATTACACATAGTATCCGTCCATGGACCCTCTGTCAATCGACGAAGACCACCCGCCTCTCCTTCCAAAGCATCCATAATGTACAAGTTCTTGTGACCCGTTCGTCCGGATCGAAAGACAATCCATTTTCCATCGGGTGAAGGAGATGGAAACGCATTGTTCTGCCCTCCTATTGTCAATTGTTTGTGGCTCAGGTCTTCATCGTCTACATTGATGGAGATGACATCCACTTCTGTGCTTTCACTAGCAAATGTAGGTCCAATGCTAGTGTAAATTACACCCTTTCGTTTCGGGTCCCAAGCTGTGGAAAAAGCCGTTCTTGATGAAATTTGACGCAGACCTGACCCGTCATAATTTACCACATATAATCCAGGTAACCTCACATACGCTATCCGGTCACCATTTGGTGAAAACGACGGAAACGACCCGTCAATCCGGAATAGAGAGATTCCGGGTATCGGGTTTAGAAGATTTTCCAGTAACAGTGTATCACTCCCTCTTCCATTGCCTGCACCTCTACATTTATGGTACCCGACCCATGACGAATCAGGCGAAAAGAACGGGTTCAAATGATGAGCATGAGGTGAAACAGGTCGGGTTATTTCTGTAAACTTCATCGAATCAACGTTGAATAGCTCGATATGCCGATACTCTGAACCTGCTCTTCTGGTAGCTACCGCAATGAGATTCTTGTTAACAGTTGAAGCAGCTGGTGTGAACACGTGCAAACCCGGTGGTGTGACTCGCTCTAGAGAGAGAGAGCCAACACCGAGTTGAAATGCTTTCGGCAGTACAGCTTTGAACACACTCCACCACCCATCATCGCACCGTCGATGGAAATATAGAGTATAATCATCAGCCCAAGTTGGCCATCCACCATGGTCCACCACCTTAACCCGACCCGAACCATCACGAGTCAAGAACACGTAGATATCTGTAGCGAGTTCTTCAACTTCCCCACTCCAGCCCTTCATCCCGTACGATGCCACCGCCGTCCAAACACCTGACGGAGACACCACGGGGCTAAAATCTGCCACCCCTTTCGGTGTCAACCTCCGGGTCAACCCGGAAACTAAATGGGTCGAATATACAGCAGCCCAACTCGTCCGGGGCACACCCGAATCCTCATGAGTCGACACGTATATCAAAGATTCTCCAGATAAACTAGGCTTATCTTTCAACGAAACCTGCTTATCAGGCGCACCCACCAACGAAACCTGAACTCGAGTAGTCGACTCTCTCCGAGTTGGAAATTCAAGTATCGCTCTTCTTTCGCCTATGCTCCGAGAAGTTCCGTGAAACACAGCATCGTAAAATATATGGTGTGTGCCGTTCCGTTCCGTAACGTAGATAAGATGAAACGGCGGCTTCCCGGAGTTGAGGAAATTATCGGGTAGGCGAGAGAGCAAGGAAGGTGGTAGGGAGGCGGGGAAATGGCCGTTAAAGTTAATGGAATTGCCGTCCGTTAACTGTAATTCGTTCGACTCTGTTGGTGGGTGAGTTGTAGGAAGAGCGAAGATGTCGAAGGAATAGGTTGATCTTCCTAAGGTGGTGAATATTATGCTGGTGCCATGGGCTGCTGATGTAGTAGGGGATGGAATTAAGCTGAGAAGGAAGAAGAAGATAAATAGGTAGAGGTATTGTTTGGATTTCATTTTTATTGTGGAATACTATTGTTTTCGATATTTTTGTGGAAAACTGGTATATCGGTCCCTGAAATTGTAGTGAGTGGTGAGTGGTGAGTGGTGAGTGGGTTTATAAGGGATGACGATTTGACAAAAAAAGATAACTTCTAAATATCTTATTACTCTTGGGGGCCGTTTGGCATAAAGAAATTTTCTTTTTTTCGAAAAAAAATTTCGCTTTGTAATTTCAAATTTGAATTCTAAAAAGTGAAAACAGATTTTTTTTTGTTTTCATTATTTTTCAACTTTTATTATTATTATTATACATAACTCCAATTTTTTAAATTTTTACACAAAAAGCTACTTATAATTACAGGCAACCACCAACAAACAAATAAAAACAAATGGTAAGTACTATTTTTTCTTAAACCGAGAAGTCTTTCAAATTGAATACTATACTTCAATTACTTCTTCAACAACCAATACTATTTTCTTTTATAGAAGTCTTCAAAATTGATCTGAACTTCAATTTTTTCTTCAGCAATAAGTGCTATTTTCTTTCACCAAGAAGTCTTCAAAATTGAATACTATATGAACTTCAATTACTTCTTCAACAAATTCTGTTCAAAATTCAAGACGATTGAAAATCCAATTTACTTTTTCAACTACTTCTTTTTACTTTTGGCTATAAAAATATCTCAAATTGAAGACTAACCTCAACTTCATTTTTTTCTTCCTTTCTCAAAATATTACGATACTTTCAATCGGCCATTCTTGAGGCTCAACATCAATAGCTTGCGGCAATTTTGACGGTACTTTTTTTTGCTTGATTTGTCATCATATTTTAGATTTACTATCCCCATTATATTGAGATTTTTAAGTGCTTGGCTATGTGTTGATAAATTTCAGATGCTTTTTTGTTCAATTGTGAAATTACTTTTATGTCTTTTTAAAAAAAAAATTATTATGTCAACTTTTATCGTGTTGCTGCAACTGATGATGTTAGGATTATTTTTTTAAGTTTTGTAATGCAAATAAAACTTAAAGATGATTTTGGAATATCAGATGAAAACTCTGTGGCAGCACCTCAATTGGTTAACAGGGTAACATATAATCCTAACTTGTTTTATGATCTTCAACTTATATAAGCCATGTTTGCAGTTATATGTTGTTCAAAAATGGAGATTTTTATGTGTCCGATTATTTTGTTGCTATACAATAGAAATGTAAAAGAATGAGCAAATCACGTGGTTCAAATGCTGATAAATGGACAAATGATGATACATCTATTTTGATCCATATCCTACATAATTATGCAAGGAATTATGGATTTAATGGTTATATCATTAATGTTCCACGTTGAAGGGGAATTATAGATGATTTTTGGAGCAAATTTCAAAAGAAAGACATTTATGATGAACAACAAATCAAGTCCAAACACAACAGATTGAGAACCTTCTTTGTTATGCCGGTGCTCTGGTCTGTTGTCTTGCCGTATCCTTACTTTTCCCAGCTCTCCTTTACAGACACAAAAAATTTCAAAGAGTTACTTCTAAATTGTTCTGAATATGGTTGGGATCCTATCACTAACACAGTTACTTGTCCATCTGATATTTGGGCGATACATTTATCTGTAAGTTAGCTATATGAATTAAATTTTGTAATGTTTTGTTTATGTACATTAAACTAAAATTTTTGGGATCCAGTCACTAACACAGTTACTTGTCCACCTGACATTTGGGCAACACATTTATCTGTAAGTTAGCTAGATGAATTAAATTTTGTATGTTTTGTTTATGTACATTAAACTAAAATTTTCTTTTCAATATTGTACAACAAAAGAAAGAAAGAAAGAAAGAAATGTAAAGTTAGGCAAGTTCAGATACAAGGGGCTTGAACACTTTGAGTTGTTGCAAGAGATATTTGGAAAATCATTTATCACAGAAAAACATGTGGTTTATAGTACTGCACCTGATTCCCCACAATGATCAAATGAACCAACTAGAGTGGATAAAGAGTCTTTTTCTTGTGATGACGATCCTGATGGTATTGGGCTTATGCATATCACAAGTAGTGGTACATGGACTGGAAAGCGTACTATGACTGATCCATTTATGACAATTGATGGCGGCACATCTATGCGTCGTAAAAAGGGTCGTGCTACAACTATGGATAATATACATGAATCTCTTGAGGAACACTTAGAGTGGAAAAGAGAGCGAGCTGAAGCAGCAGAAAAAAAGGAAGGAAAAAAATTGAGCTAGATATCTATTCAGAGCAAATTGTCATTTTCCAATTGCAATATATCATGGATACATTTGACATCGAGGAAAAACAATTTTCTCTAGCTGTGGCTCACTTGCGTGACCTTAGCTTTCGAAAGATATTTGTCCATATGGTTGAAAAATGACAAATTCAGTCGATTAGAAGCTTGGGAAAATTTTGAAAAACTAGTGGTTGTAATTATTTGTGTTGTAGTCTATTGTGATGAAACGCTAAATTTTTATGTGTGTAATGCTTATCTATTTGTATCGATTCTCTATGAAAAATTCACTTAAGTGTTTGAATGTGTAGTAATGTATCCATTTGATATTGAGTTTCATTTGATATTGTGTTCCTATTGTATTAATATTGTGTTCTTTCACTATTTGAAGGTTGTTTGTAAGTGTTCATCGAAACATATAAGCATATCCAGCAAAGACACCAGTATGACAATGATATTGAAAATTACATGTTATTAAGACTGGCAACGAATCGAAATCGATATCGCCGGATCAATTTGATCAGAATCGGTACCGAAACTTTCTCAACGAATTTATCGCCGGAACCGAAATATCAGAATTTTATCCTGGTACGCACCGGTCCATTGGTTACCGGTCGGACCGGAACGACACCAAAGCAATACCGGAAGAGAAGCCAAAAAGACGGCTTTAACGTACTACGTACAGTTTTTTTTCTTTTTAATTTAAATTATATATATATTAACTTATATAATTTATATAACCGATATTTTATTTACATTTTTATTAACTTTTTAAAATTTCTAACTTTATATATATATATATATATATATATATATATATATATATATATATTAATATAATATTTTTTTATTAACTTTTTTTTAATAAGTTTAGTTTAATATATCTTAAAAAGTTTAAAATTTTAACTTAAAAAATATATTTTAAGTTTAAGTTAATAAATATAACATGTTTTAATATATCTTAAACTTAAAAATATATCCTTAAGTTTAAGTTAATATAATATTTTTAATAAGTTTAAGAAGTTAAATTATATTTATATAATTTTAAGTTGTAAAGTTAAAATTTTTTCTAACTTTATAAAGTTTTTTATTAAACTTTTTTTTTTTCATAATTGCAACAAACAAAAGACAAATTTTAAAATAAAATTAGGCGAATAGCCATTATATTTATTCAAATTTCACACGTTGTATATTTATTACAAAGATATTAAAAGAAAATCTTGGAGTAACTGGTAAAGTTGTTACTATGTGATCAGGAGGTCACGGGTTCAAGCCTTGGAAACACCCTCTGGCAGAAATG
>NC_061114.1:98725657-98758231 GCF_002878395.1 Capsicum annuum | reverse complement strand
CTTAAAAAATATATTTTAAGTTTAAGTTAATAAATATAACATGTTTTAATATATCTTAAACTTAAAAATATATCCTTAAGTTTAAGTTAATATAATATTTTTAATAAGTTTAAGAAGTTAAATTATATTTATATAATTTTAAGTTGTAAAGTTAAAATTTTTTCTAACTTTATAAAGTTTTTTATTAAACTTTTTTTTTTCATAATTGCAACAAACAAAAGACAAATTTTAAAATAAAATTAGGCGAATAGCCATTATATTTATTCAAATTTCACACGTTGTATATTTATTACAAAGATATTAAAAGAAAATCTTGGAGTAACTGGTAAAGTTGTTACTATGTGATCAGGAGGTCACGGGTTCAAGCCTTGGAAACACCCTCTGGCAGAAATGCAAGGTAAGACTGTGTACGATACACCCTTATGGTGGGGCCTTTCCCCGAACACCGCGCATAGCGGTAGCTTTAGTGCACCGGGCTGACCTTTATAGTAAAAGAAAATCTAATCTACGCAACCACTTTCTATAATATTTTTGGCGTAACTTTTCTATTTCTTCGACGGATAAATCTTTTGGAATTGGTCTTTTACCTTATTCCTCCGTTACTTTCATTCCATCATCACTATTTTTCTCAAAAATTTCATCTATTTTGTCTTCAACATGGGGCGGTAATTTTGGAAGCCTAAAATTTTTTCGTTCGGCATTGATCCAATCTCTAAATAATACCGAAATCTTCAAACTATCCTTTGCTAACGAATATCGATGATCTCCAATTACAAATCTTCCTGCACTAAAAGCTTGCTCTGAAGCAATTGAAGAAGCTTGAGTTGATAGCACATCTCGAACCATCCTTGAAAGTTTTGGAAATTATCTGTTACGGGTCTTTCACCATGATAAAAGTTGTTGTTTTTCAATTTCATCTCTAATATTTTTCCGATCATGCGAAAGATACGAATCAAAATCATTACTCCTACAACATTGAAGACCAAGTTCTTCACCCATCTCATCATCTAAATCACCATATCTACGTCTAGAAGTAGGAGGTTCGATCGACCCAATATTTTGTTTCATAACTCGATACAAGTTATATAAACTCCTAGTTTTATGTACTATACTAGCATAATAAGTATCAACTGATGGCTTTTCATGAGGTCCAATTTCTAAATTGTTGTTTAATTTTTTAACCAACATCACTGCATCATATTCTTTATAAAATGGGTTGAATAAAGTAGCGGTTAAATAAATTTGTGGAATAGGAAAATATTATTTTTTAAATTTATCAACCATAGCTTCAATTGCCTCTTTGTAAGGGCATATTTTTTATATTCAGCAAGTACTTTAGAAATAGCAGTAATAGTTACTAAAATAGAAGAAATAGTTGGAGTATGTTGAACAGATACTATGTTCATAGCTTGATAAAAAGTTTTCAAAAAATTACAAAGTTCTTCTACTTCAATCCAATCATCTTCATCTAGCATTAAATTAACATCCTCATTATAAGCATTATAAACTAATTGTATAGGTTTACGATATATAAAAGCAACTTCAAACAGTTGAAACAAAGAATTTCATCTAGTACGAATTTCTTTTGGAACTTTTCTAAATGGAAGGTCACATTGTTTACATTTATATTTAAAATCATCCATTACATCCTTTCTTTTTATTTTTAAAAATATAACTACAAGTAATTCAAACTTTACAACAATCATTTCCAAACAAATAAACACCATCATATACTATCAAATTTAAAATATGTGCACTACATCTAACAAGAAAATGATCTTCATCCATAGGACATAATCTAGTTTTTAACTCTTCAATAGCTTTCAAATTATTAGAAGCATTAACTAATGTGCATGTCATAGGTTTACCAATAAATCTAAAATATTTCATGCTCATAGGTTTACCAAAAAATCTAAAACATTTCGTTATTGTATTAGCTATGTACATACCGGTTTTAGACTCGTCATATTTATAAGCAATAATTCTTTTTTGCATGTTCCATCGTGATCAATCCAATGAGCAGTGAGAGTAAAATAATCATTACCGACAACACTACGACCCATATCAGAAGTAACAGATATTCTACCATCAAATTTATCAGATAAGCAATGAAGAAAATGACAATGTTCAGCTTGAAATTTAAAAATATTATTTTTAATTGTATTTCGCGAAAAACCTTTAAAAGATGGATTAGATACTCATTGAATATGATGAATAAAATCGAGATGCGAAGGAAAACTAAAAGACAAACCCATAACAGTAACTATTTTCGCTAGTTCTTCTCTATCTACATCTTCACTATATGTCGATGATGAACTTGGTTCAATCGGGTTAAACACGTCTAAACGCATTTTAACCATATTTTCTCCTATAGATTCATGCACAAATGATGTACCATTTTTTTTTTTGCCCTAGCCTCATTTTTTAGACGAATAAATTATTTATTACATTTTATCAAATGCGAAGTTAGCAACCCTGTCCTGCCATCCCCCCTCAGTCAAATGTTTAACAACAATCTTGCATTTATTGCAAGTAGCAGTACTTTTTATCCTATCATGCTCCATAAATTTCCAAACTAAAGACCTTTTAGTACGTTCAGTACCTTTGGCCCTGTAAATTCTGATAAAGGGAGAAGTTCTTCATCGTGTTCCGATAATTCCGTAGCTAGACTTGTAGGGGTAGGGTAATCACCTAACTCTTGTTCTTCCATATCATCTTCTTTTGGTAAGTCTTCCTCAAAATTATCATAACGCCTACTTAGGGTCTCATGATCTAATTCTATACCGATACCAACATCGAAACCATTAGGTTGTGATAAAGAAGTTTCATTTAATCTAGGCGGTAACGAACTAGTAGTAGCCTTACTTTTTTTATTTCTACAAAAAAACTTACCAAAGATTGTTTTTTACCACTACTATTTTTTTCGAAATCCATAATTAAAATTAAATAAAATTAAAATATTAAAACAAGCAATATAAATATTATAAATTAAAAAATTAATATAAGCAAATAAATAAAGATACTAAAAAATAAAAATATAGATGTTAAAGTAAATAAAAAGAGATTAAAGTTGAAACGAATATACCGAACGTCTGCGTAAAAGCAGACGTATACCAGATATTGAAATTAAAAGATGATAATTGAAGTTTGTAATATCTTCAAAGAATCTTCTACTCCAACTAATACAATAATTATAAATATTTAGAGAGAATGTGAGAATATTAAGAGAGAGTATGAGAATTGAGAATATTTATGTGGAAAAAGAATTGAAATGAAGGATATTTATAGTGAAAATTTTAAGGAGGTCATATGGGGTAATTGGGAGGAGGAGGGGGGTGGGGGGGTGCAACAGCTAATTGCAACAGCCAAAAGAGCAGTTGCTGCCAACCCAATTAAAAAAAATAGCTAGAATTTAAAGTGTCGCCGGACCGAAATCGATCAACCGGTACCGGAATCGATCAACCGTAATCAAAATTATCGGAATTTTTGGATGGTTCGCACCAGTACCGTACTCCGGACCATTGGGTATCGGTATACCGGTATCAATCGATACGGTTGTGTTACCGATACCGGAACATCACTGGAAACAAAATAAACGGACCGAAATAGAATTTTTTGATTCCGTTACCAGCCTTACATCTTATGCATTGCAGTTTGTGATCAGTGTGAACAGATTTCTCAAGACCATAGATTATTATCTCGCACACCGCAATATACATCTAGGCCCGGTATGGCATGGGTTATTGATCTTTTTCATGGGCATCGCATGCGTATGTATGGCACTACACATTTTTATTCTGAAATATTTTATCGGCTAATCAACATGATAAAACAAAACAACTTGTTATCATTCAACAAACGTACATCACATATTTCAGTTGAGGAGTTTGTAGCTATATTTCTCACTATTATTGCACATATGATAGTCAATGATCGGCTAGTGTATGTTTTTAATATTCCCTTGAGATAATTAATCGGCACGTTAAAAGAGTTACTAAAGCAATTAGTCGACTAGAACCAATAATTATATGTCCAAAAAATATGTCGAGCATACATCCAAAAATTCGATTGAGTAGCCATTTTTGGCCTTACTTTAAGGTAAAAATAAAAGCTCTTTTTTGAAAGAGTTATCATATTTGTTTAGCTTTAACAGTCTCATGATCATGTTTGATAGGATTGTGTTGGTGCAATTGATGGGACATATGTACAAGTAGAGGTGCAAAAGGATAAGTAACAAGCATGTAGTAACCGTAAGGGATCCACTTCATAAAATGTCTTATGTGCATGTGATTTTGATATGCGGTTCACCTTTATTACAGTTGGTTGGGAAGGTACTGCAAATGGCAATAGAGTACTTGAGAATGCGATTGTTGAACCCGAGGCAAGATTTTCTTTTTCACCACATGGTATATATTATGATAGATAGATCTTACATTGTTATACATAAATATTATCTTCAATATAACTTGAAGTACATTAATTTTATTTAATTTATTATGATAGATAAATATTACGTTGTTAACGCTAATTTGCAAAACACGAAAGGATTTTTAGCTCCATACAAAGAAATACAATATCATTTGTAGGACTACAAGGAGAGCGAAAGAGAGCTTAAAAATGATAAAGAGTTGTTCAGTTATAGACGTTCATCGTTACATAATGTGATTGAGAGAACATTTGGAGCATGGAAAAGTAGATTTAGAATATTACGACAAGAAATGAATAATTTTAATATAGAAACACAAGTTAGAATTGTAATTATTTATGCCGTCTTGTACAACTTTTTGCGAAAACATCAAAGCAGTGATGGAATATTTATACATTATGAATATTATGATATAGTTGTTGATGAACCCAGTGAACAACTGACTGGGATAACCAATGTTGCTTCGTCTTCTTGCGTAGCTGATCGAGAAATGCATTCCCGACGAGAAGAAATTGTTCACACAATGTGGGAGGATTATATTAAAGAGTAACTTTGGATGAATTTATTTTTTGATGTCATTCATACTATGGGAATAAACCAGGTCAATAGCAGTGATGTCCTGTAAGTTGTCCTTTACCGAAGCACTATCACACCATTCCTTAGTATTACAGTTAATATCTGATAGTATTGGCATATGAGAATACTGATGTTTCTCTAAAGAATGATGGTCGTAGGAAAATCAGAGCCTGAAATAAAATTATTGAAGAAACAAAAATGAAATATCATATTTGAACTGTCTTTTTTGCTTTACTTGTCTGTATTGGAGGAAAAAAATATGGACTTTTTAATTGTTGGATTAGTTGTATTAGTTAGTTACTTGTTTAAGCTTAAAGATCATGATTTCTTTTGTTTGAATTTAGTTGCATATTATCTATTGCTTGTTGATGGGATGAATAATATAGTTGTAATGCTATGCTGGATTGCCAATTGAAATTACTGTTAAGAACTGAAATGTAGTGGCCAATAGTGCGAGTTGGTTACTTCTTGTTTTGATAAACAATTTGACAATGTTGTGAGAACCGTGAACATACAACTGCACATGATTGTTGCAAGTAATCTTGCTCAAGAATTCACAATTGAAACTATAGGATATGCAATTATGGTCTTTGCAATTGTCTTCACAATCTATGTTAGTTCGCTCACACTTTTTTTATTTGGCCTGCAATGTTGTATCATATGCGGGGCAAAGTTCTTATAATACTTATTTCCTTCTTACTTTTATCTAGCAGAAATCTGCCCTTGTAACTTTCTATTAATGTTTCTGTAAATATTCCCAGCGAGTCTCTTTTGTTTATGTTTTTTCAACGACCTTTGATTTTCGTAGCACCTGATAGCGTCGATTTTTTTTCATTTTTTTGCTATGTTGATCTGACTTTCTAATATGTCATTGCATTTGTGTCGGATCCTCCAAGAATGCACTACTTTTGTAAATGTGCTTAGCAGTTGTTTAGACGATTAGTAGTTGTAAATATGCTTAGCAATTGCATGTTTAGATGATTAGTAGTTGTAAAAGTGCTTACTTTATGTGTAAACGTAATTCTTTATTAACTCAAGATCGATTGTTGTAAGCTTTGGCAAGACACTATATTTTCTAATGCCTTTAAAATTAATTTTATTTAAAAAATGACATAATAATTTTTTTTTATTATTTATTATTTGTTGAGAGGGAATACTTATTGGTAGTATTTTGTGAGTTTACCTAATTACCATACTTGATAATATGGTGTGAACAAATTGGGAAAGTCAGAGCTAGGCAAAATATATCATTAAATATCTAAATTTGATACGAATTTTTACTTTGATATTAAATAAAATATATTGTTTATTTTAAACATCTAAACTAACCTCCAACTTAAAGCACGCGAAAAGCTTATTTGAATGATTTTTATTTTATTATATTCATCTTATTTTCATTTTATGCCACTATTTTTGATTTTCTAAAACTAAAACTTCTTCCATGATGAATCACTACCAGAAATTGGGCCTATAGTAATAAATCTTTTGACGGCGGGTGTCAATACGTTGTAATGGAGGGTCTATTACAATAGTACTAACCGTTGCAAAAAAAAAAAAAAAAAAAAAAAGTATTCTACTATTGCGATTTTATGATAAAACTGTTGCTAATACTTTACGGGGGGAAATATCTACTGCAACGGTTGTTAAATCCCTCCTAAATATTTTCATAGTCCGCCACTTATTTCCCTCAATTCCTTTTCTCTTTCTCTCAAACCCTTTCGCTTTCTCTCTGCAATTCCCTCAAATGATAAGACGATACCACCTCTAGCGATGAAAGAGGGCTAAGTTAAGTCAGCTAAGTTGTGTTGTAAATCTCTGTGTGTTGTAGTGTCCGGATTTTTGTGGTGTCTCTTCTTCAGCTTGTACTTTTTGTTTGTAGGAATAAGTTTAGGAGATTTAGGAAGGAGCATTGTGGCGGAAGAATAAGAATTGGTCAGGGAAAATGTGGAATTAAAGAAAGTAAGAGAGATCAATCTAGTTTGAATTCTGGACCGGTGAAACAGAATGCAAAGCCATCCAGATATCATCCTTTTGAAGACATTTCGGATTCGAAAAATTGGGAGAACGAGGAAGCTCAATTGATGCCAGCTAAAACTGCTAGAACAGTCATTGAGGTAATTGTTGTCCTCTTAGCTTCCAATTACTTATAAAAAGAACTATTTTTTTTTTTTTGAAATTACTTATGACAATAATATATGGATGGTTTACTGATGGATATACTGCTTTTTCATGCAAATCTAAAGAGATTTTTGTTATTAGCTGTTAGGAAAAATTAAATATCACCCTAAATTTGACACTAAATTATAACTTTGACCTTAAACTTTAACACAAATAGGACCTTTAACTATTCAAAATTGTACAAATATGACCTTCAATCCTACGTGGCAAAATGCGTGTTCAACATGCAAAACTGGGCGCGTCCAGCTTAAAATCTAAGGGCATAATGCATAAATATGATCCTAAACTTGACACCAAATTATAACTTTGACCTTAAACTTTGACAGTGCACAAATATGACTTTTAACTATTCCAAACTGCACATATGACCTTTAAATGACTTTTCACTATTATTTTTTCATTATTTTCGGCTCAAAGATGAAAATGGGATCTAATTTCTTTTGTCATTGCGGAAAAGGAACAATATTGAAGATTTATTAATTAGGTGGGTCAGCCTCATACGAAAAAATTGCGCTGGTATGTATATATATTATAAAGCAAAGGGCGAATTTATGTTATATAATAAATCTAAATATAATTTATTTAAATATTAAATTAAAGATGAAACTATACTAATAATAAAAAAAATTATAGTTTTAATAAAACGTTATTAAATTAACGTTATTAAGGATAGTAGTAGTATATTAAATTAACATTATCAAATTAACGTTATTAAAATGTTAGTATTAAATTAGTATTAAATTAATGTTATCAAAACATTTTTAAATTAACGCAGGGGTGGGCCTACGTGGTTTCCATGGAGTTCACTCCCTCGGTAAAAAAATTACGTTGTATATATAAGATAAAATTTCTATATTTATGTACGTATATTAATGTTGAACCACATGAAACAAGACACTTAGATAGCCAAGTGGTGTTATTTTCTCTTCTTGGGCGCTTCCTTCAGTCTACTGCGCGGGTTCGATTCCTGCTAGTGATTTTTTTTTTAATAAAAAAAAAACTAGGTGCTGCTGCTATAGAAATAAATAAATAAATAATAATAATAATAGTAAAAAAAACAACCACGCCATTTAACACAAAAAGCAAAACTTTGACAGTGCACAAATATGACCTTTAACTATTCAAAATTGCACAAATATGACCTCCCTCAAAGTCAACCCTTTTAACGACATGGCACCGTGTGATTGGATGAGCTTTCCACGTAGGCGCGAGTGAAACTCACGCATGGGGTTATAAAATCGGAGGTCATATTTGTTCAGGTTTTGAATAGTTAAAGGTCATATTTGTGCATTATCAAAGTTTAAGGTCAAAGTTATAGTTTGGTGTCAAGTTTAGGGTCATATTTATGTATTATGCCTTATGATTTTAAACTATTGTTTCACATTGCCCTTGGTTGTGAAGTTTTTTTTTTACTAGATTTACTTGTTAAATTTTTAAAATTTTTGAAGTTTTACTAGTAGTTCAATTCGATGCTGATTTTGCACTATGCTATCATGTTTTTTGCTGTTAATTAGAGCTGGATAACATCTAGGGTCATTCTTAGTTTTTCCAGTTGATCTCTAAGTAAATAGCAAAGCAACAGTCATGTTTTCAGGTGTAGTCAACAATGAAGTGCATGAGAACATTTTCTGGCTAGACTTACCTTATATAACTATGAACTTGGAAGTAAGCTGCTCAATTCTTGTCATTTAGCATATTTTTCTGCCGCTATTACTTTGTGGTCGTCATGAAGCTTTATGTGCTATGCCTTTTGGTCCGACATCTAAATAAAGAATGATGAAGACATCCTTCAAACTCTGATAGCTGAAGAAAATGTTGTGATATGGACATCAAAGTTAAAATGTTTTGTTTGTTTTCAATGTCTATATAATGGTTCTTCGATGAATTGTTCCTTGCATATTTTTTCGATTGGCTCAGACAGAGCATTCTATCTTCTCTAGACTCTTAAGTACCTCAAATGATTCTGCTCTATTGAATCATGTTAAAAGCATGGCCTTTTCCTCCTTTCATACAGAGTTAGAAGAATCATTTTTTTCTTTTTTTGGTAAATTGTAGTTTTATTTCACCAAAAAGTATAGTTCCTTACAAAGCATGGTGATAGCTGACCAAGCACCCTCTCAATTCCTGTCCCATACCATATGCATACACAACTTATTACATTTGAGTCTACTTACTAATCAATAAAAAAAATTAGGGATATGAGTTTATAGACTTTAATCGCTTCTTCCATCTTGTAACTTGGACCCCTCTTGTGTGTATATGAATTGCAATATCTCTACAAATTCTGTCACTTAAGTAGCTCTCCTTCTGGAACTTGAGATTGTTCCTTGCTCTCCATATGGAATATACCATCATGTTGAAGCCAACTGCAGTTATTTCCCAGAGGTCAGGAGTCTGCTTCATGCCTTTCAAGAGCCATTCTATCTCTGTCTCCCTGCTTCCCACACTTCTATTCTTTCCGAGCCATGTGAGTATTCTGCTCCATATTCCTTTTGTGATGCTACAAGCAAAGAACAGATGGTCAAACACCTCATCAACTAGTCCACAGAAGACACAGGTTTGAGGAACCTGTATCCCTATCTTCATCAGCCTGTCCACTATTGCCAATCTCTTTTGTAGGGCTAGCCACAAGTTAAACTTATGGATAGGTTGCATATTAGGGTGCAGGATCAGCTTATTCCAAGGTGCTTTTGGATGTTGAGGTAATTGCAGTAGATATAGTTTTTTAATGCTAAACTTCTCTACCTTCTGTAATATTTGCAGCCTACTCAACAAGTCCCTCTGCACTACTTGTATTTCCATTACCAGTTTCCTGGCATTCATTATCTTCCGGAGCACCCAAGACACATTCTTGGGTAAAGGCATATTGTCAGAGTCTGTTGTTTTATGTAAAACCAGTGTAGCCACTTTATCCACAAGCAGTCTTTCTTTAGTGCTAGTGTGCATAGGTGCTTTGTAATAGCAACCTTATTCCACAGGATCAAGTTTAACACATTTAGACCACCAGCTGACTGGGGAAGGTTTACCTTTTCCCAGGCAACTAATGCCTTTTTGGTATCTCAGCTTGCCCTGTCCATAAATAAGATCTGAAGATTGTTCTATACACTTTAACACCTTTTTAGGGATCAGGAAAACTTGAGCCCAGTAAGATTGCATTCCAAATATCACTGCTTTTATCAGTTGTAGCCTTCCTGCATAGCTCAAGAACTTAGCAGACCAGCATGTTATTCTTGCTGTGATCTTATCAACCAGTGGCCAGCATAGTTCTATGGATAGCTTCCTTGCAGCAATGGGAACCCCTAGGTATTTAAAGGGGAACACACCTTCACAGTAGCCTATTTTTTCTAATATTTCTCTTTTCATCTGTTCAGTAACTCCAGCCAGGAATAGGGAACTTTTGTCAACATTAACCTGCAGCCCTGATGTTTGGGAAAATTTCATAAGGGAAAATTTCATAAGGGCCTGGTTCATCAGTCTGATAGAGCTTAAATCAGCCTTACAGAATAACAGTAAATCATCAGCAAAACACACATGAATTGCCCCCACTTTCTTGCATCTAGGGTGAAATCGGAACTTCTTGTTCTTTGCTAGCTGTTTAAGCACTCTACTTAGGTATTCCATTGCAATCACAAAAAGATATGGATACATTGGATCTCCCTGTCTGATGTCCCTTTTACCTTTGAATGGTTTAGTTAAGCCTCCATTTATAGTTAAGGAGTAGGAGACAAAGTTTATACACACCATGATCCACCCCACAAATTTGCAAGGAAAACCTAGCTCTATCATCAATTTCTTTAGAAAAGCCCAATCTAAGGAGTCATAAGCCTTCCTAATGTCTACTTCAAGCACACATCTTGGGGAAATACCTTTGCTGCTGTAACCATTAAATAACTCATGTGCAAATAGAATATTATCAGTTATTATTCTTTCCTCGATAAATGCAGATTGAGCTTCTCCTATCAGTTCACCAATTACTTTTTTCAATCTACCAGTAAGCACTTTGGTGATGATCTTATAGACAGTGGTGCAACAAGCAATGGGCCTGTAATCTTTCACATAAGTAGGGGCATTAGTTTTAGGGACCAAGGTTACAACTGTGCAGTTAACTCCATTTCCCAACTCATTTGTGTTGAAGAAGTGAAAAACAACATTCAACAAATCATCTTGTACCTCATCCCAGCATGTGGTAAAGAATTCAATTGGGAACCTATCTATACCTGGGGCTTTCTCCTTTGGCATTAATTTGATTGCTGTCTGCACTTCCTCAGTTGTTACCTGTTGAATCAGCAGCATTTTTTGCTCTCTGGTTTGGCAATACCCCCTATACACTCTCTGTATCTGGCCAAGGGTGCACATCCCCCTCCTATGCCATAAGGTTGGAAAAAAAGTGATGAACTCTGCTTCAATATCTTCAGGATCAGTCAGCTTTGTACCTGCATCATTATAAATTAAGTTAATAACATTTGCACTAGATCTAATTTTCCGCTGAGCATAGAAATATCTCATATTTGAGTCTCCATATTGGATCTATGTAGCTCTAGCTTTTTGTCTATACACTTGTTCCTCTATGGTACTCTACTTTTCAACCTCAGCCATAGCCTCTTTTTCCTAGTCAAAAATTGATGAGTTCCCTGGTTTTGCTGCAATTCCAACTTGAACTCTTTCCAAAGCTTTGTCTAGCATTCTCCAACTTTTGTTGACAAGCAGCATAACACATATTGATCTCTTTCATAGCTACTTTTACAGCTCTTAGATTCCCCCACAGCACCTTTATGGGATCGCCCTGGATCACAGTAGACCATGCCTCTCTCACCTTCTGCCTGAACTCTGGATGGCTCATTACTGTGGTATATAGTTTGAAGGGTTTAGGATACCAAGCTTTTGGAGTTAGACCCTGGAAATTTATCAGTATAGGGGAGTGGTCAGATACTCCTGGTAGCATATAGTTTGCATCTATATGGCCATATCTCTGCAGCCACCAATAGTTCCCAAATGCCTAATCTATTTTACTATAAACTCTATTAGTGCCCACCTGTATATTACACCATGTGAAATGACTCCCTGTGGCTTTTAAGGGAGTAAATAGATTTGTTTCAACCATGTCCTTAAATCCTTAAACCTCCTGTTGAGTCACTGAAGCTCCAATCCTATCTTCAGAACTCAAGACATTGTTGAAATCCCATATTACTAGCCACTCCCTTTGGACCCGTGCTCCTATACCTGTGAGTTTCCTCCATAGTTCTTGTCTCTCACCCAGCTCATTACTAGCATATCATTAGTAAAAAGGAGGTATTGGTATTGACATTATATACCTGGCTATGGATATACTGTGCTCCCACCTCTAACATCTGCACCTGTATATGTTGTCCAGATTCTCCCATTTGTGGCCTGCCTGACAGTAGTTGTAATGCGCAGTCCATTCTTTGGCTATATTAGCCTTTATCCTAGCAGCATTTTGCTGCTTAACTCTGGTTTCTATTATCCCCCATTACCTCTACCTTATTCTTCCTCAGAAAGAGTTTCAGCTCTTTCTGTTTGAAGGGCTTGTTCAGCCCTCTTATATTCCATGAGCACACAACCATGGTGGTTAGAACTGACTCCCACCTCCACTACTAGACTCTACTTGCTCCCTTTTGACCTCTTTCCCTTTTCTCTGTGTTCTTTGAACCATCTCAGCAACTATACGGGCCTGTGTTGTGAGCAAATCAGAATTGATCTCTTTCTGTGAACTTTTCCTTTGCTCTCCTCTTTGTTCCTTTGAACCTTCCTCATTTTTTGCTTCATCTAGGGGTATCTGGGGGGCTACAGGGTCAGGGTTTGCATCCTCCTTAGGTTCCCATCTCTGGACTATTACCCTACACTTTCTATTCCTTTACCTTTTTCGCTGCTGTCGTTGGGCTTCTGGCTGATTCACTTGCTCAGGCATCTTCTTATGTGGACAGTCATCACCTATATGCCCATAAATATTGCAGTCTGCACAGAATTTAGGGATCCAGTCATATCTTATTTCTTGTTGTATGCCCCCTGTTGGGGTGTTCAATTCCACTAGCTTAGGAAGGGGGTGGCTGATATCCACTTTGACCAAAACTCTGGCATAAGAAATTTGCTCCATTGCAGCAGTGCATTTATCTATATAGATCGGTTTCCCCACAACGCTTGCTAGTTTTCTCAGTTCCTTCTTTGACCAGTATCCAAGCGGGAGGCTGGGAAATTTTGCCCATTGGGGAATTTTGTTTAAACATTCAGGATTGAACTCAAAATCTAAGGACCAATTCCTCAATATCATAGGGTGATTTCTGTACGTACATGGGCCTGATTGCATCACTAGTTCTCTGTCTACTATAGACGCAAATTTGAAAATATAGTAGCCATCATCGTGATACAATACTTGTCGTTTAGTGACAAAATTCCATACATGAGCAATATAGTTTTCCATTGTTTTGAAGAATGGGGAATCTCCCAACACATATCCAATCAGCGCTGTGCTCCAGTAATTAATCTACTCGTAAATATCCTCATCATCAATTTCCACTACTATCTTTTCTCCCTTCGTTGATGGGGGAATATAGGTGAGAGGTTGGCCTATTTGAGAGCTGCGATTCCGTGCATGTATTTTCTCCTTCTCTATTTCTACCTTCTTTTTTGGTTTCCCCACCAGTGCCCTTGAGTCGATGTACCAGCTACATCTGGCGTTGTATGAGATGAAGTACCAGCTTCAGAGAATTGGAGATGCCGAGGGAATTGCGAATCCTCCGGACTCCTAGAATTTCTCTTCCCAGCTGGGTCAGGGCGTATCTCCATTGCTGACTCTAGCTCTTTATCCTCACAAATAGATTGAATTGAGTGAGGTAGAAAGTTTCCAAATATTAAAGGCGCTAGTTGCTGTTGTATTCCACTCGCCGGAGTGACTATTGCCATCGGCGATGTTGTCTTAGTCCGTTGAGGGGCCATTCCTCAGTGTATGCGTACGTTAGCTACCTTGCTATCGTGCGCCCAGAGAGAAAACATGTTCTTTTTTTCATTATGGGTTGAGGGATTTTCAATGAGCATGTTAAACTGATAAAAAAATAAAATGGAAAACATTTGTTGCTTTTTATCTTTGTCTCAAATTAAACATTTTACTTTTATAAAAATTCCATCCACGCTGCTTATAAGACAAGAAACGTGCAGATAATTTTCACAATTATTTAAAAAGACTTAAGACCAAAATTTTTAATACAAAATGATAATGTGCAGATTATTAATGCATATATAGTGGCAGAGAGTAAACTATTGGGCTTCGTTGGATCCAAAAATGGTGATATATGCTCAATTGTGAGACCATATCACCAAAAACTTGAGGTATCCCACTGCTATGCCTCACACTGCTGCCACTGAACTCTCGCAATTTCAACTGTAAGTTTCTCTTTGAAACATATATAGGATTGCTGCCTCTATGCTATTATGGGAATGAAGGAATTAAAACAAAAGTTTGGGGACCTCTGTACTACATGAAAGTTATTTTATATCTCTGTTTTTTCAAGTCTCTGTAATTCTTTCAAGATATACCATCATCACAAACATGTGAAAAACTCTTCAGTTAAGGAATTCATTGCGAAATTCCAATACAACAAGAAGAAGTTATAATTGTCCTAGGCTGTTGGAATCATCCATCGATAAGCATTTGGAGTTGAGGGTTGCAGTATTTAATGATTAAGGTGTTTAAATAAGCGTTGATGTATAATATTTGGCCTCACGTGCAACAATATGTGTTATTAATAATCATGTTGTGCCTATTAATACATCGATGGTGAATACCCCTTCATAAAATTCAGACAAATTGGTTCAAGAAAAATGTAATAATCTTAATGTGAATTGAAATGACGCTGCTTCACTAGCGCCAGAATTCTATATGTGAAGGGTAATTCTATCTTGCGTTTGTTTCCAAGTTGTTATCTGTGTTTTTTTCCAACTGTTGCCTCTGGTTTGTCAAAGTATGCTATTTCTCAGTGTCTTTGATCAAAAGGTGATCATCTTAAACTTTTGTTTTCCCAGTTTCTCCTATTTTCTTTGCTAAATTTTTCTTCATTTTCATGATGTGGACTACTCATGTTGGATTCTTGATGTTGAATACTTCATAAAAACAAAGTAAGTTTAGTATTCTACCACACTAAACAAAATGTAGAGCCGAATCGTAGCCTCACTTCTGAATTAATGATATGATTGCTAGTCCTTGTATTGCATTTTTTGTTTAGTTTTGAATTGAATAGATGGGGGCAGGTAAATATTGGCATTTATAATGAGTAACAAATAAGGACAGACACAGTCCTATAAGGACTCTGCCACAAATGGACTGAAGCCTCATTCTCAACTGACTATAGGGTATATTTATAGCACTTGTTACTTTCCAAGAAGTAAAGAGGAGTCTATTTTTTATGACCGTCTCATCTGTACGTAGTTAAGGTCCTCACATTAGTTTAGGTCCCATGCTCTTGATTTTTAATGAATGACATAAAGATTATAAAATTGGACACTTGGTTAGTAGGAGCTATGTAGCATATGGAATGACTGATTACTAATCTCTTGATAGGAAGAAGTACTTTTATGTTTCCACTTGTGACTGGAACTGGAAAATAGACAATCAGATTACTGGTGAACAAGAATGAGGGTGAAAAAAAGGACATATAGGGAGTTATCACACATGAATCTCAGTAAAAGGAAAGAAATGCAAAGGAGAACAAACTCAGAGTTATTAGCATCTCTCTTGTCAGTTTGCACTTGTGATTTTCCTTGCAAAACATTTTTTTAAATCCTCCTCCTTATCCAGTTTGTTCAGAGAGATGAGATTGAATATCTAGCACCCTGTAGGTCTTTGAATCTACATTTAGAAGGTTCTGTATACATGTGACATAGTTGAGGAATCGTGGGGACTACTTTGGACAAAATGCAACCTCTAGGTATCTCAAAATAATTGTGAGGGTTGAAGTCTCATGGACTAACTTTGCGATAAGTAAGACATTTGTCTCATGCATACTTTACGCCTTGAAACATGTTTAATTGGTTATACAAATGTCCATCTTTGATTAAACTTAAATATTTGTGTAATTTGTTTATTTTTTATCAAGAAAAGTTGAAGCATTTACCAGCTAGTCAATGAAGCTCCTACATATTTATGTTATTTATTTAGTATGTGATGATATCAACAGACAGTAACACATAGTCGTCATACTTCATCATTATTTGTTGTCACGTGGATGATGGTTTCTTCAAGAGTTCCAGTGCTTAATACAAGCTTTAGACTTCTCATCACTTGTAGAGAGTGAATCTTGACCATAATGTTTAATTTTATACATAAATCGTAGCTTCAATCTTCCTATACCACACTTTAACTAGTTCTAAAAGTTTCTACATTACAACCAAGCAAAACAAAAAAAAAAAAAGAAAAAAGAAAGGGAAAGGAAGAAATCGAATGCGGGACATAATTTTTAAATAATCAGTAAACTCTTATGTAGCTAGCAGCCAGTGATATCAGTAAAAGTGTTGGTTGCATTAGAATCTGATGATATAGTAGTCATGGATGAGTTCACTATTGTTAGTTTATCCATGCTAACAAAACCGGGCCTACCAAGAGTTCTAGTGTCTGTGCTATGATCATGTAATAACATCACAACAACTTCAAACATGCTTAGACTAAGATGTGGAGGTGATTGTGTAAACATTAAGGCTATCTCTATGATTTTCTTCTTGTTTGTTGTATTCAATGACATCTAAAGTTTCATCCTCCAGTTTTACAGACATGTCAATTTCGTGAAGTTTCCATGCCTATTTTAACCAAGCCACAGGTGCATTTAGAATGGAAAAGATTAGTAGGAAAAAAGAACTTAGTGAAAATATGAAAAGAACATGGAAGACCTATTCCGGGAGATTTTCAGTCTCGACTTGTATAAAGTTGCTTATTTGTAAAAACATTTTTTTTTTAAAAAGAAGATTTTCAGCAATGGGTTGTCACAGACATAGCTAGTTGTTTTATAAAATGCCATTATCATCATTCAATGAGATCTCTAACTGTACACCAAGTCTCTTTTCTATTTGTTAACCAACTTTGTTAGCTCTCATTTATAACACTTTACTGCAAATCCTCAGTCACATATGAAACTTTTGACTGTTTTTTGAATATAACTGTTGTAATGAATTAATGATATGGTTGCCAGTCTTTGTATTGTATTTTTTATTTAGTTTTGAATTGAATGGAAGGGGGAAGGTATGACATCTATAGTGAGTAACAAAAACATGTTCTCTCAATCTTCACGTAAATTATTTGACATTTAAACTAACTCCGACTGCTGAAGTTACAGAGAAGGAGTAGAAGAGGCTTCATGTACTGACAGTTGATAGGTCCACGGGTGAATGGTTGTAAGACTTTGAAACTTGTGGTCTAAAATAAGCATATATGTGTGTGTGCGTGGCTATTAAATCATCTCGTTAAGGATAACATGGGAAGTTTAAAGTTAAATTGTTATTAAATAGATATCCGATTTTGGGTTATAAACATCTGGAAAATCATTGTTAAGAGGGTTTTTATTAAGTTTGTTGCAATTCTACTAATGTTGTCCTTTATGTTGATACTGCTTTAGGAAGATGACGATCATACTATTGAAGAAGATGAGGCTGTTATAACTAAAGAATAAAGTGAGGAAGAGTTAGCTGCTTTATAAAATGAAATGGATCTACCTCTTGAGGAGCTTCTTAAGCTTTATGCAGTTGAGGAAGGTACTACCCTTTATCAATTTTGTTTGCTCTACCCTCTAAATATGACTGCCAAATGGAGGTTAACTTCAAAGTCTGGCTATTGTTCACATTGTCTAAACACAGAAATTTGAGTTTGACTTCCTCCTCTCGAATTACTATGTTCCAACAACTCGGTTTGTCTTGGCTTCAGTGTTAACCTCTTCGCATATTTTTGCCAAGCCGAAGTCTAATATCTTTGGATTCATGTCCTTGTCTAGAAGAATGTTGTTAGCTTTTAGGTATTTGTGAATTATTCTCAATTGAGAATCTTGATTCAGATACATAAGTCCCCGATCTATACTGTTGATGATGTGAAATTGCTTAGGCTAGTCTAGTACCTTGTTGTGTGTATCATCTGCCAAAATTTTGTTTGGTCATTAACAAAATATCTAGAATAAGATTAGTGAAGTGTACTAATATAGGCATCAGTTCAGTGTGACACGATAGTATATAATTTGCAAATTATTGGATTGAGAGTAGTACCAAAGATAAACGAATCAAGACTCCCATTTGGCAAGTACTCATAAATCAACATTTTTTCTTCACCTTCAATGCAGCAGCCAATAATCTTCACCAAATTCCTATGCTTACGTTTTGAAATATATAAAACTTTATTTTTAACTCATTTACTCCTTGTGTAGAAGTCCTAGACAGCCGCTTGACACTAATTTATCCTTATGACTTATCCCATGTGGTACTGGCCTCGTAGGATAATGGTAATATCTGAAGATGTCTGCACCTGAGATACTGTTATATATACTTAATACTCATATATGCTAAAGTTTTCCTTGTATATCAACTGTTATTGACTAATATATGAAGTATCATCATCAGTAGTATTAAACCCTAGTTGTGTATTATGGTTGATAAGAATGATACCAATTAACCCCAGTTATTTTAATAGTATGTTTTGGTCATTTTGGGATAAAAGAGAAGTTCAATGTTGTTGTCTATAGCACTGACTGTCTGTTTGTTTGTTTGTTGAGTATATAAGTAATCAATAGTTGGCAAGCTACTTACAGTTTAAGCTTTTTCATCTTGTTTGTAATAGACTATGTGCATTAAAATGTCTAAGCTCAATACAGGAAGTTCCAGTACTTGCAATAGCCTTTTAGTGTTCTGTGTCAATTTGAATTGGTGTTTCTAAAAACTCCTAAACTAGTACTAGTATAATTAGTTGATAAATTTATCTGAAATCTTCTGCTTTGAAAATGTGAGTTGCTTATCTGAAACCCACTCAAAGTTATGACTGCTATAACACCAACATTCATGAACTAGTCATCTTAAGAGAGTCCGGAGGATGATTTTAAGAGGAGTCAGGCTATAGAAACATTTCAATAGAAAATTCAATTAACCACTTCATTAACCACTAGGCATGCTCATAATTGTCACATATTGAATTTTACTTGTGCAAATTTTCTTGAAATGTTGTTTTTAGTGTGTTGTAAATAGAAGGGAAAATATTCGGGAAAATACCTGAACTTTGATCGGACTTCTAATTGAGCACACTAAACTTTGCGGGGGTCCTATTACCCTCATATACTTTTTTTTTTAATAAAATATATCTGCCCACTTTGACAAGTACGTGTAATCACGTTCCTTGAGCGCCTGAGAGTGATTAAAAAATGTTATAAACCTATTTTTTGACACGTATCTTTATATATTGTGTTAGATTCTTTTATTTTTTTTTTTAATTTAACGAATTAAGGAGAGGTAGATCTCTTCTCCCACTATACTCCCGTTTTCCTCTCAATTCTTGAAGGTAAATTTTTTGCATTGATTTACTTTGTTTTCTTTGATAAATTTTTGTCTATTTTCTAACTTCTTCTCACTATTTTCTAACTTTGTCTCACTATTTTCACTAATTTTTAATTTGTGATTTTTGAAATTAAGGTTAGCTATGGAAGATGTAAAATTGGATTTGAATAGGATTTGTTTAGACAAGGAAAATCCAATGTTGAATGCGGAGGTGCGATGCAATCATGGTCTCTTACTCCATTTGAAGACTTCTTGGTTCGATAATAATCTGGGTAGAAGATTTTGGTCTTGCCCTTATTATGGATCAAACAAGTGTAACTTTTTTCTTTGGAGGGATGGTATGGTTGATGAACGATCTACGTTCATTATTCTAAAGTTGGTGAAGAAAGTGAAGGACATGAATGAAATGTTGAAGATAACAAAGACGAAGGAAGAATTGGTTGGTACTTATAGTGATAGGGAAATAATGGAGATGGAAGCTGAATCTGCATTCACTCAAATAGAAGAATAATGTAACTCATTTGTTAAGATGAAAGACGAGGTGAAAAATACATCATAGAAGACGATTGAAGTAAAGAAGATAAAGAGCTTTAGTAGTATTTTCATGGTATGTATCTTCATAATGTGTATTGCTATATTGTTCAAAATAGCAGGTTGAAGTATTTTGTGTAGTGTTGTAATATGAATTTATCGTTTGTAGTGTTTCTTGGATGGTGGTTTGAACTTGATTTTATTGAATGAGATCTCCTATTTCAAACTGATTGTTGGTTTTGAGTACTTGTTTGTTTTGCTCATTTTGTTGAGCTAAATTCATTATTCCAAAATTGATAGAAACATCAGATAGCACCATGAAGGATAGATACAAATGTATAGAAATATTCAATACAATGGAACAAAATCAGTGCATAACTGTTTGAGATGCAACTTGGACTTTCAAGTGCAACATATAATATAAAATTACTGCACAAATGTTAGAGATGCAACATTCAAGTGCATCATATAAACTTCACAAAAAATGACCTCGTCAAAATAACCTACCTCAATTTACAATACAACATCATTTTAGTATCAAAAACTATCAACATTTTAAAACTACTTCCATTGTGGCTTGGATTGTGGTGAAACCATTTTCTGTCTTTTGTGCATTCTCATCTCATCTTTCATCACTTCAAGCTGGTTTCCAGTCATTGCTTTTTTGCCCCTTCATCTTACTCGTGTTTTTGGTTTGTAACCAAGGTCCCCAGTAATATCAACAAATCTTATAGGCTGTGCAGAACCAGTATGTAGTATCCTACTACTTGAGAACCCAGACTACAGACAAAGAAAGAAAATTATACACATATAAACGGCTAAAACAAATTAAAATTAAATCAAATCAATTATCACTTACATTATATGTTGTGAAACCATTTTCAGCAATCAAAACACCCATTCCAATTATCTTTGGCCTTTCACCAGTTGAAGCATGTGGATTTGGTGGAGCATGAACAGGTAAAGCAGGTGGATTTGGTGGAGCATAAACAGGTGAAGCAGGTGGATTTGGAGGAGTAAAACTGTAAGACCCCGCAAAATTCTAAGCTTAACTCAGTCCGTTAAAGCTTGAAAAGAGGTCCCAGACTTAGAAATTTTAGCTGAGTGTTTACACTTAGAATTAGTTTAGCCTTCGTAGGCTGGCGACTCTATCACTCAACCCTTATGACCTTAAAGTAATGATTTTTAGGTTGAATCATGATCAGAAATGTCAGTGGGTGTTCTCGGACAAGTGTCAGATTTTTTGGACTTCGTTTGAAACACATTTGAAAGCTCAAACCAGTGGATCGACGCGATCTCGACGCGCCGCATTGCCCATCGCGTCGATGAATATTTTCCTCTAGCTTCCAGTGCAAATTCTAGTGAACCGACGTGGACTCGGCGTGGCTTGTTGCCATCGCGTCGATGCCAATGATGCAACGCGTCAGCTTGTGCGTCATTGGGCACGTTTTCAGTCTTTAAAAAAAACGCATCCAGAGGGGTATTTGGATTATTTTTCCACCCCTATTCAACCCCCAAAACACGAAATTAAGCCATTGCTTGGGCAAAAATTCATTCTCTCTCAAATTTCTCTCAAGAACGAAACCCTAGGACATCAATTTCAAGATCAATCCTCAAGAACACTTAATCAATCTTCAAGAATTCAAGCATTAAGGTATGTCAAATGTTCATCCAAGGGTTCTTTTCCACCCTTAGAGTTCAAGAACCCCTTTTAACTACAAGTTTATGAGTTTGATGGATTTCATGGTTGAATTTGAATGTGTTCATGATTACCATGTTCATGGGGATTCTAGTTCAGGATTTACTACAAGATTCATATGGAATTGATTGATATGTGTGCATTATCATGTGAAACCAAGTTGAAACCCTTGAAGTTGTAAATATGGAATTGAACTATGATGCTTACATATTGTTTTAGTGTCATGTGCATAGATTATGTCCTTCAAGTGTTTGATGAATTGTTTATGAGAGTTGAATAGTGCAATTATATCATGTCAACATATATTGAAGTTCATATCATGCAAGTGTTTGCTAAGATGTTGCAAACGAATGTACGATGGCCAAGTACTTAGCTATCATATTTCAAAATTGTGACATGTCATATAATTTATGCTATCGAGTCCTGGGGGTATTTAATACCAGACAATTTAGCTGTTTACCTAAAGCCATGGTCAGTCACAGAATAGTATCAGTCATGTCATGTTCAGTAGAATTCAGTCAGTTAACATAATTCAGTAGTATTCCATCAGTTTATGGAACCCAGTGAATTCAATTCAGTTCAGTTATACAGTACGATCAGAAATAGTTCAGTCCAGCCTAGAACAGTCTAGAATCTAGTCTAGTGTTTATTCAGTTGGGAGTAGGATTCAGCATCGAGTGAACCCACGGATGGGGACTCACCTGTCAGTAGAGGGTGTGATCCTTAGAAGCAGTCCTTGTGTTCAAGAACTACGTAGCCAGCATAGGTTGGGATATCAATCTACCAGTTAGGGTTGATAAGGTGATCTACCGGTCAGTTGGGGGTATCACCGTTCTCGTTCAGAGCACCTGTCAGATGAGGGTGACTCAGCTTGTCTTTACTTGTGGCACGGTACTAACAGCGTTCCAGCTAGGATTACAGGTTAGACCCTAATCAGTTCAGAGAAGGGCATGTCGGTTAGATGATTACCTCCCACAGTCTCAATTTCAGATTCAGTCTCCGTATAGACCTCAGTTCAATTTTTCAGAATAAGGACTGTCAGACACAGTCACTCAGTTATCAGATACACAGTATCAGTAAACTCAGATATCAGTAAATCAGTAATTCAGAACTCAGTATCCAGTGTTATCATGATCTTAGTTACAGTTTACGTATTCATGCATGTACTCTCATTCAGTTATACTCATGTCATTCAGTCAGTATTGTTCATGCATATGAACCCATGCATCTCAGCCTACCTTACTCAGCGTACCAGTATATTCAAAGTACTGATGCATACCTTTCTTTTGCACTATGATGTCTTATATCATAGGTTCAGACGCACGGGCTCCCGATCATACTTAGCAGCCCGATCTATAGGCAACAGACTTAGTGGTGAGCATTCATAGTTTGAGGAGAGACTTATTATTTTAGTATTTTAGTACTCAGTTTATTTTAGTAGCTTGTGTTAGTTGGGGACTTGTCCCATCAATTCCTTGTTCATGCAGTAGAGGATTTTCAGACTAGAGTATTTATAGACAGATATTCATTTTTGGTATTAATGTACCGTACTCAGTATTTATTTATAGTTTTGAACCTTATGGAAAGTTTTCGACTAATTTCTGCATAACTACAGTATTATTATTCAGTTATTGTAGCAGGTACCAGTCATGGGTTAGCTTGTGTCCCTCGAGATTATGAGCACCGTATAGCGTCCGGGGTATAGACTCGGGGTGTTACAAACTTGGTATCAGAGCCTAAGGTTCAACAGAGTCCTAGGAAGTCTAAAAACCACATCTAATAGAGTCTTGTGCATGGGTATGTTGTGTGCCACACTTATGGACAAGAGGCTATTAGATGTTTTAGGAAAAAGTTTCCCTTCTTTCAGTATTCATATCGTGCGAGTGAGCATGAGCTCCAGTTAAACTTTCAGTCTAAGTCATCTCTTCCTTATGCTTCCAGAACATACCTCCCAGAAAAGCTAATAAAAAAGAGATGAAAACCAGCCAACTTTTCCACCTGTTCAGGCAGATCCCCTGAATGAGCATGTCTCTCACGCTGAATTCAGAGCTGCTTTCACTGTGTTGGCTTATTCAGTAGTTGCTCAGAATAATTTGTAGACTGTTGTCCTATCTAGGTTATTAACTTGCCCTCAGCAGGGTGAGGGAGGGAAGCGTAGGAAGAATAAGAGGGCTAGAACAAATAATTCTAAGCCAAGATCAGGGGGTAGTAACTGCTCCTAATTATGTCAGAGATTCTCAGCCCAGTTCCTCCTTAAATTAGGGCGCCAGTGCTTAAGTTTAAGGATGACAGTCGAAATAGGGCATCGGGCTCTAAGTCGCAAGGTAGGGGAAAAAGTGTTCGTATTAATCCACTTTGCGAGGAATGTGGTAAGAACCACAATAGAGTGTGTAGAGCTGACAGTGATATATATTTTGGATGCGGTATGCCAGGCCACAGGATGCGGGAGTGCAGAGTAATGGCTCAGAGAGGAAAGGATTTACGCCAACAGGGTCAGTCCGACAGTCCTCTAGCTTAGTCTGGTCGCCGAATCACCCGAATCAGTAGGGTGCCACTTCCAGTACCACCAGTGGGTAGCGCCCAAATAGGCTTCATGCACTTCAGTCCCGACAAGATTAGGAAAGTTCTCCTGATGTGGTCACTGGTACATTACAGATCTTTTATTTACATGTATATGCCTTGTTTGATCCGGGAGTTTCTCTATCTTTTGTAACTCCTTACATAGCAGTCAAGTTTGAAGTCAGATTAGAAATCTTAACAGAACTTTTCTTAGTACCTCCCACAGTAGGTAGATCTATTTCATCCAGATGAGTATACAAAAATTGCTCGGTTATAATATTTTAGAAAAATCCCTTCAGTTGATTTCAGTAATAGAGCCATCCCGTTTCAGTTTCCTGAGGGACCAATCTTTGGATGAAGGGGTAGTACCTCAGTTTCAGTTGATTTAAGTTTGAATCTCTAGATCAAACTAGTAGAAAGAAGAGTAGAGAATTCTAAGTTAGTCAGTGTTGAGGTTGCTACATGATGATTGTTGGGGCAATAGAAAGCTAAGAATTATGTATCGAAAGAAAGTACTAGCAGTGGACCTAACATTATCGGGTATAGTCCTTCAGAATGATTTGAGTGTTTATGAGTATTGTTATATCTCAGACTCTAGAGTAACATGGTTTTAATTTGGTTTAGATTTTATTAAGTTATTCACAGTCTTAGAATAACGGCTTTAAGCTGAGGGAGAGATGGTAGAACAAGTAACCAAGTCAGGCTTTCAGATTTTAATAGTAATGTCTGTATGTGTAGAAAAATAGTGGAAAGGCATGATTCCTAACCCGTCCTTACCTCGATGCAAAGTTTTGTACTTTAGCTATCACGATATCTTCTCATGCCTTACATGTCATCTCTATGGTCATAGATCGTATTTGTGCACATCATCGAAAATCATGCATGCTTACAGTTCCTAGTATAAGGAGTTCCAGGTCACGCAGTATTACATATCATGTTCCATGAACACAAAAACTCCAAGCTCAGGTTATGCAGTTCATGAATCATGTACTTATGCCATTCCTTACAGTATGCTCAGTTCCCATGACTTATGCTATACTCCTAATGATCAGCTAAATTTAGATTTCGTCATGTAAATCCTCATTTTAGATTTCTTGATAAAATCTAAGATGTTGATGTCCTATTCCTCAGGCCTCAGTTAAGTGTCAAGTTCGGTATAGTGTCATTCATGCTCTAGGTCCTCATGTTTTAACCTTCAGTGAACTCTCCTTATGAAATGATGTAGCAATGAGCAGTTGCTTAGAAAGGAAAGAGTAAATGTTTCATGTTAAGAAAAGATTATTGCATGCTACTTTTACACGAGGCTGTAATTATGAAGATAGGCTTGAATGTCATGTTGATGTGTAAGTGGTTAAATGCATTTCAGAGATTTGAGTAGGCTTGAACATAGTGGGAGAATTCAGTCCAGATCATACCTCAGTAGGTAGAGTTATCGAAACCCAGTATTCAGTTCCAGTACAGTCTCAGTTGCAATCTTAGTTACAGTCTCAGTCACAGTCACAGTCCAGTAATCAGATCAGTAACTCAATTTAGTTTCAGATTTACTTGACCATAGCGTACAACTATCAATTATTCAGTTATCAGTATTTCAGTACCTCAGTTTACAGGCTATTTAAGAGTCATGTTATACACTTGGTCTTGACTTCTCAAATAATATAGTTTTCATGAATTCATGCCCAGTTATCTCATGTTACCCGGTCAGTCCTTACCTCTTATGCATGATACTCTACAGTTCCAGTTCAGTTATTCAGACTAAGAACAGTTCAATATTACATGACCAAGTATTCAACTATCAGTCATTCAGAAAATCTGATAAGTTAGTAAGTTTATGCACTCGTGCTCAACACCCATGTGAATATTTTCAGTCATCTCAGGTAATGTGCTGTACTAAGGTGGAGAGTATGGTTGAAAGAGTATTCAAGGGATAAGTCTAAGTTTGAAAATTTGTAGTTCCAGTGCATAAGACTTAGTCACTTCATCTTAGATGATGTTCCGTAGGCCCCGACTCATATTACAGAATTTTAGCCAGGATTTGATTTTCTTATTCAGCTGTTTTATTCAGCCACGCCAAGGCTCTTTGCTTCCTAAAGCCACTAGAACTATATAAAAAGAGTGTCAACTAAAGGCTCCAGTCGAATATAAGTTTTTAGCATAAGTTAGTCCGCAAAACCAACAATTCAGTTTAGCAGTTAGGTAGATAATGTTCGTATGGTCAGGTTTCCCATCCTTCCGTCTAGTCGCACTATTTGAAGTCTCATGAATGTAACTATTCCAAGATCGAGAAACTATATGGTTGCGAGTTCAGCTCAGTTAAGGTGTCATGCCTCAGTTTCAGAACCCTGATATGCAGTCACAATTTAGTTCGTAGGTTCCCTAAGCATCATCTCAGTTTTCCTCAGTATCTCAGCTAAGTCAGCATTCTTCAGGGGACCTAATATCCCAAGGAAGAGATGCACTATAATCCCCCGAGATTTCAGGACCTAAACCTTCCATCTTTTCCTTACGTAACGAATCCAGTTTGGAGTGGTCGGTACTCATAGATGGACCCTCAAGTTCCAATCTCAGCCGTAAACTATGTATTCAGTGGTGCAGTTCAGTTCATGTATCATATTTTAGACTCAGTTATGTTCTCGTATTCCCATTCATGCATGTTTAGTAAACGATCTCAGGTTCATCAGTGTTCTCAGCTTAAGGTAACAGTCTTCCTTAGATTGGCTTAGTCCATGTTCAGTTACAATTATAAACTTGATATCCATTACCGTTGCATATTCAGTCATGCATTCATGAATCAGTTCAGTCATGTACTCATACATCAGATATGCATGTTCAGTTTGAAAACTTAGCTTATCAGTAGCTTCAGTCAGGTGTTTCATGCATCAGATATGCATGTTCAGTGTGTAAGCTCAACCTATCAGTGTTTCTCAGCTTAGTCAGTCTCATTCAAGGATGAACATTTCCAAGGGGGAGATATTGTAAAACCCCGTAAAATTCTAAGCTTAACTCAGTCCGTTAAAGCTTGAAAAGAGGTCCCAGAATTAGAAATTTCAGCTGAGTGTTTACACTTAGAATTATTTTAGCCTTCGTAGGCTGGCGACTCTATTACTCGACCCTCATGACCTTAAAGTAATGATTTTTAGGTTGAATCATGATCAGGAACGTCAGTGGGTGTTTTTGGACAAGTGTCAATTTTTTTGGACTTTGTTTGAAACACATTAAAAAGATCAGACCAGTGGATCGACGTGATCTCGATGCGCCATGTCGCCCATTGCGTCGATGAATATTTTTCTCTAGCTTTTAGTACAAATTCCAGTGAATCGATGCGGACTCGATGCTGCATTCTGGCCATCGCGTCAATGCCAACGATACGGCGCGTTGACCTACGTGTCACTGGGCACGTTTTCAGTCTTTAAAAAAAATATGCCCAGAGGGATATTTGGGTCATTTTCCCACCCCTATTTAGCCCCAAAAGCATGAAATTAAGTCATTCCTAGGGCAAAAATCATTCTTTCTCTCAAATTGCTCTCAAGAACAAAACCCTAGGACATCAATTTCAAGATTAATCCTCAAGAACACTTCATTAATCTTTAAAAATTCAAGCATTAAGGTATGTCAAGTGTTCATCCAAGGGTTCCCTTCTACCCTTGGAGTTCAAGAACCCATTTTAACTACAAGTTTATGCGTTTGATGAATTTCATTGTTGAATTTGAATATGTTCATAATTACCATGTTAATGGGGTTTCTAGTTTATGATTTACTACAAGATTCATGTGGAATTGATTGATATGTGTGCATTATCATATGAAACCATGTTGAAACCCTTAAAGTTATAAATGCGAAGTTGAACTATGATGCTTACATGTTGTTTTAGTGTCATGTGTATAGATTATGTCCTTCAAGTGTTTGATGAATTGTTTATGTGAGTTGAATAGTGAAATTATATAATGTCAGCATATATTCAAGTTCATGTCATGCAAGTGCTTGCTAGAATGTCCCAAACAAATGTACAACGATCAAGTACTTAGCTATCATGTTTCAAGATTGTGCCATGTCGTATAATTTATGCTATCGAGTCCTGGGGGTATTTAATACTAGACAATTTAGCTGTTTACCTAGAGCCATGGTCAGTCATAGGACAGTATTAGTCATGTCACGATCGATAGAATTCAATCAGTTAACAAAATTCAGTAGTATTCCATCAGTCCACGGAACCTAGTGACCTCAGTTCAGTTCATTTATACAATACGATCAGAAATAGTTCAGTCCAGCCTAAAACAGTTTAGAAACCAATCCAGTGTCTATTCAGTTGAGAGTAGGATTCAACACCGAGTGAACCCATGGATGGGGACTCACCTGCCAGTAGAGGGTGTGATCTTTAGAAGCAGTCTTTATGTTACAGAACTACGTAGCCAGCGTAGGTTGAGACATCAACCTGCCAGTTGAGGGTTGATGAGGTAATCTACCTGCCAGTTGAGGGTACCATCGTTCTCGTTCAGAGCACTTGCCAGATGAGGGTGACTCAGCTTATCTTTACCTGTGGCATGGTATTGACACCCTTCCAGCTGGGGTTACAGGTTAGACCCCACTCAGTTCAGAGAGGGGTATATCGGTTAGATGATTACCTCCCACAGTCTTAGTCTTAGTTTCAGATTCAGTCTTAGTATAGAACTCAGTTCAGTTCTTTAGAATAAAGGCTGTCAGATACATTCACTCAGTTATCAGATTCACATTATCAGTAAACTCAGATATCAGTAAATTAGTAATTTAGAACTCAGTATTCAGTGTTATCATGATTTCAGTTACAGTTTACATATTCATAGATGTACTCCTATTCAGTTATACTCATGTCATTCAGTTAGTATTGTTCATGCATATGGACCCATGCATCTCAGCCTACCTCAATTAGCATACCAGTACATTCAAAGTACTGACGCATACCTTTCTTTTGCGCTATAATATCTTATATCATAATGATCTGAGGTGGTTTTATACACTTTGGAATTATTATTCTAGCTTATTTCTCCTTGTTTTGAGAGCAAGTTGAGTGTTTAACGTGTTCATATAGATAATTAAGTATTTATGTGTCCAAGTATGTGATTACAATGTCCAAATTATTTTTTAAACAAGTTTGTGCTTATTATTTTTAAAACAAGTTTGTGCTTAATTGAGTAATTTAGAGTTCAACCCGAAAAACTAGTTTCACTAGCTTGAGTTAGTTATGTGTCTAGTTGATCTCGGTGAATTTTAATGTGTTTAATTTATTCCAAAGATTTTAATGGTGTAATTACGAGTGGAATAACTTGTTTGTAATGTGCAAAGTTTAATTTGATTAAGTCAAGAGTCGAAATAATAAGTGAAATATCATTGCGAATTTGTCTTATCTAGCTCTTATTTTGATTTGTTATTGAGAAAATTGTCTTGTTTTGATTTTTAACATGTGGTGTATGATATTGTAGGAGGTTTAGTGAATTAAATATTGTAATATATTGATGATTTAAAGGTCAAAAATTTATTGGAAATACACAATAAAAGGTATGGATACGGAATAGAACGTTTCATAGTGAACCAAAATTTTAAACGCAACTCAATGCATCGCATTGATGGGACAATGCATTGAACGACGCGTCGCGTTACCAAATTTTCGCCTGGTCAACAAATCAGCGCCGACATAGCAGTGGCTTGTCCAAATTGTATTCAAAGTAGGCACGGATATCAAGGAAACTTAGTGGGGTTTCGCAATTCCATTTTCAAAAATGGATTTGTATTATTATTAGCTATATATATATATATATATAGCAAAACAAAAGAAAAGACAAGAAGCCATGTGTCAAATTATTAAGAAGCCACGTAGCAATTTTTAGGACAAAGGTTAAAATTATTGTTATAAAATTTTTTAATTAAAAAATTAGAGATATTTAAATTTGAAAATATTAGATTTTAGCAAAAAATTTATGACTTAATTGAAAGAGTTCTAGATTAACTCTAACTATTCATAACTTATCCCTTTCAATATTATAAAATATATTTAACTATTAAATGATAAGAAGAGGAATAAAAATAATCTTTATATATAATATTTGAATTTTAAAATACATCATCCTTTTAAAAAATTAAAGGTATTTAATTTGAAAATATTAAATTTTATAAAAATATTATCACTAACTTGAAAGAGTCCTAGATGAACTCTAACTATTCATAACTTATCTCTTTTAATATTATAAAATATATTTAAATATTAAATAATAATAATAATAAGAATAAGAATCTATATATATAATACTCCATTTGAATTTACATTGAAATTCAAGTTGTAGTAGCAGTGTTAATTATTTTGTGTTATTAAAAAAACGTAGGTGTGGTGGTATTATTTATAGATAGATTATTGAAAAAAATGTTATCTTTATTATAAAACAAAAAGACTTTTATTAATTTAAAAATATAAACACGTCATTTCTACATAGATTTTTATTCTTTCATAAACTTATTTCTTTTAAAATTTAAATGTTACAAAAAAATATATATGAATTTCATGTATTAAATATTAAATGAAAGATAAAAATATAATTGCAATAGTAATATTATTATTAATGATAGTACTGTAATAATAGATTTTAAATAAAGGATTGGATATACTTGAAATTGAAAATTAAGCTTTTAGAAGAAAAAAAATCATTAACTTAAATCTAGGAATCATAATTGAAGAGTCCTATATAAACTCTAACTATTTCATAAATTTATCGTTTAAGATATATTTAATTGTTAAATAAAATAATAATAATAATAATAATAATTTAAAAAATAACATTAGGTGTACATACGTATAGAGTAACATGTAGTAGTAGTGATAATAATATTTAAATCTATCTGCAGTTATTTGTATATCTATAATAGATAAATAAATAAATTTTAAAATTAAAATATTTTTAAATTCAAATGAATTAATATTGAAAATCCTATAATACCTCAACAAAGTTATCTATATCTAAATAATTTAAATATTTTTAATTATTTGAACATTAAAATATATTATTCTTTATTTTTGAAAGATTGCAGCTTTAAATATTTTTCTCAATTCAAATATGAAAAATAAGATAAATAGTAAATAAGATAAGAAAGAGTAACAACTTAATCATTTTGTAACAAAATGATATGATTTTGAATTCAAATTTAATTAAAAGAAATTTGAATTGAAATGAAGTTCTAGCTTCTTGACCTCTCTTATATATACTCCTAAAAATAACATGTAATGCAAGATATTTTTCATTAGTTTTATTTACTGATTTTTTCATGTTCTTCATTTTTTTTTAAATTGTGTTTTAACATTTTTGTTTTTTGTATGTAGATAAGAGATGATCTTATTATAAGCTATTCTTCCTAATATGTTCATACATGAATTCAAGTAAGTAATATTTTCATTTTGATATTATTCGTTTGCTTTAATAAAAATAAATACGTTTGCTTTTAATAGGGCTCTTGTGCAAAACCATATGAAGCATGAATACCCAAATCATTGTTGATTAGTAGGATTTTGGAGGTGTGGCGAGGGACAAACATATGGGGTCTGTGACATGACTACGATGGTTGGGTGATCCTTTTCTCCTTAGTAAAAATATTGTGAGGCTTTTCATTATGCATTAGCATGTCTGTCGTGTAAAGATTCTTCATCTGGGCACTAAGAAATTACTGGTCAACTTTATTTATGTTTGCTCTACATTTCATCTATTCTTATTAAGTTGGAGATAAAGGTGATATAAGGGCTTTAGACCCCTCTTGAGACTCACTATACTCCAGGTCATCTCTTGAACCTATAGGTGATGATATTTCATTACAAATTTTAGTCAATAAAATCTCCTCTCTTTTTTTATTTTGTTTGTCCACCACTTCATATATTATACGTAAAGGGGGCGTAGGGTAACGCGTTTCTGATACATCTGGAAAAATCGAAATCAAGACTAGAAATTTTTAACAAACAGGATCAAGAATCATTACTCTTTCGTTTCAACACAAGAAAAAAGGATTTTTCTACACCCCTTTCTTGTGTCGAAGACTGGGAAAAAATGAATATGAGTGTATGTGTACAATG
>NC_061114.1:98490657-98720657 GCF_002878395.1 Capsicum annuum | reverse complement strand
GATTCATACGTAGGATGATAGCTTTAATTCACTTAATTGGATTATTACATCCCCGCTCAACGATGTAGTTGTAATATCCATATTAGGTAAAAGATTATAGGTTGGGAAACCATGATCATGCAATTAACCCTACGAATCAACAACCACAATAAGCAAGTTAATGAGTTAATTTCAATAACATAGTATGATTGTTCGAAGTGCTTTAACCCTGGATTTTCTTTCATTGATTGTTCCAAAAATTTAATTTTCGCATTATTTATTTTATTTTTAATTTACAAAAATTACAAACTCTCTTCTTGTTTATTTTTTCTTAATTAGTAGACTAGAATTAGATAGGCGGCGAACGCAAGTCCCTGTGAGATCGATACTTGGGCTTCCTTGAAGCCATTATATTACTTGATAAGACCACGTACACTTGCGTGTGTGCTTGGGCGCTGTCAAGTTTTTGACGCCGTTATCGGAGACTTGTAACTAGGCAACTATCTTAATTTTAGTTTTTCTATATTAAGTTGTAAATAGTTTTTTTTTTTTAATTTTCTTTTTATTTTCCTTTATTCTTAATTTCTCACACTCTTCTTGAGATGTCATTCTTGGATAGATGGTTTTCGAGGGATGATGCTTCTTGTCATTTTTGTGGAGGATCCCACTATGAGGCTTTCTGTCCAGATTTTGATCCAAGCATTTAGGGGGACCTGCTTGTTTGCGACCTGCGCAGTAAATCATGAGTTGGTGTGTGGCTTGTGGCAATCAGTATCACTCTGCATATGTGTGTCCTTTTAATCCCGATTCAGTCATGTTTGTGGTCAATGCTCAACAAACAACTACGGAGGTTGAGGAGTTACCACTGCCACCATGTCTACAGTGGCTAAGAGAAAAAATATGAGGAAGACATTAGCCAATTTATGGAGCAAACATAAGAATCGCAGTCACTCGATTGTCATCTTTATCTTGAGACTGAAAGTGAGAAGGTGAATATAAGTGAAGGTGTTGAGGATAGTGTGAATTTTGAAGTAGGATTTATTGGACCCCATTCAAAGCACTTTTCCACATTATGTTTAGATGATATCTTATCTGTGGAATTATTTAAAATAGTGAAAGAGTGTGGAGATGAGGAACAAGAATCCTAAATTCTTTATTTTACACTGGTTAAGCAACATAAAAACACACCTCACCCCAAGATCGAGTGGTTTATCATTCATTATCCATTACTCGATTTCTTAAACTTCGTACCACCACCCTATGAGCGAGGCAAAAAGATGAATGCTAAGTTGGGGGTGAAATTTATATCCTCAAAGTGGCGAAAAAAGTTGATATGGGTCATGCCGCGATACTAAATTAGGTGCTTCTTGGGAGGCAACCCAAGTTAATTAGGTATGTTTTCTTTATAGTTTTTCGTAGTTTTTATTTCACGTAGTTTTTATTTTTGATTGAGTCACAGGTTAATGGGAAGTCTGAGTACCATAATCTTGAGCTTGAAGCATGGCAAAGATTGAGTGTGGGATCCAATGGATCTTCTTTATATGTTAAGATGCTACTAGCTAGGCCTAGAGACCTCGGGGAGTATTTCTATCTCTTATCTTTAAATTCACTTTGGGGACAAAGTAGATTTTTAAGTGTGGGGTGGAGAAATTTCCAAATTTTACCTTAATTTTTTTTTTTAGGTTAGGAATAAGTGAGATATTCTTATTGATGCTATTTTTGATTACATGATGCAAGTGGGTTTATTTGTAAAAGCATGTTGAATTGAGTGAATTGCTATTTTTGAGACTCTTAGAATCAAGTTTATTACTCTTGTACTTTTTGGCTTAATTTTGAATTTATGCTATTGTTGGTTGGGAGTTTATGATGATCCTATTGAGTTGAGCATGTGTCATGTGTGTGTAAGTTTTTTTTGTATATTCCTTGTTGTATATGATATCTAGAACTTGCCTGGTGTGTGTGTGAAGCGAAATAAAGAATGTGAGTTTAGGAGATGATTTAGGCATTTCTTTAATAGCCGTATTTTTACATTATATTTGTCCTACCCGTTGTGTAAAATCCTAGTTAACCCCCATTGAGCCTTTAGCTTTTTTTTTGGTAGCCTCATATGTAGCCTAATCCCTTTCTTTAATAAACTATAATTTGATCTAAAAGGCTCCTACGTGCTTTAATTGAAAAAAAAAATTGAATTAGTAAGGAGTTTGAGAAATTGAAGTAGAAAAGGTGAAATTGATGTCCCAAGGTAATGGTTATTGGTGTTTATAATTAATTTGTGGTGGATGGATGTGGTATAAATGATGTTATAAATATTGCCATGATTGTGAAAAAAAGAAGAAAAAATTGATTCTTGTGGTAGTAAACTATGTGTCCACCAGGTGTTTGTGAAAATGCTTAAAAGAGATCGGGCAAAAATAAAAGAGATGGTAGACAAAAATGGTGTAATTTGGTTGTTAGAGATTTGTTTAATATGTATGATGTAGTGTATTAGAGTGCTTAGAGAGGTTAGTCACTATTCTTGGCCAAAATAGTTCCTACCCGTCCCTTAACCTACATTACAACCCGAAAAAGTCCTGCTTGATCCTAAACTTTACATTCGACTATTAGTGGAACACTACGCTAAGGGCAAGCCTATGGTTCATTATGTGTAACTTGTGAATCTTTGTGAGAGTGAGCGTTATTTGATTCTTGTACCCATTATGTGATAAATTACATTATTGTGAGTGTTTATGGGTAACTCTCTTGTTCTGAGGGCACATGTTTGATAAATGTGGGTGATTTGTATGATGTCCTTGATTGAATAATATGCATGAGTTTGTCATGTATTGAGTCAATTATTTAGTCTAGGATGTTCTAGAGTAGCGTTCATGAGGTATCAATTGTGTAAATAACGTGCTTTGTGTGAAAACTTGCATTTCGTATAGTCATTGTAGTACTACCTTGAGTGTCTTTATTTTAGTAGAAGTGTAGCATCACCTCAGATTTTTATGCTTAGAATAAAGAGTTGTTCGAGGACGAACAAGAGTTTAAGTGTGGGGTGATGATCTGAGGTGGTTTTATACACTTTGGTATTATTATTCTAACTTATTTCGTCTTGTTTTTAGAGCAATTTGAGTGCTTAATGTGTTCATATTGATATAAATAAGCATTTAAATGTTCAAGTATGTGATTATAATGTCCAAAGTATTTTTAAAACAAATTTGTGCTTAATTGAGCAATTTAGAGTTCAACCCGGAAAACTAATTTCACTAGCTTGAGCTAGTTGTGTGTCTAGTTGATCTCGATGGATTTTAATGTGTTTAATTTATTCCAAAGATGTTAATGGTGTAATTATGAGTGGAATAACTTGTTTATAATATGCAAAGTTTAATTTGATTAAGTCAAGAGTCGGAATAATAAGTGGAAGATCATTGCAAATTTCTTATTCTAACTTTTGTTTTGAGAGTCCAAAATTAAAATATGCCATGAAACTAAAAAAAGTACCAAAATATGTCATGTTTTTAAAGTGGTACCATAATATGCTCACCTCAGTTAAAAAGAGAGTTATATGCATTATTTTTAACGGAAATGAGCAAATGAAGTTAATGTTCAAAAAATGTACATAACTCACTTATTAAGTGAGTTATGCATTTTTTTTTTTAACATAACTCTCTTAAAAAGAGAGTTATGCATTTTTTTTACATAACTCACTTAATGCATATTATGGTATCACTTTAAAAACATGACATATTTTGATACTTTTTTTAGTTTAATGACATATTTTGATTTCGGACTCTTGTTTTGATTTGTTATTGAGAGAATTGTGTTGTTTTAAATTTTAATATGTGGTGTATGATATTGTAGAAGGCTTGGTGAACTATATACGGTGATATATTGATGATTTAAAGATAAAAAATTTATTAAAAATACACTATAAAAGGTATGAACAAAGGCTATGACGTTTCATACTTAACCAAATTTGAAATCAAAGCATCGCATAAATGTGACAACGCGTTGAACGACGCGTCGCGTTTTTAAATTTTCGCCTGGTCAACAAATCAGCGCCAACATAGCAGTTGCTTGTCCAAATTGTATTCAAAGTAGGCACGGATATCAAGGAAACTTAGTGGGGTTTTGCAATTCCATTTTCAAAAATGGATTTGTATTATTATTATTATTATTATTATTATATTATTATTATTATTATTATTATTATTTTATTATAATACAAACATGGTACAGCTGGTAACATGAATTCATTGCTGGTCATGTGAAGGAAGATATATATATATATATATATATACACGGACAGTGGAGAAAAACATATACGGCTGGGACACTGTTTTGGGACGAAAAGCGAAGGCGGCTATACGGTTAATTAGGTTCTATTATTTTTATTTACTTTTTAATTTTTCATATCATTTATTCAATTATTTGGATCATGATTATGAATATTAGTGGCTAAAAACCCTTATTTTGGGGTTAAAATCAAGAACATGATTACTATTGTTTTGAATTAATTTCAATTAACTTTTGCTTATCATATTTGGTTGTTTGTTTATTCTTGTTTTAATTATTTTAAGAATTCGCGACCCTTAGAATACATATATTGTCGACCTTTTGATCTCGGGAGAGGGAATAGGGAGATAAAATATAGGAATAAACAAAGTTTGAGTTTTTATTCTTTTATAAAATAAAGAATTAAACTTAGCATCACAAGGATGTACTTAGATGTCTTACTTGATTCATACGTTGGATGATAGCTTTAATTCACTTAATTGGATTATTACATCCCCGCTCAACGTGTAGTTGTAATGTCCATATTAGGTAAAAGATTGTAGGTTGGGAAACCATGATCATGCAATTAACCCTACGAATTAACAACCGCGATAAGCAAGTTAACGAATTAATTTCAATAACATAGTATGATTGTTCGAAGTGCTTTAACCCTAGGTTTTCTTTCATTGATTGTTCCAAGAATTTAATTTTCGCATTATTTATTTTAATTTTAATTGACAAAAATTACAAACTCTCTTCTTGTTTATTTTTTTCAATTAGTAAGACTAGAATTAGATAGACGGTGAATGCAAGTCCCTATGAGATCGATACTTGGGCTTCCTTGAAGCCACTATATTACTTGATAAGACCACGTACACTTGCGTGTACGCTGTTACATATGTTCAGACGCACGGGCTCCCGATCATACTTAGCAGCCCGATCTATCGGCAATAGACTTAGTGGTGATCCCTCATAGTTTGAGGACAGACTTATTATTTTAGTATTTCAGTACTCAATTTATTTCAGTAGCTGGAGTTAGTTGGGAACTTGTCCCATCAACTCCTTGTTCAGACAGTAGAGACTTTTCAGACTAGAGTATTTATAGACAGATGTTCAGTTTTGGTATTGATGTACTGTACTCAGTATTTATTTATAATTTTGAACCTTGTTGCAAGTTTCCGCCTAATTTCTGCGTAATTACAGTACTATTATTCAATTATTGCAGCAGCTATCAGTCATGGGTTAGATTGTGGTCCCTTGTAATTATGAGCACCGTGTAGCATCCGGGGTACAGACTCGGGGCGTTACAATAACTGGTTGGATTTTCAAACCACTCATGCAAAGGTGTCCTCCTTGCCACTCCTATGTCACCAAGAGGTGTTTTTCTTGGCCTTCCCTTGCCTCTTGCATCTGCTGCAACATGTTCAATACTCCTTCCCTTTTCTCTTGCAGCTGCTACAATATGGTCAACATCACCCTCCTTCCTCTTGCAGCTGCTGGAATATGTTCAACACCTCTTCCCCTTCCCTTTGTAGCTGCTGCAACATATTCAACATGTTCAGCACCCCTTTCCCTTTCTCTTGCAGCTGCTGCAACATGTTCAAAACCCCTTCCCTTGCTTCTTATATTTGCAGCTTATGCAGCTGGTGCAACAAGTTTTGTCTTTCTAGCCTTCCCCTAGGTCTAGGAGGTGCATCAGGATTATCACTTATTTTTCTTGGCCTTCCCCTAGGTCTAGGAGGTGCATCAGGATTATCACTTATTTTTCTTGGACTTCCCCTAGGTCTAGGAGGTGCATCAGTAGTAGTAGGAGTGTTTCTTGGCCTCCCCTAGATCTTGAAGTACTTGATACATCACTTGGTCCAACATTAACAAATCTTGATCCAACAAAATCCTGCAAAAATAGGTAAAGTAGTCACATATTAAAAAATAATTAAGCTACAAATAAATAATACAAGTCATTTAAAGTTACACACCTTGAAAGGACAACCTTTTTTTTTGTGATTTTGTCCTTGACTTATGCAAGAAGTTATGTAAGCCCCTTTTCTTGACATCTTTCCACACTTTTTGATCTCATCAAATTGTCTTTTCCTTCTCTTCTTTGACCTGCTAGGTATAGGAACAACAACTGGAGGCTCCACATGAGGATTTGTTGACTCTGGCCATATGTTCATATTGGTCACTGGTTGAATGTAGTGATAGTAAGTCTTGAGATAAGTCTCCTTACTGTAGTAGCTATCAACAAAATCAATTATTTCCAATTTCTTGTAGAGTATGGATGCAATCCCATGTGGACATGGTATGCCCTTGAGCATCCAAGATTTACAACTGTATGTGCTATCCCTCAAATCCACACTATGTATATATGGTCCATCTAATACTTCAAAACCTCTCTCTCCATTGAAGTCAATATTACGTCTCATTGACTTCTCAGTGTTCTTTTCCAACACTCTCAAAGCCATTGGAGATATTTTAGTCACCCATGTTTTTAGAAACTTTGTGAACCTAGTCTAGTCATTACCTTTACCCTTATCTCTTCTAGCATAGTAATAATTGTTTTATGCCTTGGTCCTAAGATCCAAGCATTAAAGCTCTCAGCTAAGTTATTATCTATGCTCCACACTTTGATGTCAGTTCTAAAGTACATTTTACACCAACTTTGTACCTTGTAATGAAGTAAATCTGGAACAATATCTTCACCACATAGCATGGCCAATTGGTTCAAATTTTTCCTTATTCCAGCTTCAAAAATGCTTCTTGCACATTTCCAGAACTAGTTCCTTCTTTGAAGACCTCCCCATTTTTCCCTAATTGGCAAAGATGTGTCTTGCACACATCCTATGCTCCACCTCTGGTAAAAGCTTCATCAATGTTGCTGTAAGACCTTGAAAATCAGATCATAACAAATTACATATTCATAACTACACATAATATTCATTAAACATAACTAAATAAAGAAAAAAGTATACCTTTTGCATATCTGAAATGATTGTGTAATCTATGCCATCTGTTAATCCCGAATACTCTATCAACAATTTCACAAACCATGTCCAAGTGTTCTTATTCTCATACTGTACTATAACCCAAGCAATAGGCAATATTTGATTATTTCCATTTTTAGCCACATCAACCAATAACTGTCCCTTGGTTACTCCCTTCAGGAAACATCCATCTAAACCAATGCATCTTCTACAATCATCCAAAGAAGCTTTTTTGCATGCCGCAAAACAAATGTAGAAACTTTGAAAACTAGCTTACCACTATCATTTGAATCATCAACTTTCACAACGCAAGTGGACCTCGAATTGGACCTCAACATTTCATCCCTATAGTAAAATATTCTTCCAAACTCTTTCACATGATTACCCTTTAAATCTTGAAATATTTTACCTCTAGCTCTCCTGGCAGTAGTCTTTCTGACATGTATACCCTATTCTTTTCTAATCAAAGTTTGGAACTGAAATATTCTCATGTTTGGCTGCTCACTGATTCTATCTTTGAAATGCTTGTGCAGGAATTTTGCATTACACATAGAATTTCTAGTGATTTTGATACACCTATGCTTAGGATTGTAGGTTTTAAATTGAAAATCATTGATAGTGTAATACCCCGTATTTCCCTACCTCAGTTTAACTCTCAGTATACGAGTATTCCTTTATAAAATTTTCCAAATACTCAAAATTTTCTAGTTTAGAGCTCTTCAATGTGTAGGAAATTCAGTTAGCTTTCTAACGATATAAAATTCGCCCAAATCCGATATCCGAATTAAGAGTTATAGCCATTTTTGTAAAATAGTGTACCACTTGCTACTTCACCGAGTCACGGAGAAGGTGCAAATGGAAATTGTCAAAATCCAGTGAGTCATCGCAATCTCATCGCGTCGCCCCAGTGACCAGCTTCCCAATTTTCACTTTTCAGTGTGACTCCGCGATCATGGCGCGTCGCGCCAAGGGTTAAATTCCCATACAGTGAGGTACCGCGATTGTACCACGTCGCGCTAAGCTTCAAGTTCCCAGTTGTCCAGTTTCCAGTGGGTTGGATGATAACGCTCGACTTACATGTTAATTTAGTACAAGGCGGTCATCGTTAATAATTACCCAACTTTGGAGTCGGGGTCGAATCCTCAGGGAACAATGTGAGTGACGATTGAACTAATTTGAAACAATAGCTACAAGTTGAATTTAAACAGATGATACGAAAAGATAAAATAGGTGTTTTAGAGATTAGCAAATAATTGTTGGTCACTTTAGTTTCAGTGTTTGTAATCAAGAATTTATGGAAAACCAGAATTATGTTCACTATGGGTTTTGGTACTTGACAGATGCAAATAGTGATTCAAGATTCTTATGATAGGTAGGAACAACATATTGTCTTTATCGAAGTTATGCCTAAATGTCTCTCGACCTACTTAAGTATTTAATTTCCTAATCCTCTCGGACTTAGGGAGTTTATATTCACTGACCAGACTTCACCTCAGGTTAATTAACCTTGTTACAACGTCAATTATTAAACGGAAGGTTGGTAGCTTCCAAGTCCCTGTCAATAATTCACTTCCTACTATAGTTGATTTCTTATCTCAAGTAAATCAAAGCAGGTGCTATCTATCGTTTGCAATCAATAGACAATAATTAAAACCTCAAAATTATCAAAGAGTCCTATTACCTTTAGAATTTTGAACACTTAGCAACTTACCAAGACCTAACCCATAGATCCCACAATTTGGGTTAAAGGGATTTATCTACTCATAATGTAATAATCGATACAATAAGTTGAATTCATAATTTGAAAGATGAACTCATAGCAAGATGAATAACAACAAGTGTTTCTTAGATTAGATCAAAGTAGAAATCCTAAAACATTGATGATAATCTCTTTAAAGTTAATTGTGAACTTGTATAAAAAACTAGAGAGAAAACACGTGAAGTTCAAGTCCAGAATATCGAGTACCAGCCGATATGTTTTGCCTCCCGATATGCTCAACCTCCTTTTATGATTAGAAAACCCTAACTTATGCTTTAAGTACTTTATTCTAATTATGGAAACAAAATCACAGAGTTCAGTAATTTCTCGGATAGTTGACGATATTTTGTGATGCCTTATCAGGAGTCTGACGACTTATCACAGATGTCGTCAACTCCTCTTCGCTTTTGACATTCGCTGCCTTAGGCTGACAATGAATCGTGATGGCTTATCAGATCTTTGACGACTTATCACAGATGTCGTCGATGATTTACTTCATCTCTCATGTTCTGCCTTAGGCTAACGACGATCTTTATGGCCTATCAAAACTATGACGACATATCAGATAATGTCGTCACTTCTCTACCTCAGCTCCCATGTTCTGTCTAAGGCTGACGATGACTCTGATGGCTTATCACAAGGCTGACGGCTTATCACATGTCGTCATCACTTCTTCCAACTGAATCCCATTCTCTGTTTAAGGTTGATGATGAAGCTGATAACCTATCAGAGTGCTGATGACTTATCAGGAATGTTGTCAACCACACTTCTCTTCTATTTTCTTCAGATTTTAACTCTTTTACTTCCATCATTGTTGGTTCTCTTGCCTCTTGACTTCCACTGTAAAATCAAAGATAAAACAATAAAAAATGATAAAAGTTGCTTAAGACCTTGCAATTATTCTCAGTTAAAAGCCTCAAATATGTTAGCATTTGCTCACACATCAACACCCCCAACTTAAAACAGTTACTTGTCCTCAAGCAACTAAAACACAACCCAGAGAATACAAAGTAAATTTGACAATCAATCATCTATATTATCTCAAAACCATCTTTACCTTCTCCAAGGTCAATTAATTCTAAATCAACTGTGTATGCTACTGAAGAACAACAATGGGACACACAGGAATCAGGATATGACATCAATTCAGCAACAACAACCATGCATGTATCAAACTTACACTATCCAAACAAGTTAGTAACTAGCAATATAACCAGTGTGCCCTCACTACAAAGAAGTCCCACTTTACTTATATCAGACATTACATATGTAACCATGGGGACAATCACCAGACACTCACTCTCAGAATGAAGTTCCAATCAATGTATGCCAAATACCATAGGCTTGCCCTTATTTTCATTACTAAGACTTTCAGACAGGTCAGCTAGGATCACTATATATCTTCTCTTTGGCTTGTAATGTAGGCTAGGGGATGGTATGATACTCGATGATATTTAAAGTGACTAAGACTCCTTGACACTACACTAGCTTCTGGGGTCTCACTTATTAACCTTTTTCTATTTTTCTCTTTTCTTGATCACACATATTCAGGATGGGTGCAGTTTTTTGACAATCATTTCTTTTTTTTCACAATTTTTCTTCTCTTATTCTTTTTCACCGCACCCAGTTTTTTATTCTTTTCTTTTATTCTACTTTTCTTCATACTCATTTTACATCACGCACCCTTATGGTAGTCACCCTCAACTTAGGCTATTTGCCTAAGTCAAAGTGCATAATGTCCAAGGAGGACCAGGGCTAAAACATGTTCATTATGATACAAATGGGAAAGTGATAGGTATAATAAAAAGAATAGGCATTCAGGCTCAAAATCAGGATCAAGAGATATTATTTACACATGGAAGGTCATTTAGGATAAAAGTGGACTAATATCAACAACGGCCTATGATCCTTTCCTAACCGCTATCCTACAACCAAGGTAAGACCAACCGGGCAAGTTCTGAATTTAACACACAATGGAAACTAGGTAGTATCTCACACATACACGACACAAAGGTACATCACAAGCTACTACCCATTTGGTTCATGCAATTGTTTAGCAATGGTTATCATGTCACTAGTACTAATGCCATAACAAGATGCACAATGGTCACACATAAATGAATATCACACAGTTATAAAACAGACCATTGGAGAGGTGTTCAAAAATCAACAAAAATATATTAACTGCCTAAGGTACTTGTATTTCTCCTAGTCAACTACAACATTTTCAAACAAATTACAATATACCTAAACATGCCATCTCTACTAGGAACAAGACTCTGGAGAAAAGAGGTACGACAACAAAAACCCCAAGGGGACATCAACACCCATAAGTAGCCCTACCCTCAACTTAAAATCATGCAATGTTCCTAATGCGTCAAGCCAAAACAAGAGAGTTAGAAACATACTTGTTTTACCATAGGTGCGAAGATCTGATGTCAATCACGTAATACGAATACAATAACAAAATACCTTGGGTTGCCTCCCAAGCAGCGCCTGATTTAATATTACGGTATGACCCAACTCAGCTTTTTTCTCCACCTTGAGGATATGAATTTCACCCCCAAATTAGAGTCCATATTCTTGCCTTGATCATAGGAGGGTGGTACGAAATTAAAAAATTGAGTATTGAACGTGGTAAGACACTCGACATTAAAGTGAGGTGTGTTTTTATGTTGCTTATCAAGTGTAAAATAAAGAATATAAGATTCTTGTTCCTCATCTTCACACTCTTCCACTATTTTAGATGATTCCATAGATAAGATATCATCTAAACATAATGTGGAAAAATGCTTCGCGTGAGGCCCAACTAATTCTACTTCAAAATTTACACTATCTACTACACACTCACTTTTATTCACCTTCTCAATGTCAGTCTCAAGATCAAGATGACAATCGAATGGTTGTGATTCTTGAGTTTTCTCCTCAAATTGGCTAAGCTCATATTTTTTTTTGTTTAGCCACTGTAAACATGGTGGGAGTGGTAACTCCTTTAGATATGGCCACAGCTATTCTTGATTCTCTAAAATTCATTTTATCAATTTGTTCACTTGAATCATGACAACACACATATCTTCAGTATGATCACTTTGACCATAAGTCAAACACCAAGTTACAGTAAGTAGGACAGTATCCGCATCATATTGTGAAGGTCCATTCCATGCACTTCTAAGTAAATCTGGATAGAAAGCCTCAAAATATGGTCCCCCACAATAATAAAAAGAATCATCACAAGAATCATCATCACTAAAAAAACCATCTATCCAGGTTGACTTCTCAAGAAAGGTGTGACAAAAATAAAAAAAATGAAAAATAAACTAAACAAATATTTACAAGTTTCAATTCAAGCAAGTAAACTAAAATTCCAAACCAACTCAATACGCCAAATTATTCCCCGGCAACGGCGCCATTTTTGATAACGCTCAACTTACACGTCAATTTAGTGCAAGACGGTCGTCGTCAATATATTTACCCAACTTTGGAGAAGGGGTCGAATCTAAAGGGAATAATATGAGTGGCGATTAAACTAATTTGAAACTATAGCTATAAGTTTAATTCAAACAGATGATACGAAAAGATAAAATGAGGGTTTTGAAGATTAGCAAATAATTGTTAGTCACTTTAGTTTCAGTGTTTGTAATCAAGAGTTTATGAAAAACCAGAATTATGTTCACTATGGGTTTTGGTACTTGACAGATGTTAATAGTGATTCAAGATTCTCACGATAGGTAGGAACAACAAATTGTCTTTATCGAAGTTATGCCAAAATGTCTCTCGACCTACTTAAGCATTTAATTTCCTAATCCTCTCGGACTTAGGGAATTTATATTCACTAACTAGACTTCACCTCAGGTTAATTAACCTTGTTACAACGTCAATTATTAAATGGAAGGTTGGTAGCTTCCAAGTCCCTGTCAATAATTCACTTCCTACTATAGTTGATTTCTTATCTCAAGCAAATCAAAGCAGGTGCTATTTATCATTTGTAACCAATAGACAATAATTAAAACCTCAGAATTATCAAAGAGTCCTATTACCTTTAGAATCTTAAACACTTAGCAACTTACCAAGACCTAACCTACAGATCCCATAATTCGGGTTAAAGGGATTTAGCCACTCATAATGTAATAATCAACACAACAAGTTGAATTCATAATTTGAAAGATGAAGTCACAGCAAGATGAATAGCAACGAGTGTTTCTTAGATTAGATCAAAGTAGAAATCCTAAAATATTGATGATAATCTCTTAAAAGTTAATTGTAAATTTGTATCAAAACTAGAGAGCAAACACATGAAGTTCAAGTCCAGAATGTCGAGTACCAACCGATATATTTTGCCTCCGATATGTTCAGTCTCCTTTTATAATTGGAAAACCCTAACATATGATTTAAATACTTCATCCTAATTATGAAAACAAAAGCATAGAGTTCAGTAATTTCTCAGACAGGTGATGACATTTTGTGATGCCTTATCAGGAGTCCGACGACTTATCACAGATGTCATCAGCTCCTCTTCGCTTTTGACATTCGCTGCCTTAGGCTGACGATGAATTGTGGCGGCTTTTCAGATCTTTGACGACTTATCACAGATGTCATCGATGATTTACTTTATCTCTCATGTTCTGCCTTAGGCTAACGACGATCTTGATAGCCTATCAAAACTGTGACGACATATCAGACAATGTCATCACTTCTCTACCTCAGCTTTCATGTTCTATCTAAGGCTGATGGTGACTCTGATGGCTTATCATAAGGCTGACGTCTTATCATATATCATCATCACTTCTTCTAATTGAATCCCATTCTCTGTTTAAGGCTGACGATGAAGCTGATAACCTATCAGAGTGCTGACGACTTATCAAAAATGTCATCAGCCAAACTTTTCTTCTATTTTCTTCAGATTTTAACTCTTTTACTTCCATCATTGTTGGTTCCCTTTCCTCTTGACTTTCACTGCAAAATCAAAGATAAAACAATCGAAAATGATAAAATTTCCTTGAGACTTTGCAATTGTTCTCAATTAAAAGCCTTAAATATGTTAGCATCTACTTACACATCACTGGCGTAATTTCACCGCATCGCGCTGGCGTACAAAATCGAGATTTTTACTCAGTTTTGAGTTTTAATACTGAGGGTGTTAAAGTTTTTTTCCCTCACCCCAATCAGCCTAAAAATGTAATTAAGCCCTAAAAGAGCACTACTTGCTCTTTATTTCATTACTTAGTCAAGAAATAAATCACTTTTTCTCAAGGAAAAAATCCTAGTTTCAAGAAACAAGAACAAAGCTTAAGAATTCCTCCAAGAACCTTTAAGAATTAATCTTCTCAAGTATGTTACGTGTTCATCTATGGGTTTCTTTCACCCATAGAGTCTAAGAATCCATTTTTTAAAAAACTACAAGATTATTGATTCATGAGTTATATGCTTGGAATTGGATTGTATTCATGTTCATAACATTAATTGAGTTTCAATCCATGATTAATTTTAGATTCCATGAAATTAAAATAGCATGTATATTGAATTGTGTAATTCCCATGTTATAATCCTTGAATTAGCAAGTTTGGGTATTGTAGTTACAATGTTTACATGTTGTCCATAATTATATGTATTAAGTTGTGCTCCCCATATGTTTGATGGAATGTCCATGTGAATTAAATAATCATGACATGCTAGCATATGTACAAGTTTATGCCCTACAAGTGTTTGATAAAATATCTCTATGAATGAATTATAAACAAGTGGACCTTGTTATGCTTTTAGAGTTCATGCTATGCTTTACTTTTCATGCTATTGAGTCCTGGGGATATCTAATACCTGACAATCTAGTTGTTTACCTAGAGCTACAGTAGTTACAGAATAGTCTCAGTCATGTCATGAAACAGTAGTACTCAGTCAGTTATAGATCTTAGTGAACTCAGTCCAGTTCAGTCAGTCAACACGATTAGTAAACGTACAATCTAGTAATCATTCCAAGGTCTATTCAATTAGGAGTAGGATTCAGTACCGAGTGAACCCAACGATGGGGGTTCAACTGCCAGTAGAGGGCTTGATATTTAGAAGTAGTACTTGCATTCCAAAACTGCGTAGCCAGCGTAGGTTGAGACATCAACCTGCCAGTTGAGGATTGATGAGATGTTTTAACCTGCCAGTTGAGGATACCACCGTTCTTATTAGAGTACCTGCCAGATGAGGGTAACTCTTTAGCTTGTCTTTACCCATGGCACGGTACTGACACCCTTCCAACTGGGGTTACAGGTTGGACCCCAGTTATCTTATTTGGGGCATGTTGGTTAGATGACTACTTCCCACAGTTTAGTTTTAGTTTCAGTATAGAACTCAATTTAGTTCTACAGAATTAGGACTGTCAGACACAGTCAATCAGTTTCAGTAACTCAGTTATCAGTAATCTTTGATATCAGTTACTCAGTTATCAAAACTCAGAACTCAGCTTCAGTAAAAGCTCAGATACAGTATAAACATACATAAATACATAGTATTACATTCTCAGTACTTACAATATTTTTAATTATCCATGTGTTCATACTTAGTTATTCCATATAATTCAGTCAGTTATTGTTCATGTATATAAACCCTTGCATTCAGCCTTACCTCATCTAGCATACCAGTATATTTCATGTACTGACGCATACTTTTACTTTGTACTATGATGTCTCATATCATAGGTTTGGATGCTCAGGTTCCTAACCACGCTTAGACAGATTTAGTTAGCAGCATCAAATTTAGTAATGAGTCCTTATCTATTGAGGATATGCTTTTATTTTAGTATTTTAGTTTATCAGTATTTCAGTAGTCAGAGTTAGTTGGGGGTTTGTCCCATCAACTCCACACTCAAACAGTTCAGTTAGAGGCTTTTCAGACTAGACTAGTTCAGATAGTATTTTAGGTTTAAGATATTTTATCAGATATTATTATAGTTTTTATTCTTTATCAGTATTCAGGTTGTGAACCTTATGGCATTTCAACCTATTTTTTGCATTATTATAGTATTATTATTTAGTGCTCACAACAGATATCATTCATAGGTTAGCTTGTGGTCCTTCAGGATCGTAAGCATCGTGTAGTGTTCGGGGTAGAGACTCGGGGCTTTACAAACTTAGTATCAGAGCCTAAGGATCAACAGATTCCTAGGAAGTCTGAAAGCCAACAGATTCCTAGAAAGTCTGAAAGCCACGTCAAATAGAGTCTTGTGCATGGGTGTGAAGCGCACCACACTTATGGGAAAGAGGCTATGAGATATTTTTAGGAAAAGTTTTCCTTCTTTCAGTATTTATGTCGTGTGAGTGAGCATAAGCTCAAGTTAAACTCTCAATCTTATCCTTTTCTTCCTTCCACTTATAGAACATGCCTTCCAAAAAGAACAACAAAAGAAAAATAGGCAACCAGTTAGCACCTCAGGCCATTTGGGCAGATCCCCTTGACAAGCATGTCTCTCATGCAAAATTTAGAGTTACATTCACCACTCTAGTAAATTCTATAACAGCTTAGAATAAATGGCCAGCTGCTGTTCAGGACAAGCTAATGGCCAATACTACTTCATCCAGGATTCGAGACTTCACCCGAATGAATCCTCCCCTATTCACAGGATCTAAGTCAGAAGAGGATCCACAAGAGTTCCTCGATCAGGTTCAAAAAGTCACAGATATCACGGGAGTAACATCCAGTTAGAGCGCTGAGTTAGATGCCTATCAGCTACAAGATGTAGCTTATACATGGTTTACGCAATGAAAGGTTCACAGGGGCACAAATGCAGAGCCCATAGAGTGGAAAGAGTTTGCTACTATTTTTCTAGATAGATTCTTTCCCTTAGAGCTAAGAGAAGCCAAGGTGTTAGAGTTCATCAATATCAGGCAAGACAGCATAAGTGTGAAAGAGTATTCCCTTAAGTTTACTCAGTTATCCAGATATGCTCCCCATGTAGTAGCAGGCAGTAGGTCCAGAATGAGCAAGTTTATGTCTGGGGTGTTAGAAAGTGTGGTTAAGGAGTCCAGAACAATGATGTTAATTAAGGAAATGGACATATCCAGGATTATGGTCTATGCTCAGCAGATATAAGAGAATAAAAATAAAGAGGGAGAGATGGAGAACAAGAGAGCTAGAATAGGTAGCTTTAATTTTACCCAGCCTAAGTCAGAAGGCGGTAACTGTTCCCAGTTTCATCCAAAGTTTTCAGTTGCAGCTCCGTCCTCAACTTGTGCTCCAGTCCCTAAGTTTAGAAATAGTGACAAAGATAGGGCGCCAGACTCTAAATCTTAAGGTAGAGTCAGCAGTGCTCAAACAAATCCTCTTTGCCAAAAATGTGGCAGGAACCACTTGGGTATCTGCAGAGCTAGCAGTGATATTTGTTTTGGGTGTGGTAAGTCAGGCCATAGATTTAGAGATTGTCCTCAGTCAAGTTCTCAAGGTCAGTATAATCATCCTTCAGCTCAGTTTGGTCGCTTGAATCAGCTGGGTGCCACTTCCAATGCCACCAGTGGGCAATGCCCAAACAGGCTCTATGCACTTCAGTCCAGACAAGATCAGAAAAGTTCTCCTAATCAAGTCACTGGTACATTACATATCTTCCGTTTATATGTTTATGCCTTATTAGATCTAGGAGCTTCTTCGTATTTTGTAACTTCTTACATAGAAGTCAATTTTAAAGTCAAACCAAAAATCTTAATAGAGCCTTTATCAGTCTCTACCCCAGTGGGTCAGGCTATCACAACCCGGTGGGTATACAAGAACTGTCCGATTATGATATCTCAGAAATTCACTTCAGTAGACTTTGTAGAATTTGAGATAACGAATTTCGATATCATTCTCGGCATGGATTGGTTCCATTCATGCTATGCCTCAGTTAATTATAGAAATAGAATTGTTTATTTTCAATTTCCAAATGAACCAGTCCTTGAATGGAGGGGTAGTATTACATCACTTAAGGGTCAGTTGATTTCATACCTTAGAGCGAGAAAAATGATATCCAAGGGATGTGTCTATCATCTTGTGCGAGTCAAAGACTCTAGTTCAGTGACTCCTAGTCTTGAGTCAGTTCCAGTTGTAAATGAATTCTAAGATGTGTTTCCCAAAGATCTTCCTACAGTTCCCCCAAAAAAAGAAATTAACTTTTGAATAGACCTTCTTCCAGACACTTAACCCATATCTATTCTGCTATACAAAACGGCAACAGCTGAACTCATAGAGTTAAAAGAACAGTTAAAGGACCTTTTAGACAATGGGTTTATTAGAACCAACGTTTCCCTGTAGGGCACACCAGTCTTATTCGTGTGTAAGAAAGATGATTTTCTTAGAATGTGTATAGACTACCACCAGTTGAACAAAGTCACAATCAAGAATAAATACCCACTTCCTAGAATTAATGACTTGTTTGACCAACTTAGGGGAGATAATTACTTTTATAATATAGACCTCAGATCAAGCTATCATCAGCTTAGAGTCAGAGAATGTAACATTTCAAAAATAGCTTTCCGAACTCGGTATGGTTAATTCAAATTTCTAGTCATGTCCTTTGGTCTCACAAATACCCCAACAGCTTTCATGGACTTAATGAATTGAGTGTTCAAGTAGCACTTGGACATGTTTGTTATAGTCTTCATCGATAACATTCTTGTTTACTTCCATAGAAAAAATAAACACACAGATCACCTCTGAATTGTACTTCAAACTCTCAGAGCCCATCAGTTATTTACTAAATTCAATAAGTGCAAATTTTGGCTTAGGTCAGTAGTATTCCATGGTCATATTATTCTAATTATGGCATTAGCGTTGATCCTTAAAAGATCGAGGCGGTGAGAAACTGGCCTAAACCTATTTCTTCAATAGATATCAAGAGTTTCTTGGGTTTAGCGGCTATTACCATCGATTTGTTGAAGGGTTTTCATCTATTGCATCCTCCATGTCCAGATTGACTCAGACAAAAGTCAAGTTTTAGTGGTGAAATTTTTGCGAAAAGAGTTTTCAGGAGTTGAAGACTCGACTTACTAATGCCCTAGTTTTGACTCTACCAGATGGTTTAGATAGGTTTGTTGTGTACTGTAATGTATCCAGAGTAGGGTTGGGTTGTGTTCTCATGCGGAGAAGTAAGGTCATAGCCTATGCCTCTAGACATCTTAAGCCCCATGAGAAGAATTACCTAACTCATGATCTTGAATTAGTAGTTATAGTATTTGACTTAAAGATTTGGAGGCATTATTTGTATGGGGTGCATGTTGATGTGTTCACAGATCACAAAAGCTTGCAGTATGTATTCTCTCAGAAAGATTTAAATTTGCATTAGAGAAGGTGGTTAGAGTTGTTGAAAGATTATGATATGAGTGATCTGTATCATCCGATCAAGGCTAATATACTGGTTGATACTCTCAGTAGGTTGTATATAAGTAGTGTTGCTCATGTTGAGAATGGTAAGAAGAAGTTAGTTTAGGAAGTTTATCAGCTTGACCGACTAGGTGTTTGCTTAGTCGATTCAGCAGAAGGCAGTGTGTTGGTACAGATTTGTTCAGAATCATCTTTGGTTTCTAAAGTAAAGGAAAAGCAGGACAAAGATCCCAATCTAGTTAAGCTGAAGGAGTTAGTCAGAGATCAGGAAGTAGAAGTTTTCTCCTAAGGGGGAGATAGTGTGTTGCGTTGCCAGGGTCATCTATGTATACCAGGTGTAGATGACTGAAGGTGAAAAATTCTTACAGAAGCACGTTACTCTATTCATCTAAGGGCTACTAAAATGTACCATAATTTGTAGGAGATCTATTGGTGGAGTGGGATGAAGAAGGATATTGCAGAGTTTATAGCTAAGTGCTCTACGTGTCAGCAGGTTAAGATTTGAGCACCAAAAACCTAGTGGGTCCATGTAGGAGTTCAGTATTCCCACATAGAAATGGGAAAAAGTGAACATGGACTTTGTGATGGGTTTTCCTCATACTTGTCGTCAACATGATTCTATTTGGGTTATTATAGATAGAATAATCAAATCAGTTTATTTCTTTCCAGTTCATACGTCCTATTCAATCGAGGACTACGCTAAACTCTATATCAGAGAGTTGGTCAGGTTACACAGAGTCCCAGTATCCATAATCTTAGATAGAGGTATCCAGTTTACCTCTCACTTCTGGAATGCATTCCAAAAGGGTCTTGGTACCCAAGTTTACCTCAGTACAATTTTTCACCCTCAGGAAGATGGTCAAGCAGAAAGTACCATTCAAACTCTAGAAGATATATTAAGAGCCTGCGTTGTTGATTTTAAAAGTAGTTGGGATGAACACTTGCCTTTGATCGAATTTGCATATAATAACAGCTATCATTCCAGTATTCAGATGGCTCTATTTGAGGCTCTTTATGGTAGAAGATATAGATCTCCAATCGGTTAGTTCGAGGTCGGTGAAGCCATAGTGGTAGGGCCTGACTTAGTATTTGATGCCTTAGAGAAGGTTCAGTTGATTAGAGAAAGGCTTAGGGCTTCCCAGAGCCGACAGAAATTGTATGCAGATATGAGGAGGAAAGATCTCAAGTTTGAGATCAGTGATTTTGTGTTCTTAAAAATCTCTCCCATGAAGGGGTTGAAGAGGTTCAGCAAGAAGGGAAAACTCAATCCCTGATATGTCGGTCCTTATAGAATTCTCAGCTATTTTGGAAAGGTAGCTTACAAGCTTGAGTTTCCTTCAGATCTAGCTTTAGTACACCCAGTATTCCACATCTCCTTGCTAAAGAAATGCATTGGTGAACCAACAGTCATAGTTCCCTTAGCGGGCGTAGACATTCAGAATGATCTCTCTTTTGAAGAGGTTCCAGTACCGATCCTTGACCATCAGATTCACAGACTGAGGAATAAAGAAGTTCCCTTGGTCAAAGTTCTTTAGCGAAATCAGTCTATTGAGGGAGCTACTTGGGAAGAAGAAGCAAATAAGCAGTATCCTTACCTTTTCTTTGCAAATTTAGATTCAGCTTAAGGTAATAGCCTTCCTTAGATTTACTCAGTTCTATGTTCAATTATAGTTATAAGCTTGGTATTCTTTACCATTGCATATCATCTTCATGACTGTCATGCATTCATGAATCAGTTCAACCATGTACTCAAATATGCATGTTTAGTATGAAAACTCAGCTTACCAGTAGTTTCAGTCATTCACTCATGCATCAAATATGCATGTTCAGTATATATATATAAACTCAGTCTATTAGCAGTCCTCATCTTAATCAGTCTTATTTAAGGACGAATGTTCCCAAGGAAGAGATATTGTAATACCCCCTATTTCCCAAGCTTAGTTTAAATCTCAGTATACGAGTATTCCTATATAAAATTTTCTAAATACTTAAGAATTTTTTAGCTTTGATCTTTTCAATACGTAGGAAATTTAGTCAGCTTTCCAACGATATAAAATCGTCCAAATTCGATACCCGAGTGAAGAGTTATAGCCATTTTTGTAAAATAGTGTACCACCTGGTACTTCACCACACTGCGGAGAGGGTGCAAATGGAAATTGTTAAAATCCAGTGAGCCATCGCAATCCCACCATGTCGCGCCAATGCCCAGTTTCCCAATTGTCACTTTCCAGTGTGACTCCACGATCATGGCGCATTGCGCCAAGGGTAAAATTTGCATATAGTGGGGTACCGCGATTATACTACATTGAGCCAAGCTTCCAGTTCCTAATTGTTCAATTTCCAGTGGGCTGGCATAATTTCACTGTGTCGCGCCAGCGTATAAAATTGGGATTATCAGTCAGTTCTGAGTTTTAATTCTGATGGCATTAAAGTTTTTTTCCCTCACCCTAGTCAGCCTAAACATGTAATTAAGCCCTAAAAGAGCACTAATTGCTCTTTATTTCATTACTTCCTCAAGAAATAAATCACTCTCTCTCAAAAAGGCAAAAACTCTAGTTTCAATAAACAAGAACAAAGCTCAAGAATTCTTCCAAGAACCTTCAAGAATTAATCTTCCTAGGTATGTTAGGTGTTCATCTATGGGTTCCTTTCACCCATAGAATCCAAGAATCCATTTTTTTTTAAAACTACAAGATTATTGATTCATGAGTTATATGCTTGAAGTTTGATTGTATTTATGTTCATGACATTAATTGAGTTTTAATCCATGATTAGTTGTAGATTCCATGAAATTGAAATAGCATGTATATTGAATTGTGTAATTCCCATGTTATAATCCTTGAATTAGCAAGTTTGGGTATTTTAGTTACAATATTTACATGTTGTCCATGATTATATGCATTAAGTTGTGCTCCCCATGTGTTTGATGGAATGTCCATGTGAATTAAATGGTGAAATCATGACATGCTAGTATATGTACAAGTTTATGCCCTACAAGTGTTTGATAAAATATCTCTATGAATGAATTATGAACAAGTGGACCTTGTTATGCTTTTCAAGTTGATGCTATGCTTTACTTTTTATGCTATCGAGTCCTAGGGGTATCTAATACCCGAATATCTAGATGTTTACCTAGAGCTATAGTAGTTACAAAATAGTCTTATTAATGTCACGAAATAGTAGTACTCAGTCAGTTATAGAGCTCAGTGAACTCAGTCCAATTCAGTCAGTCACACGATCAGTAATAGTTCAGTCAAATCCAATACAGTCTAGTAATCAGCCCATGGTTTATTAAGTTGGGAGTGGGATTCAACACTGAGTGAACCCAAGGATGGGGGCTTACTTGCCAGTAGAGGGTGTGATCCTTAGAAGCAGTCCTTGCGTTCTAGAGCTACGTAGCTAGCATAGGTTGAGACATCAACCTGCCAGTTGAGGGTTGATGAGGTGTTTTAACCTTCCAGTTGAGGGTACCATCATTCTTATTAGAGTACCTGACAGATGAGGGTAACTCTTCTGCTTGTCTTTACCCATGGCACGATACTGACTCTCTTCTAACTTGGTTTATAGGTTGGACCCCAGTTATCTTTTTTGGGGTATGTCACTTAGATGATTACTTTCCACAGTTTCAGTTTCAGTATTAAACTAGTTCAATTCTACAGAATCTGGACTTTCAGACACAGTCAATCAGTTTCAGTAACTCAGTTATTAGTAATCTCAAATATCAGTTACTCAGTTATCAGAACTCAAAACTCAACTTCAGTAAAAGCTCAGATATAGTATATACATACATAAATGCATAGTATTGCATTCTCAGTACTTACAACAGTTTCAGTTATCTATGTGTTCATACTTAGTTATTCCATATCATTCAGTCAGTTATTGTTCATGCATATGAAACCTTGTATTCAGCCTTACCTCATCTAGCATACCAGTATATTTACACACTGACACATACTTTTTTTTGTACTATGATGTCTCATATCATAGGTTTAGACGCTCAGGTTCCAGACCGTACTTAGACAAATTCAGTTAGCAGCAACAGATTTAGTAACAAGTCCTCATCTATTAAGGATATGCTTTTATTTCAGTATTTCAGTTTATCAGTATTTCAGTAGTCAGAGTTAGTTGGGTGCTTGTCCCATCAACTCCACATCAGATAGTTTAGTTAGAGGTTTTTCAAACTAGACTAGTTCAAACATTATTTCAGATTTAAGATGTTTTATCAGATATTATTATAGTTGTTATTCTTTATCAATATTCAGATTGTGAACCTTATGGAATTTCAACCTATTTTTGGTATTATTACAGTATTATTATTCAGTGCTCACAATAGATATCAGTCATGGATTAGCTTGTGGTCCCTCGAGATCATAAGCACCATGTTGCATCCGGGGTACGAACTCGGGGCGTTATAGGTAGACTTGTTAATACTTGCATATAACAGCCAAGGACACCCTTACCTACATCTAACCCTAACCATTTCAGACTCATTAATATACTTCTCTAACTTAACACCTCTTTGAAATGCATATTTTGTAACAACATCTATAAATTCATTCACATCCTCAAAAACCATGCCCAATTGCCACACAACCTATTTTGCAGATTTATCATACACTACCTTTCTACTATCTGTCCTTCTTAACCCATATTCTAAATCAAATTCCATACTATATTCATCAGAACGATAATACACAGTCTCATCTCCAATAACTTTACCTTTTAAACCTTTATCAGCAATTTCTGTCTCCTCAAATTCCAAATCTAGACCAACTTTACCAAGAGGAACTTCTGTAGGGCCATTAGGTATTCTTTGTCTTCTCTTCTTCCTCTGGTATGTCCTCCTTTCATCCCTTAAGTTTATGTCCTCATCATGCTCATCACTTTCAAATTCAGCATCAGCTTCAACAAATAGATCTTCATGGTTTGAATCTGAGCTGTTTTCAGTTGAGAGGTCAGAAACATCAATATTTGCAGCCTCAGCAGTAGCTCCAGCTTTACCATCAGCTGGAGCCTCACCACCAGCTGCAACAACACCAGCAGATGAGGCCTCACTAGGTGTAACCTTATTTTCAAGCTCAATATATACAACAGTAGTTGGTGCTTCATTAAAATAATCACCCTCAACCCCTTTTTCAGCAACCCTATGCCCTTCATGGACCCCCTTGTCCCCTTCTTTATTAAAAATAACAAAAGATTCCTCATTGGTACAAGTGTATTCCAGCAAACCAATAGGACCATCAACTTAATCAACCATGTGACAAACGTACACCTCAATAATATCCCTATTTTTGAAGGATTGTGAAAGTTCAAAAATATTCTCATCACTTCAAAAAGATAACATAAAGTCCTTTTTAGGTGGCCTTATATAAAACATGTACCTTGTTGTAGCATACCCTAACTATTTTAAAAAGCTAGTTAGCTCAAAGTAAGCTAACATATCCACATCCACATCAAAAATATTTGTGACTTCACCGCCCTCATATTCTGGTTTTCGACTTTTAGTATTCAAAACTCCACTATGATAATATCTTAGGGTTATATATGTAAAATCACCCATTCCTGAAATTTAGTCACATTAACAATGAGTTACAATTAGGGAAAATTTGATTATTCAAACATGCAGTTATTAGTCACACGAGAAGAATCAATTTAGATTACAAAAAATCCTTGACTTATTGATAAAAATAAAAATGATTTAGACCAGTAAAAAATCCTAATTTTGACAAACTATGAAACTTCAGACTTGTTGAACAATAACCCTAAATAAATTGTCATAAAGTTTCAATTTTTAAGTTTAGCCGTCACAAAAAACAAAGCTAACCTTCAAAACTTGTTCAACACTAGCACTCTCACAGCTCCAAGATACGAAATTACACCTCGAGGAACACCAAAACAGTTATTATTATTAACCTTGCAAGCAAATTTTTTTTAAAGAGTAGTCAAAGTGAGAAATGAGGATCAAGAGTGAAAGAGATGATTGTAAATGTCTGAAATGTATCAGTATAGAGAAGAGGAAAGGTTACATTTTTGTTTAATAATTATTTATCTTTTATTACATTTGTGGATAATTAGGAGTTAAAATAAAAATTAAATGTAATAATTATTTAGTTAAATGGCGCGTGTGTCCACCGCCATTTGGTTGACTGACTAAGTGATATAAGTGGGCAGATATATACCATTATAATACAAAAAAAGTATAGAAGGGTAATAGGACCCCTGAAAAGTTCAGTATGCTCAACTGAAAATCTAGTCAAAGTTCAGGTATTTTTCTTGAGTATTTTCCCTAAATAGAAATATGTTGTCATTTAAGTGCTAATTTATATTTTTTTAATAGGTGTCCAAAATAAAGAAAGAGATGAAGAAAGTGATGAAGACATTGACCTTACTAGATAAGATTTTTGGGTTGTTGATAAGTGCTCTAATATCAATAGTTTTGTGTTGAATTTCTTGAAACATATCGTGACTCAAACTTGGTACTATGTAAAAACTTAACTAATCATTTGGACTTGATTAACATTTTGCTTTTGAGCTTAAATTACTACTTGTTGCATATTTTGGATTATTAGATTATTAATGAATGATTTTATTTTGTGGTGTGTATATATTGTGTTATAATTTATTATGTATGTAAATAAAAATTTACATTAGTACAAGTGATGCTATAGTTGTAATAGGTACTCAAAAAGCATTGTAACAGAATAATAAAAGTGTCACAATAGATGCTATTGCAACGATTTAATGTCGTTGCAATAGAATCTATTGCAATAGTTAGTAACCATTACAATAGATGAAAATAGGCGTTCCAATAAGTAATAAAATAGTTGTAATAGGTACTCAAAAAACGTTGCAACAGAATAACAAAAGTGTCGCCATAGATGTTATTGCAACGATTTAATGTCGTTGCAATAGAATCTATTTCAATGGTTAGTTACCATTGAAATAGATGAAAATAGGTATCCCAATAAGTTAAAAAATAACCATCACCATAGCTTCACCTATGGCGACAGTTTCAGACAAACGCCGCATAAACCGTTGCCATAGATCTATCGCAACCCCCACATATAGGACGCTTGCTGAACCATTGCGGTAGAGCTATAGAAGGATTTTATTGTCTATTGCAACGATTTTGTAATCGTCACCATAGGGATAATTTTCAGTAGTTAATGAAGGTGCAAACCTATTTAATATTTTATTTTCGACCCTAGCAACGTGATTTTTTGAATACTCCATCGTTGACCTTCAAGTCCAATTTAACAATTAGACACACCCAATTTCATAACGAAATAAAGTATATTTGTTGAAATTTTTTTATTTTGAGCGTAATTCTTATGGAAGCTAAACCAAAAGATCCCCCATAATTTTTTTTCTTTTATTTACAATGACACGTATAATTATTTGATTTATTGTTTGTCATATCATCATGAGTGTATTATTGTCTTTGTTATTTATATTGATAGTTAAAAAAGTGTCAAAATGACATAGTTGAAGGTTAGTTTTGGTGTTTACATTTAAAACTGTCCACTTTAAATGTAAAAGCAAAAATTTATATCAAGTTTAAATATGTGGTCATGTGTATGACCTCAAAACTACAATGAAATTGGTTATTGCATGTCATTGTCACATACCATTGTCTTGAAAACCAACTTCTTTCATGTAAAAATTGTGCAGATGGAGAAAAAGGTAAAGTAAGACAACGAAGGGATTTCATTTGGATGTTTGTTTATGATCCACATTGCAGGACATAATTCAGGTTCATTCGTCTTTATCTTTTTAACTTTAGACAATCTAGTTTCTTCCTCGTTTACTTTTGACACAAGAAGATAATTTGATGCAGTCCCTAAATGCACCATTCTACTTGGATGCTTGATAGTAAACAAATTAATGGTTAATTTTCATCTGCATCAAGAGATTCTCTTATTTTCTTATACTATTAGGGCTAGTGAAGCAGCTCAACCAAGTAGGAGGTCAACATGCCTGCCTGGCATAGCTGAGGGTATTTTTGTCATCTAAATTTAGTCAGATATTTAACATTCTTCCACGTAGTCATATATTAATATTCTTTTACGTATATTGCTGCCCCAGTCTCATCCATATCTCTATTTCACAATTCAGAGCTTTCTTCATCATCCATCTCTCTGTTTTTTCAATTCTAAGGTTAGTTTTGAATTCAGAAAAATTTAAACTACTGATTTTGTGGTTTAGCCATTTCTCTGACTTCATATCATTCTGTACATATTTGTTTTCACTTGATAGTATCAATTTGTCGGACAGAAAATTTAGTGTCTTTTTTGACATCTAGGTGTATGAGAAAATTCCTTAAAGAGATGGACTTTGCATTAATCAGTTTGTTTTGGCTATAGTTCATAAAGTGTTTGATTTTTGTTATTCCTAATTATTATTATTAATAATTTGTTCTTGCTCTTTCTCAGTATCCTGCGACAATCTAGATAATTTGAGTAGGAATATGTTGAACATAATTTTCGTACTTCTTAATATTTCATTGCAGTTTGGGCTGTAAATATTGACTGGTAAAGAAAATTGGGAATTTCAAATCTACAGGGCTAATGGATTCAAATGAATCAAACAAGTATTCATACATAAAAAAATTAAAAGCTACGGCACAACTCAAGCATCGTGATACGTATAGTTGTATATCTGCTGGTAAAAGAGAAGAATTGTTACTGGCGCGACGCATGAAAAAAAGCTTTCGCGAAGCATAACCTTCTTCAAAATCCAGCTGTTGTTGTCCCTCCGGAATCAACATCATCTTGTTGCAAAACAGGACTCCCAAAACAAACTACCCTTACCATACGAGAACCGTCTCTATCGGCTGAAATAGGTGATATTACGGTGACCATTTTTATTGTGGCTTTTGTTCTATCTCTCACCTACTAACAACTAATTTACACTTCTAAATACTGTGTTTGTTTTAGGTTCCAACTGTTCACCCTCAATCGTGTGTGGAAACATCAGGCAGTAATATAGAAAAGGAAAGACATATATGCAGTCCTTTTGTAATTTATGAAATAGGTAGCTCCGCTTTTACATTACATTCCTCCATTGTGATGTATTATACCTGCTTTATTGTAATGGATGATTATTTTTACATAAGGAAGTACATCAAATCAGCCAACAACTTCTCGATACAATCCAAGGCTAGGAAAACCAACAACTTTTACTATACAAGAACTGCCTCCACTTTATGAAAGAGGTGATATTATGATACTCAAATTTACATACCGCATATTTTTACTTTGTGTAGTACTTAAGCTTTTACTATTAGCAAAAGCGACACCTATGAAATGTCTTTCCTGTTATTGGTATCAGATGTCCACCCTCAATAATGTGTGACTGCATTCCAAAATAATCCAGAAAAAGAAAAGACATCCACAGCCCGTTTGTGATTCACAAAATAGGTAACTTTACCCCGATACTATATTTTCCCCCTCAGCATATTTATTGTGTGCATTGTTATTTATGATGTATGTTTGTTTGCATATAAGGTGGCACATCCAGCGTATCTAACCTAAGTGGTCGAGTCCTAAATAACGTTACCGCCAAAGGTTCATACAAATCCTGTAGTATAATACCATCTATCTTGCTTATACATCCATGCTCTTCTTTGTCTAATGGAACTTCTTTCAAATTCAGATAATCGACGCATTAAAAACCTGTATCTATCTACAATTGAACAACGAAGCGAATATGTTGCTTTAAAAAGGGTTTTAAATTGTCAATATTGTGGTTCAAAAAGGTTTGAATACGAGCCTCCTGGATTTTGTTGTGGTAGTGGTTCAATAAGATTAACATCACATAAAATGCTGACTGAATTATCAAAGTTATATTTTGAAAAAACTGAGGAATCAGAAAACTTTCACACCTACATCAGAACCTACAACAATATGTTTGCATTTACTTCATTGGGTGTTAAATAAGATAAAGATCTTGCAAAAAGAAACTTTGGTATTTAAACCTTAAAGGTTCAAGGAAAGATATATCATTTTATAGATGATTTGATTCCTTTAAATGAGAAGCCTCGAAATTTACAGTTATACTTTTATGATAACGACAATGAACTTTCTAACAGAATGGTTTGTTCAGGTAAAGTTAGTGAATTGATAGTGCAAAAATTGATGAATATATTGAAAGTGAATCCATACAGTACTTTCCTCCGATCTCTTCTAAATGTTCAAGACTTATCAAATTTTTATATTGCACTTAGATGTGACTCAACCTTAGATCAAAGAACCTATAACTTACCTACTACCTCAGAGATTGCAGCAATATGGGTTGAAGAAAATTCAACACATTCTATTTCAGCACCCCATATTAGAATTTATACTCACAGTAATAGAACTCAGATAGTAAACTATTACTATGGATGTTATGATCCACTACAGTATCCACTATTATTTTTATATGGATAGAATGGATGGCAATGCGGCGTCAAAAGAATTATTCAAATAAATAATGTGACTAGAAGTAGAGCTCACTGTGAACATGAGCAATTTCCCAGTATATCAAATATGTTTTCAATAGATCAATTTCTTGATATGGAAGCTGCCTTGTTGAAAAAAGGAAAACAAAAAAGAGATACAGTATCTTGCCGTGAATATTATTGTTATAAATTTCAAGTGAGAAATAATGAAACAAATGAAGTACTACATTGTGGAAGAATATTTCAACAATTTATAGTAGACGTATAATTAAAGCTGGAGACACAAAGATTAGACTTTTTCTCATTGATCCAAGACTTATTTAAAATTGAGGTATTACAAGGAATCCTTAATATTTTGAGATCTGGAGAAAGGAAAGCCTCTAAAATTGGAAACAAAAACTTTCTTCCTGTTACTTTTATAGGAGGACCTAGAGATATGCGCCGACGATATATGGATGCTATTGCATCAGTACAATATTTTGAAAAACCTGATTTGTTTATAACTATGACTTGTAATCCATATTGGCCAGAAATAAAAGAACACCTAATGTTTGTCGACGAGGTTCAAAACAGGCCTGATTTTGTTAGTAGGATATTCATATCAAAAGTAGAAGAATTTAAAAAGGACATACTAAAGAGAATTTTTTTTTTGAAAAGTTGTTGCATTCATGTATACTATAGAATTTTAAAAACGTGGTCTTTCTCATGCTCATTTCCTTATTATACTTTCTACTGAGCACAAATTACTGACTCCTGAATCTTATGATAAATTTTCTGTGCTGAATTACCTAATTTTGTGGAAGATCGTAATTTATATTCACTTGTTATTAAACATATGATACATGGACCTTGTGGTAAAATAAATCCCACAAATAGTTGCATGAAAAAAAAAGGTTGTTGTAAATTTAAGTATCCAAAAGATTTTGTTGAACAAACATCTAAAGGGAAGAATTCATATCCAATATACAAAAGAAGAAAAACTACAGAATATATAGAAAAGAACGGCTTTCTCTTAGACAATTCATGGGTTGTTCCATATAATCCTTTTTTGTTATGCAAATACAATTATCATGTGAACGTTGAAGTTTGTTCTGATATCAAAGTTGTCAAATACATCTATAAATATATTTGTAAAGGCCATGACAAAATACTTTTCAAATACATAGTAGTGATATAGATACAGATGTCGATGAAATAAAAGAATATTAATTCAGTAGATGGGTTTCACCTCCTGAGGCTACCTGACGATTACTTAGATTTTCAATAAATGAGATGACTCCGGCTGTATGCCATCTACAATTACATTTGAAAGGATAACAATGTGTTTCTTTTAAAAGTGTTGATAAAGTTGACAAAATTTTAAATAATACAATGGTGGGAAAAACAATGTTAAATGAATTCTTCACTATGAACATAACGAATTCTGATGCTACGTAATTGTCGTTATTATATAAAGAATTTCCTGAATATTTTGTATGATCACCAACATATAAAAAGTGAACACATCAAAAATAATGTTCTGTTATTGATCGTGTTGTGACATCTCATCCAACAGAAGGAGAAAGATATTACCTTAGATTATTATTGATGAACGTCAGAGGCCTAAAATCGTATAAAGATTTACTTAAAGTGGATGGTAAATATTATAGTACGTTTAGAGAATCTACAGAAAAAAAAGGTCTACTACATTGTGCTAACAATTTGATAGAATGTATGTCTGAAGTTGTCAGTTATCAAATGCCTTATAGTTTACGACGTTTATTTGCAACATTATTGGTCTATTGTAATCCTGCTAACCCAACGAAAATTTGAAAACCATTTGAAGGTCCTATGTTAGAACACTTTCAAATGTTAACTAACATAAATACAAAATATATTAGATATATGTCTTTAAATCATATCAATGACTTTCTGCATTTACTAGGGCATGATATCAATGAATATAAACTTATTATAGAGAAAATAAAAGCTTCAACAGCTATTAGGGAAGCTAATGATTGTCTGTTTAAAAGAAATATCATTATTAGAGAAGAGGATTTGCTACTACAGAAAAAACTAAATACTCAACAATAAATAGCATACGACACAATTCTGAATAGAATATTTTCTAACAAATCAGGAGCTTTTTTCATTGATGGACCTGGAGAAACCGATAAAACTTTCTTATATCGAGCTTTTTAGCTGTTGTATGGTCAAGAGGTTTTGTTGCTTTAGCAACAACAACTTCAGGTGTTGCAGCTTCAATTCTCCCAGGAGGTCGAACTGCTCACTCCCATTTTAAGTTGCCTATTGAAATAAATGAGAAATTTTCATGTAGCATCAGGAAACAAAGCTCACTTGCAACTTTAATATGTGATGCAAAATTAATCTTGTGGGATGAAGTGTCTATAGACAAAAAAAACTGCTTGAAGCTTTTGATATATTGTTGAAAGATTTAATGGAAACAAACACTTTATTTGGCGGAAAAGTTATTGTCTTTGGTGGTGATTTTAGACAAACTCTTCCTGTAGTTCGAGGTGACAAGAAAAATGATTTTATTCAGGAAAGTTTATTGTATTCTTAAATTTGGAATCAGCTTGAAAAATTGCGATTATCTGAGAATATGTGAGAAAAAACAAACCCTACATTCTGTGAATATTTACTGAGAATAGGAAATGGAACAGAAAAAACACATAACAATGATAAAATTAAAAAACCTGATTGTTTCATTATTCTATTCAGTTCTGAAAAAGAATCGTTAGATCTGTTGCTTAAAGTAGCCTATCCAGATCTTCATACTTCTTCCTCTAATATATCTTCCATGACTTCACGTTTAATTTTAACAACAAAAAATGACTTTGTTGATGAAATGAATAATTTACATATATCTCAATTTCCTGGTGATGCTAAAACATATGTTGCATTTGATGAAACTATAGAAGCAAACGATCAAAGCGAATATGAAGATCTTCTACACACCCTGCATCCTGCTGGTTTACCTCCCTATAAATTAACATTAAAAAAAAAATTGTCCTCTTATGTTATTAAGAAATCTAAATCCTTGTGAAGGATTATGCAACGGCACTCGACTTATTTGTACTTCAAAAACATGTGATAAGTGCTACAGTTGCAAGCGGAGACTTCAAAAATACACATGCATTTATTCCAAGAATACGGTTGTTATCGTTAGCAGATGAAAAATTACATGTTCCTTTCAAAAGAATACAGTATCCTTTACGATTATGTTTTACTATGACAATAAATAAGGCTCAAGGTCAAACTATGGACTTTGTCGGAATTTATTTACGAGAGCTTGTTTTTTCACACGGACAGCTATACGTGGCCCTATCACGAGCAAAAAATTCCAATAGTGTAAAAGTGCTAATACGACCATTAGCACTAGATGACAACGACGAACATTTAACTTACAATATAGTATACAACGAAATCATTCAAAAAGCACTGGCTTAAATAGACCGTTGGGTGGAACTAAATAGTTTTCGGTGCAAATCCCTACTCCACATGTACTTCTACATAAATGGTTTGTTATTATTTTTTATTTTTTCCCGCTTTACATAATCGTGGCTAAGTAAATTTCTTTTCTTTGAGGAATTTTCTCGATTGTTTTCAGGCTGAATTCATTTCGTAACACATGGTCAATATCAACAAATCTTCATCTCTAAGGAATAACATAAAAACTTAGTGTTCATATTTATTGTCTAGTACTGCCCAAAATTTTGGTAAATGCATCACATGCGGAAGTTCAAGTGGTCCATTTTATTATAAGAATCAAAATACATTTTGACTTTTCCTGCTATTGGCTTGGGCACCTGCAGACCTCACATAGCATTGCATTTTAAGCGTATATTTACAATCTTCAAAGTGTAGTTAAATATTATGATGCATAATAGAGTAGTTTCTAAGTTATGATATTTTTCTCATCGAGTGTTGAAATGTCAGTTTGTCTTTCTTCTTGATGTCGTTTATTTACTCCCTGGTTGTTCTTTCTTTTCTTTTGTGGGTGTAGAACATCTGCAATTGTGTAGCGTTATTTATGAGGTTATTTGTTCTACATTACTGATTGTCTTCGCTAATTTGAAGACTACTTTCTTAGGCGTAAACTGCTTATGGGAATTTATGAAAAGGATTTGAGGGTTCGACTTGGAGATGTTGTATCCGTGCACCAGTGTCCAGATGTCAAGTATGGGAAACGTGTCCACAAACTTCCTATAGATGATACAATAAAAGGTCTATCCACTCTCTCCTGTTGTTTGAAGAAATTAGGTACTTAAGAAAGAGGGTCAAATACAAGAAGGAGCTAGGAGTGTTGTGATAGCTGAGATTACCCAAGTTCATTAATGCGCATTTTCGATGCCAAGAGAATTTGGAATAATGGAAACAGGTTGCACATGGGAAATAATCAGGAAAAAGTACATTTTACAGCCATGGTGTTGTCATCTCCACTTCGCCCCGTGCTACACATACCTTAACCTTAACTTCAAATGGTCACTGTGGATTTTGTAGAATCCGGACACAGTAGCTGGTTTGATGGAAATCCAGTTTATTTTCAGCTTGAAAGAATAAGGCCATCGAAGAAAATGAAGATTTTTCATTATGGTTGACCATCTACAGTATGTCAATGATTTCTTCTTTTATCTAACCAACAATAATTTTTGTCTAGCTTAGTATGATAATGTTCAAGCTCACTTTATTCATGTTCGTCTATACAATTGTTGTGCCCATATATTGAAAAGTCTTTTGTGCAAAGTGAAAATGCATTTATAAATTGCCTTCTTAAAGTTTTATTTTCACTTCTACTATGAGGAGCATAAACTCCAGTGAAATACCAGGAGAAGGAATTTTATTACCATTCCATACTCTACTGTCCCACATGAGAATAATTCCCCCTTTGCTGCCACCAGCTTTAGTGTACCAGAATTTCATCCATCTGCTAGGCCAGAGTTAATGGCATGGACTACGTACGCTGTATCCTCCCCAGACCCTGCTTGGTGGGAATGCACTAGGTATGTTGTTGTTGCCAGGACAGAGTTGGCGTACTATCACTCAATCCCCTTATTCACCTCAGTTTCCTGCTAACAAGTCTTAACCAGCCTCTTATTTATGTTGTTGTTAAGACCCCTCATGTTCCATTGAATCAGCTTTATATTCATTTAAAAGACAAATTAAGTGCTCTGCCCCTGTTTTTGATACCCTAAGGATAATGAAATCCCATTACAGAAGTACTGCTAATAGCATAATGAAAATGAACAGTCCAAAAATAATTACTATGTACTACTAATAAGTATTAAACTAAGCTGTGCTTTTTCTCTATCTAAACAAATACAAAACCAAAAGAAGTTATCCAATGCTACTGCCATTGCCCATTCTGAATTGAATTTCTTTTGTTTAGTTTTGATTTAGTTTTGTTTAATATCAACTTGGTTTTGATTTGGGCTTTTCATCTGGGGAGAAAGTATGATAGTTCTGTCCATTAAATCTTCAAAAATTTTCCCATAATTTTTAGATTTCCTAGAGAGAGTTTTGATTCATCGACGAAACATGACAGAAAAATGGATAATAAAGAAGCTTCAAAAGCTGTTGATGCTCTTACTTCGATGCCTTCATCATCTGACCTTACCGATTTTTGCATCAGAGTAAGTTTTTCATTATAAAGACCCCAATTTAGTTTTAAAACTTGGGGTAAAAATCAGTCAAATAATGTAATTATATGTGAATGCAGGAAGATGGATAATGCAGAGGCTATAAAAGCTACTGATGCGTTCTCATTGACTACATGCTCGGAAAGCGAAGCCCTTCCTTCCAATCGAATATTCTAAAGATAGTAAGTGTGACCTGTGTGGTTCAATAATGTAATTTCTATTTAGGATGCTAACTTTTATGGCTAATTTTGCATGACCATGTGACGTCTGTTAAGTACCTGCATAGCTATGTTGCTCAAGAAAGCCGATGAAGATGTTGCAATAATATCTGCAGAAACACCAGTTGTATTGTATTTGCTCATATATTTCATCCATACCTACCGCAATTTTCTCAATGTAACTGAAACATGTCATAACTAAACGATCATGCTGATAACAAATGGCATAATTTTAGTGCTATTTTGAAATGCACCTCATCATCAAAAGCAGATTCTTCACTAGATTCTTCACTAGCTATTGCTATAACAAGCGCGGGCTACTACATCTAGTCTCTTATATAAGAAGGAGTTAAACAGCTCAAGCAGGCATGAGGTCAACATGCCTGCTTCAGCTGCTTCAATCGTAATTTTACTGTGTCACTCTTAATTAATTATTATAAGTTATTTATATATTAAAAAAATAATAATATTTAATAAAAAAGTAAAATAGATGTTTATAACATATATGTTGCAGCTACTTCAATCATAATTCTACTATATCACTCCTAATTAATTATTATGGTAATCTATGTATTAATATAATATTTCATAAAAAAGATAATAAGAGGGAGTTAGGAAGCTCAAGCAGGCACGAGGTCGACATGCCAGTTTGTGCTGCCTGCTTCAACCGTAATTTTACAGTATCACCCCTAATTAATGATTAGAAGTCATTTATGTATTAAAAAATTAATAATATTTAATTAAAAAAAGTAAAATAGACATTTATGACATGTCCGTTTCAGCTACTTCAATCATAATTTTACTATATTACTCCTAATTAATTATTTTGGTCATCTAAGTATTAAAAAATTAATAACATTTCATAAAAAAATAAAATAAGTACAAAATGATATGTCAACATGAAAATTTTGATTGACTATCGAAATTATATTAATGCATATAAATTTGAATAGAACAGTTGAAAAGTAACATATATTATTTAAAAATGAGATAAAACGATATTGCAAATCACAATAATTAAGAACTTAATAAAAAATATAAAAAAAGTTAATTTATTGTCAAAATTTTATCTGTGCCACATAAATTGAAACGGAGAGAGTATCCATATCTTATTGAAAAATTATGTTAAAATTACAAATCACATAATTAACAACTTACAAATTTTAAAAGATATAAAATATTTGGTTGACTCTCGAAATTACATCAGTGTCGCTTAAACTGGAATAAAAGAAAAACTATTATAAATCACAATAATTAAAAACTTAAATTATTTTAATGATTGATTACTTAAATTTTATTTGTGTCCCATAAATTGAGATTAAAAAATAACATACATTGGGCCCATGCTAGCACGGACTGTCAATATCTAGTATTAGATATACATACTTCGTTTTAATTTATATTAAATATAAAATCTCTATTTCAATTTATTCGAATTAATTTAATTTGACATTGAAGTTTAAGAAATAAAGATTTTTTTCCACAATATGTGATGTTAAAGATGTCTTTACATGTTTGAGTACTTATAATCATTTCATTGAGGATAAAATGAATCTTTTAAATATATATATTATATTAAAAGTGTGATTATATTAAAAGTGTGAAGGGTCTTACAAATATTGTTTGAATTTTTTGTCCTTCATTAAAATTTTTTGTTTTAGACAAAATCGTTGTTTCACTATTTTTCTAATATTTAAAAGTTGAAAATTTATTAACTATATTTTTGGTAAAACATTTTCTTATTAGAAGTTATCAGAAGTAATGACATCTAATATTTTTTTCATCATTTTAAGAATTCTAAATCAATTAAATTTGATTTTAATAAGATTTGTGAAATCTAGAAATAAATATAAAGGTGTTACAATACGAAAAATTTAAGAAGTGCAAAATTTTAAAAAATTCTAAGTATGCAATAAGAATGTAATCTATGATTTAGTAAAGATTTGACTTTAAAAATAAAGAAAGATTTTAAATATAAAAAAAGATAATCGTACTCACAGATATGATTCAAATTGATGCGTCCCTCTTTAATATAGTTCAAGGAAACGAAATACTGCATGACAAATGTAAAAGTGATGATCCATGTGTTTTGCCCCTTTATTTATTCGAAGGGTTTGGAAAATATTATTTTCGACCTTTTAAACTATTCCAAAACTTTAAAGAAAATTTTGAAACAATTTAAGAAATTATAGAGTCGCCGCTTGATTTTTGAGAAAATATTAAGAAAAACTAAAAATATTACTTAAAAGATTCAAAATAGAAAAAATCTTTTGAGTCTAGAAATTCCGAGTAAGTGGTTCCTATTAATACTCTTGGAAGGTTGTTAAGACACCAAGAGTATCTGTTAACTTGCGGTTATCCGGACTATTTGAAAATAAATTTTTGACTAACTTTAAAAAGGAAAGATGATTTTTGAAAGAAAATCGATGAAGGAAAAATTTCGTTTTCAAGAATTGAGCAAAACAATTTTTAACGACTTAGCGGAAATTTTTAACTAAATCTAAAAAAACTAAAAATAATTAGCATATAAAGGGGAAAGGGGAGCCTAAAAGATTTAGGCGATTATGCCCGAATTCATAAATCCTTTCCTAAGCTATTTGGGCTTTTGACCCATCTTCACCCGTCCTAATCTAAATACTTGGACTTTTGACTCATAACCTGTCCTAAGCTAGTTTTCGGACCTCTCAAGCCCAAAATCCGCTCCATTTATATTAAATTACAACGTTGGCTTCGAGGCCCAAATAAATGAATAAATAAATGACTAATGAATAAATAAAATAAGGCAATAATAAAAATTGAGACTTTTCAAGTGTCTTAGCGACCTCATCAATGACTTTTGACCCATTTTTCTTCTTGCATCCTCACGCCATATAATTGACTTTGGATTTAAACTTCAAACTTGACTCAGAGAGGTGGGCCTTATTGGCCCATTATGAAGTGCAAGAGGAAAGGAGTTCATTTGGACTCCAAAATAGATTCATGCAAAGAAAAAGATAAAAGAAAAAGAATTAATATGTGTTCAAAAATTCTATACTTAATAGATAAATGATGAGATGGAAAAATAGTATTCTCAGGCATAAAGAAATAGTATGCTATGATATCCAAAATATCAAAAATAAATTAAATTATCCAACGAAAAGGAAATTAACTGTAATACCCGTGCTTTTTCTTATGTTGAAAATCCTCTCAAGGATGTTAGAACTTGCTTTAAAATAAGAATTCATTCTTATACACGTGGTATTTCCATAATTTTCACTTTCTATAATGTGAGAAATTGAATAAGCTTTCCATCAATATATAATTCGCCCAAATCCGACACCCGGGCGAAGAGTTAGGTCCTTTTTAGTGAGACAGTGTTTGACTTGAGCCTTCAGCGCGTTGCGGAGATAGCTCAAATGAAAATTATCAATTTCCAGTATTACTCCATGATACTGGCGCATCGCGCCAAACTTCCAGGTCGTAGACAAGGTGGCAACGTGATAGCTCCACGTCGCGCCACCGTGAAATTTCTCATTTGTCAATTTTCAGTGACACGGCACGATAACGCTTTGTCGCGCCAAGGGCCCAATTCAAAAAATTTTACTGAAAATTAAATTACGTGTCCTGGGTTAAAAGGATCAATTTGCCTTCCCTATATAAGCTTCCAAACACGAAATTTAGCCCTTATTCATCCAAATATTGATGTTTTTCTGAAATACTCTCAAGAACTCAAGCTAGGGTTTTCATAGAAGGTCCAATTTCAAGAAGGTTTCACCATCAATCTTCACGAAATCACGATCGAAGGTATGCATAGTGTTCATTCATGGACTCCTTTCGTCTATGAAGTCCAAGAATCCCTTTTAACTACAAGTTATGGATTTTCTTCATGTTTTCATGCTTTGTATGTTCTCTTTCATGTTGATAAATGAGGAATTGATTTCTATTCCTTGATTTGATGATAAATTCCATGTGGGTTGAATAAGCCAACTATTATGTGTATGCCAAAGTGGTCGACTTCAAACTTAAGCGGTGATTTTGTAAATCGCTAGGCCACAAACATAGCACACTATAATATGTTTTTCAAAAATAACACCAAATCTCTAGATACAAGTAACTCACTACTTCAAATTGAGAAACAATTTCAAGACCCTTAACAATAGTAACTATTTTTTTCCGGCATAAAGAAAACAACTTTACATCCTAAAAGCGAACTGATAATGAATTTAAAAAATGTATAAGTACACATTTTAATCAAGCAAAGATTGAAATTTTATCCATCTAATTTATTAAGGCAAAACAAACAATAGTGACTATTCTTTTTTCGACATAAAGGAAACAACTTTCCATGCTAAAAGTGAACATATCCATCAATAACGAATTTAAACAAGACACGAATACATATTTTAATCAAGCAAAGGCCGAAACGTTATCCATCTAATTTATTAAAGTGAAACAAACAATAGTGACTATTCTTTTTTAACTAAATAAAACAACTTTACATGCAAAAAGAGAATATATCCATCAATAACGAATTTAAAAAAGACATGAGTACATATCTTAATCAAGTAAAGGTCAAAAATTTATCCGTTTAATCATAATAATCAAAGAAGAAAGTCAAAGAAACACATTCAACTATTGCTAGATCATTTTACAAAACGAACATAAAAATAACTATAATATTGATAACACAACATCCTATGACCTTCATGGCCATCTACAACAAACAATCCCAGCAAAAAAAATTACAACTATAAAATTACGGGGAAGAATATGAAGAATAAAACGATAACAAAACTTAAAAGGGAAAGGCGTGTTTACCTTTTTTGGAGCAGCAAAACGGGACTTCAAGCATTCTTCAGTGTCTTGATCACCACCATAAAGCAACCTTGAAATAATACCGATTAGACAATTACTTGAAAATTTTTACTAAGAAAAATTTAACTCTTTGCTCAAAATTTATTTTTGCACTCTTTGAGACTTGCTGTAACATTCCGCATGTTTCTACTAGAAATCGAGCCATCGCTCCTAGGCATGTAAACTCTAATCCCATGATTTGTATCTAAATACATGTTTCATGATCATTATCCTAGTGTTAAGAATGCTTTTCAGATGAAAATGTTCATTGGAATCACTTAGAGCAAAGTTGAGTTAAGAGTCTTTGATTCGGCCAAATCTTTGCATTCGATTCTACAAGGGCCTACTTTTAATGTGTATAAATTTTGATTTATGTGGAATTATTTAAATCAAAACCCACCAAATAATATATAATTGAGTTAGCTTTCCAACGATACCAATTTTGCCTTAATCCGATGCCCGAGCAAAAAGTTATGGCCATGCAAAGGTCGTGTGTCACATGAAAATCGTAAAAGGACACTGGAAAGGGTGTACGATGGGAATGCATAACTTGGGGTTTTTCGATGGCCATGCGTCACCCACCTTGGCTTCGGAGATTGCTGTCCATCGCATGGTGATTGCATAGTGACAAAAGTGCTCTATTTTAACTTAAATCAAGGGCGGTGAAGTCTTTTTACACCCTTAAATCTTCCCTAATTACTTCTAATCGATATAAGGGGTCTTTAAACACATAAATTCCACTCCCTTAATCCCAAGCATTTAATTCATGATTCAAAAACCCTTCTCCTCTCCCAAGAATAAAATCCAAGCTCCTTTCTCAAGAAATCAAGAATTCAACTTCCAAGTTTAAGAAACCCTTAAGAAATCTTCAAGAAACCATCTATTAAGGAATGTGGATGTTCATCAATGGGTAATTTGACCCATTGAGCCCAAAACCCCCTTTTATTTTGTAAAGTATGAGTTTTCATCTATTGTGAAGCTTATTAGGTTTAAGATAAGTTAAATTCACGTTCTTCCTTAGTATTTTAAACTCAATTCATGTCCAAGTATGATTCCATGTAAAGTTAGGTTATCTCATGTTTCAAGCTTCAATATCCCATGTCATATTCAAGTGAATGTTATGTTATAATGTCAAGTTATGATCTTAGTCACGTAACCATGTTGTTTTCCCATGTTTTAAGACATTCTCATTTTCAAGTTCATGATTTCCACATGTTTGATGAAATGTCTACTTTTTGGGGATTTGATCCATGATTCAATCCTACAGTTTTAAGCTTTAATACTCTATTTTATGATTATTTAGTTTTGACGAATAATGAACACCTGATACTTACGTGTTTACTTACTGTTTGGATTTCTCAAGTATTATTTTCAGTTAAATCATGAATATCACTATTTACTCAGTTGTTAGGAGCATGATGAGCAATATCAGTTGTTATGTTCAGTTGGATTTAGTTTAGTACAGTGTCAACGTCAGTTCAGTTGGGAGTAGGATTTAGCAACAAGCGAATGAAAGGATGGCGGCTTCCCCACCAGTTAGGCAAAGCCGTTAGTAGCAATCTTTGTATTTTAGAACTATGTAGACAGCGTAGGATATGAGGGGTCACCCATCAGTTTAGGCTTGACTCCCTCTTAGGGGTTGATGAGTGGTGATTTTACCACTCATTCTTACTCAACATTCGTGTATAGTACCTTGTTTTGAATGAATAAATGAGACATATTCGTGAGTAAATATACTAATATCCACTCTTTACAGGTATAGAGTTGAGGAGATCAAAAGATGTGGATTGGAGCTGAAAATGATAAAAGGAGCAAAGAAGATGTGGCAGAAGACCTGGACTACATCAACTTCAGTTACAGAAACCACGGTCCTAAATCTGTTGTCATAGTCATACAAGGCGGTCAGTATAATGTGATCATAACACACAACCATGTCACGTGGGCGCGGTCATCGACAGACTTGCGCGATCATGTTTCCACGGGAATATGTCCAGGGGCAGATCTGTAAAATCACTTAGACGAATTTCAAATTATATATAAGCAAAAACCCTTTCTTTTTTGGGCATTGCTTACCTCATAGGATATCTTGAAATTCAAGACTTGAAACCCTAATTAGGCAAGTGTGTAATTAACTGTGGAGGCTAAATTTTTTAGTTTGTGAATAAAGAATACTTTGGATAATACTTATGGTATAGCTCACTTTACTTTCTTCATGAGTAGCTAAGTAATTTAGTCTTGGGATTATGTTGAACTAGGGTGTAATTTTGAGTAGGTATTGTTGTGTTTGCATGGATTTTAGTTGTTGAGTATGGATTCCACCATTGCTTGATCTTATGGGTTGGAATTTCATAGGTGAAAACCCCAAATCTCCAAATGGGTTTGCTGGGTAAAATCCCCAAACTTAAGAAACCCTTTATCATCCTCAAAAGTGGGATGAAAGTGAACATTAGGTAGCCCATAACATCCTCGAAAGAGGGTTATAAAGAGACAAGGTAATGGCGGATAATTGAGCCTATGGTTTACTACCTTTTGCAAGATTAAAAATAAGTGTATTGAGAGCGTAAATCATGTCAAGAACATCATCCTAGAAATATGGATGTGTGATTGAGGTCTTGGGTGATTATGAAAATTTGTACACTTGTTAGGTACTTGAAAGAGCCAATGGGTGACATCGTTGTGGTTTTTTTGAAAGATTGATCCCATTAATCTTCGACCTAGCCTATCCTTGATCCATTGAACAAGATGGTGGTGGATAATGCGGCGGGTGGATCTATAGTAAGATTGCATCATCTTGTGGCCTTCCGATTGATAGGAGAAGTATCAAAGCAAAATCGAGGGTGGCATACCCGAGATATCGAACCTTCCAAAATCCTTTCCACTACCTCCGTGGTGGCTAATGAACAAAGAAAATGAGAAAAAGAAAGGAGGAGAACATGACCAAAATGATAACCCAACTTGAGCTCTTGACGAAGCATGTTATGGGTGCACCTGCAAAAGTGGTAAACATCGTAACATCAAAATCTTATGAAGATGATGAAGAGGTAAAAAAGTTGTATGAAGAAATACGGTACTTGGCAAACTACTCGGGGGGTTCACGCCCTGCCTATCAAAGGCAAGGTGGGAACCAAGGTTGGATGGATCAAGATTGGAGAGATTGTGAAGGTGACTATGATCGATATGTCCCTGTTCGTGATCGAGCTAAAGCCAAGGAATCTAGTGGCATTGACCCCCAAAATTTCAAGACCAAGGATATTTTAGCAAGGATCTTGAATAGAGCAGAAGTCACGAACAAGATGGTATGTGAGTTGAAGGGTGATTTCTTCCAACTCTTTCAAACGATGGTGTCTCGCTCCTCCTATATCAAGGAATTAGAGACCCAAATAGGGAAAATATCCACACAATTAAATGATAAACCTAGAGTTGGACTTTCGAGTGACACAATTGCTAACCCAAAGAACGATGCCCAAGTCCTAGCAATTGTCAAAAGGAATGGAAGAGCACTTGAGAAACCTTTCAGAGGAGACGTGAGAGAGAATATGCCCAAGGCTAAAATAAAGAAGGTGACACCTCAAAGAAGAGAGGCAAATGATGAAAATGAGGTTAATGAAAGCGATGAGAAGGTGGTTGAAATTCAAAGGCCACAAGTTGAAGCAAGACCAACCATCCAAGTTCCACTCCCCTTTCATCAACGTTTGCATAAAAATAAGGAAAATGACAAATTGAGGAAGTCATGGCCAAACTTAGCAACTTATCGATAAACATCCTATTGCTTGAAGCTATCCAAGAGATCCTGGGATACGCTGTTGATAAAAAGGTTGATGTCCAAGAAGAAACTTGTTGAAGGTGATACTATGGAGGCTACTCATGAATGTAGCACTATCATGTTTAGCAAGGTTGTGGGAAAAAAAGATGACCCCGAAGCATTCACTATTCCTTGCATAATTGGAACACATAAATTTACAAAAGCTCTATGTGAGCTTGGTGCGAGCATCAACTTAATGCCTTTTATCATATACAAGAAACTTGGTCTGGATACCCCAGCACCAACCTCTATGCGACTCTTGATGGCGGACTGCTCTTTAAAAAAGCTAGTGGGTATATTATTTGACTTCCTTGTGAAAGTGGACAAGTTCATTCTCCTGGTGGATTCCATGGTATTGGATTATAATATGTACTAAGAGGTTCCTATCATTCTTGGTCATCCTTTTTTAGACACCAGGAGAGCCATTGTCGATCTAGAGCTGGGGAAGATAAAATTTAGAGTGGAAGAGGATGAGGTTACTTTCAAATTTGCAAGTCAAAGAAGCAAACCGTGGAGTTACAAATAGTATCCGTAGTGGATGTTGAAAATAAGAAGATGAATGAAGAGGAGTTCGAGGACCCACCTTGACAATGAATGAAGAAAGACATCGTGCCATGATGATAATTAAGGCTCTAGGTGGGAGGCAACCCACAAATGCCACGAGAGTGGCTCGTATACTTTTTTGTTATGTTTTTGTAGGGTAGATGTTATCTTTTGCATATGAATAACCCATGAATTTATGGCACTATGGAGTGCATTGGATAAGCTGAACAGGGGAGAAGTGTGTCAAAATTAAGTAAAATGCTGAATAGGGGAAAACAAGATAGCAAAATTGCTATTGGTTACCATGATTGCGGTCTCCAAGCGTGATCGCAATTATGCGGGTGTCAACAATCGCAGTCCCTTGACCATGGTCACAACCAGTTCTGCCATTTAACCCCTAGTTTCCCTCATTTCCCTTACACTCCCTTTCAAGATTATACTCTTTAATTTGGGCTAATTTTTGGCCAAGTTTGTAAGCTCTTAAACAATATCCCTGTATCCCATTGCATCATAACTCTGGTAGGTAACATGCATCCATGCCTTTACTTGTAAGAATAGGCCATAGAATGCATGATTAAGAATGGCCTAAAATTTTGATTGTTATTCTTTCCATGTTGTCATACTTGATATTGGTGAAATCATGAGTACCTAATGATGTGTGAAATAGGTAGACAATTGAGATATGCACACCAATTGTTTGATAAAATGTTCAAATGAACTTTCAATATTAATATTTCCTTTCTAAAGGGCATTCACATACTTGTTAGCATTGTTCCAATGATCTTCATATGCTTTCATATTGTGGAATATAATAATAGCCTAAATTTGTAAGAAATATGAGCATGCATAACACGAAACCAGCCTTAGGTAGTGCGACCACGGACATAGACTACAATCGTGGTAACGTGAATGCGGTCCCAACTTGCGATCGCGATAATTGAAGACAGCTTCCTGCTATGTAAAAAATCCTGCATTTCTAATTTTTAGTCAAGCAACACCAAAAACCTAGTCTAATGAACTCTCGTGAACAATATAGCACAGTTTTTATGCTTAAAATATCATTGAAAGATATAATGTGTGCTTAGTGCTTTCAGGACAACATCATGGATAAGTATGATCACATTTGATTCATGGCTCCCAAGTGCCACACTTTTTACTACAGGGATCTTTCGAGGACAAAGCTACTGTTGGAGAGAGAACTTTTCTTGGAAAATATGTCGAAGAAACTACCGGTACTACATGACAAACTTGAAGCCATAGGGTGAAGGTTCTTCGCCCCTGATCCAGGCATTGCAAATGAACAATAAGTCCATGAATTTTATGCAAACATCGGTGAAGTCTTTTTTTTGAACCCACTCAATGTCACTGTCAAGATTTGGGGAAAGCCAATGAAAGTTGGGGCTAAACAAATCAATGGTGTTTATGGTCTCAAGTATACTGACATGAGTGACTTCAAAGAAAATGGGTGTAAATTGAGGAGTTGGTTAGCACAATGACTATGCCTCGTAAAGAAAGTCTCATGGACCAAGACTAAAAGCAATATTTCCATGAACGAATTCACTTTCGAGGCCAGGATATGGTTGCACATTATTTGTAGCCGAGTTTCTCCTTGCACCCATATGACAACAGTCCCCAAATTACGTGCTAGGATGGTTGCATGTATTCTAGATGGCATCCCTCTAGATGTTGGTCAACTTGTGGTTAATAAAATAGATCATTTTAAGGACCAAGATAGTATGTATTTATTCTTTCCCTCCTTGATTACAGAGCTTTTGCAAAAGAGAGAGGGTAGAGAGAGGGTGGAAAAGTATTCTAGTGATATATGGGTGTGCCCTAATGCTCCCATTTACCCTTGGAGGAGTAGAGGTGAGGGTGTACTGGAAAAAGCAAGAAAAAAAGATCGACTAGGAAAAGTTATCATGCAGTGAGCCTGAGTATAATAGGACAACCACCACGAGACCTCTTGAGGAGATTGGAGTAAATATTACAGCCATCAAAGAGCTTGTGTCTAGTTTAACCCAAGGACCAGGAGATCCTTCCATCGCTCATTATTCTTATGTGTCATGTACCCATTATGAGAAGTAAAGGGAGGAACAAAAAAAGAATGAATCTACTATTGATAAGATTGAAAAGGCCTACTCTTCTTTGGTGGAGTCACACCAAGACCTCCGAATCGCATATGAAAAAAATAGTTGAAAGGCAATAAAATAGGGATGAATTCTTTATCAGGATGTGGAAGGGTGTGAAGGGCCTATAAAAGGTTCTAAGGTCCCGAGATAGACTTTCTTCTTCTTGGGTGGACAGTGACAATGAGGCCCTAGCCGAGTGGTCCGATCTTGAGAAAGAGAGTGGTGATGCAGAATCCAATAATAATAGCAGCCCTTGATGCGGTTTCAGGGAGCACCCCTATCTCTTTTACCATTGATTATTTATGCAGCGGGGAAACTGCTATCTTTTTAGTTGGGGGTGTCTTCTTAGTCTTATTCATTTAATTCGGGCCTATATTATTGAGATTTCTGCATACTTTTTGCTCTTCTGGATAATTCTTATCTTTATTTTTATTTGGGTTTGTAATAATCAGGTACTCTGATGGTGTCTTTATTTGCATAGATTAGCTATTTTGTTCCAGGTTTGTTATTTTATTTTAGTTTCACTGCTATTGGGTTTCTAAATATGGGTGCAGTGTAAGTCTAAGTAACCTTGGCACCAAGGCCATAGAATACAAGGGAAGTTTGAGTACCTGTAGCATTGATAATCTAGGATTACATTATTATCCATTGGTAAAGTCTGAGTAACCATATGGTGGGTCGCCCGTACTATGATTTTCAATGTGAGACGATAGCTTGGGTGGCTGCCATGATTAGCAAATTATGTATGGTGTGAATACAAATGCAAACAACCTCCTCTATTTAAAACTTTTGCAAAATTCGAAGGCATGGACGTGAGCAACTTGGTGATGAAATTTTTCCCTCTTTCTATGACTCTGAAATTTGACTTATAAAAAATAGTGAATACTCTATCTTTTCCTCAAGCGGATAAAAAAATTGACCCCCCTGACAATATTCGCATGCCATGTGTGTGAGGTTAATTGTATTCATCTCATGTGTACTTGTACCATCTAGAACTTGACCCATTAGTCTTTCAAAGATAAATTTTTATTGTGCATGGTTGGTAAAATGATCATAGGCCATCTTGTGACTTTGGAAGTCCACTCTAGCCTAAAAAGCTTACCCATGCATAATTATCTTTAGTACCCACTTTGAGCCTTTGGACCTTTCTTTGGCAAACTCATTACAACCCGTGACCCATTTTCTTATCTTTCTTGTGAACCAAACCCTCCTTGAACTTAAAAATGTAACTTGAGGCTTAAAGCCTAAGTTAGGGGTGGTAAAGGTTGATGGAAGAAAGTGTAAGTTCACAAAGTTGTTAGTGAAATGCCTCATAAGCTTGAACCATGAAAATAAGGAAATAGAAAATGAATGAGTCTATCAAAGGAATGAAGTGCGTGTAAGTTGCAAGAAAAAGAAATGAAATAAAAGTGGTGCACAAAGAAATCTATTAGTAGGTGTAGAAAAAGAAAGAAATTAAAGAAGAGTGACCCTTAGCTAAAAAAGAGGATTGAAATGTGTGATGTGAATGTTCAAGGAAGGGTCAAGGAGGAGTGTAGCCATGTTATTCTCAAATGATATCCTACCCCAACCCTAAACCTACATTACAAGCACAAAAAGTCCTTTGTGATTCCCAACCAAGTATGGTCATTGTAGTGGCGATTTAAAATAGGGGCAAGCCTATGACATGGTACTTGTTAACATGGAGAATTTCTTGAGAGAGTGAGTGTTTGCACTTAAAATTCCTTGTTGCATGCTTGGTGACTAGTTATGTAAATTTTTCCTTTCTTATGAGGAGGCATGTGAACTAGTTAGGGTGGGTGATTTTGTCATCTTCTGCACAATAAGATAATTGGAAGTGTTGCAAGACTAAAGTCAACGTGGGAGTTATTTCTAGAGTGTGAGCAGTTGTTACATGGTTTCTCCCCAAAGTCTATTGCATCCTTTTCTATTTAATTTTATTTTATGAAAGGAGTTGTTAAAAGCCTATTTTCCCATGTTTGAAAAGCTTTTGGTGGTAGCAATCAAGTTTGAGTCATCATGATCATTTAGTGATAGAATGAGGGCATACATATGAAATTGTATCATAACAAGGGGTAGTGTTGCTTGAGGATAAGTAAGGTCTTAAGTTGAGGGTGTTGATGAGTGGTGATTTTACCACTCATTCTCACTTAACATTCATGTACATGACCTTGTTTTGAATGAATAAATGAGACATATTCATGAGAAAATACACTAAAATCCACTCTTTGCAGGCATAGAGTTGAGGAGATCAAAAGATATGGATTGAAGCTAAAAATGATAAAAAGGGAGCAAAGAAGAGTACAACTAAAGACCTGGACTAAATCAGCGTCAGTTACCGCAACCGCAATCCTAAATTCATGATCTCGGCCAGTTAAGATGGTTAGTACAATAGGATTGCAACACACAACCAAATCGTGTGGACGCGATCACCGACAGATTTGCGCGATTGCAGTTCTACGGGAATATGCCCAGGGGCATATCTGTAAAAGCACTTAGACGAATCCCAAACCATATATAATAAAAAACCCTTTCTTTTTTGGGCATTGCTTACCTCATAATCTTGGAATTCAAGACTTGAAACCCTAATTGGGCAAGTGTGTAATTAACTTTGGAGGCTAAATTTCTTAGGATTTTTGTGAATAATGAATGCTTTGGATAATAATTATGGTATATCTCTCTTTACTTTCTTCATGAGTAGCTAAGTAATTTAGTCTTGGGATTATGTTGAACTAGAGTATAATTGTATGTGGGTATTGTTGTGTTTGCATGGATTTTAGTTGTTGAGCATGGATTCCACCATTACTTGAGCTTATGAGTTGGAATTTCATGGGTGAAAATCCCAAATCTTTAAATGGGTTTGATGGGTGAAATCCCAAAACTCTAGAAACCCTATATCATCCTCGGAAGAGGGATGAAGATGAATATTAGGTAACCCATAACATCCTCAAAAGAGGGTTACAGAGAGACAAGACAATGGTGGACAATTGAGCCTATGGTCTACTACCTTTTTTGCAAGCTTAAAAATAAGTGTATTGGGAGTATAAAACATGTCAAGATCATCATACCAGAAATAGGGATACCTGACTGAGGTCTTGGGTGATTATGAAAATTTGTACACTTGTTAGGTTCTCAAAAGAGTGAACGGATGAAATCGTTGTAGTTTTGTTGAAAGATTGACCCCAATGATATTCGACCTAGCCTATCCATTAGTTAACAACTAAATTTCATGATGAAACAACATCAACCCACATGCATTATCTCTAGGTAGACATAATCCCAAGATTTCCCTTAAATCTTGAATTCCAAGTAAAAGTTTCATTCACTAAGTAAGTTTGTTGTGAAGAATTTCAAAACAAATTTACCCCATTTTATTTTACATGTCATTTTTATTAGCATTCTGGATAATCTGGTAGTAATTTAAGCATCCATAATAATTGAAGTCTATAATTCACTTATTGAGATTTCACCCCAATTCAAATTGGGTTACTTGACAATGACCGCCTCACCCCTTAATTTCGGGAGTGAGCTGAGTGTTATCAGGGGTAACCCATCAGTTTAGGCTTGACACCCTGGTCCTTCGGGATAAAAGATTTATGGTTCCACACAGCCAGTGTTAGTTCCTGTGGCATTGTACTAACATCTTTCCAACCGAGGTTACAGGTTAAACCTCAATTAGCTCAGATTGGGGTATATTTGTTATGCGATACCTCCCACATTCTCAATACAATAATCAGTGTATTTTAGTTTAGGTTTGCTTGACCAAGTGTATATATTTTTAGTTATTCAGTTATGCAGATTTTAGTTTTTAAGATTACAGATTATCTCAGTAACATTTATACTTGGTCTTGCATTTTTAGATTTTTACATATTCATGCATGTATACTCAGTTATCTTATGTATTTTAGTCAGTCTTCACCTCTTATAAAAGTACATTCAAAGTACTGATCACATACTTTTCTTTGCGCTATGTTGTCTTATAATATAGGTTTTGATGCTCAGTTTCCCGACCGCCCTTAGATAGCTTCACGTACTCAATAACAGCAGTGATGAGTCCTTATCCATCGAGAACATGATTTGTTGATTTTAAGTTATTTCAGTATTTCTTTTGTTCAGTTAGTTAGAGTTAGTTAGGGGTCTGTCCCATTAACTCCTCAGTTAGTTTAGAGGCTTTCAGACACCTAGTTAGACAATCGATCAGTCATTTCAGTATTATCAGTTGTTATCAGATATTTTCGATGTGTTTTGATTCATATTTCAGTACCCATCTTTACAGTATTTTATCATCTTATCTTCCACATACATTATATTATTTCTATTATATTCAGCGCTCACAGTAGGTACCAGCTCATGGTTAGCTTGTGGTTACTTGTGATTGTAAGTACCGTTGTTTTGATTAGGGGTAGCCTCGTATCATGATAAAACTTGGTATCAGTGTCTAAAGTTTTAAAGTATCCTAGGAAGTCTGAAAGCCTCATTGAATAAAGTCTTGTGCATGGGTGAGAAGCACACCACACTTATGGATAAGAGGTTATGGGAAGTTTTTAGGAAATTTTCCTTTCTTTCAGTGTTCATATCGTGCGAAAGAGCATGATCTCTATTTAAACCCTCTTTTCTAACTTATCCTTCATTCCTTTTATAGGCAATGACTTCCAAAAGAAATAAGAAAAGAAAAAATAGGGATCAGTCTTCATCCCTACCTATTTAGGAAGTCCCATACTAAATTCTGAGCTGCATTCACTACCTTAGCCCATTTAGTAGCTGCTCAAAATAACTAGCAAGCTATTTCCCCAGCCAATCCAATAGCAAATACAATTGCAGTTAGGATTCAAGAGTTTACTCAAATAAATCCTCTTTAGTTTTTTGGATCCAAGTCTGAGGAGGATTCACAAGAGTTTCTAGATATGGTGCATAAGATAATTGATATTATGGGCATCAATTCGAGTGAGAGTGTAGAGTTGGCTGCATATCAGTTGCAAGATATATCTCACACCTAGTTTAAGAAATGGAAAGAAGATTGAGGTCTTAAGGTAGGGCCTGTAGAGTGGAAGGAGTTTTCCATGATTTTTCTAGACAGGTTCTTTCCATAGAGTTGAGGAAAGCTAAGGTTTAGGAGTTCATCAATTTGAAGCAGGGTAGTATAACCGTGAAGAAGTACTCGCTTAAGTTTGCTCAGTTGGCGAGGTATGCTCCTTCAATAGTGGAAGATAATAGGTATAGAATGAGTAAGTTTGTGTCAGATATAGCTGATAGTATGGTTAAGGAGTATCAGACTGCCATGCTGATTAAAGAGATAGACCTATCTAAACTCATGGTTTATGCTCAATAGATTGAGAAGGAGAAACTTAAGAAGAGAGATAGTGAAAAAGAGGGCCAGAACAGGCAGCCAAGGTCAGAAGGGGGTAACTGTTCTCAGTTCCATCAAAACTTTTTAGCCCCAGCTCCATCTTCAGCTAGTACGCCAGTGCCTAAGTTCAAGAAAGACAGTTAGGATAGAGCGCCAGGCTCTAAGTCCTAGGGTAGTATAAATAGTGGTCGAACTAATCCACTCTGCGGGAAGAGTGGTAGAAATCATTAGGGTGTATGTAAGGCTGGTAGTAATGTGTGTTTTGGATATGGCAAGCCAGGCCACAGGATCCGAGAGTGTATGTTGGTTGTGCAGAGGTGCGGTAATGATTGCCAGTGTGGCCAGACTACTTCTTCAATAGCTCCAGCAGGTCGCCCGACTCAGTAGGGTGCTATTTTCAGTTCCACTAGTAGAAAGCACCAGAACAGACTATATGCTCTCCAGACTCAGCATAATCAAGAGATTTCTCTTGATGTGGTTACGGATACATTACAAGTATTTCACCTTCATGTGTATGGTTTATTAGACCCCAGAGCTTCACTTTCTTTTATGACTCCTTATATAGCAGTCAATTTTGGTGTCAGCCCTAAATCTTTAGCAGAACCTTTCTTAGTGTCTACCCAATAGGTAAATCTATCATAATCCAGATGGGTATACAGAAATTGCCCGATCATAATATCTCATAATATTACTTCAAATAATCTTGTAAAGTTAAAGATGACTGATTTTGATGTCATTCTCAGCATGGATTGGCTCCACTCATGGTATGCCTCAGTTGACTATACCAATAAAGTCATTTAGTTTCAATTTCCCAATGAACCGTCATCAAATAGAGGATTAGTACTTCAGTGCTTAGGGGTCAGATTGTTTCTTATCTTAAAGTAAGAAAAATGATATCTAAAAGGTGTATTTACCATCTTGTTAGAGTAAAGACTCTATTTCTACGACCCCGAGTCTTAAGTTAGTTTCAGTAGTAAGGAAATTTCAAGATGTGTTCCCTGAAGATCTTTTCGGAGTTCCTCCCAAAAGAAAAACCAACTTCGAAATAGATTTACTTCCAGATACCTATCTTATCTCTATTTGACCTTACCGAATAGCTCTAGCTGAGCTTAAGGATTTGAAAGAAAAGTTAAAATATCTCTTAGATAAGGGTTTAATCAGGCCTAGTGTTTCTCCATAGGACGCTCCAGTCTTGTTCGTGCGTAAGAAAGATGGTTCTCTCAGAATGTGCATCGATTACCGTCAGTTTAACAAAGTCACCATCAAGAATAAGTATCTATTTCCCAAAATTAATGACTTGTTCGACGAACTTTGGGGTGCCGATTATTTCTCTAAGATAGACCTTAGATATGGCTATCATCAACTTAGAGTCATAGAGTGCGACATTTTGAAGATAATTTTCAAAACTCAGTTTGGTCACTTCGAATTCCTAGTTATGTCTTTTGGACTAACGAATGCCCCTGCAGCTTTTATAGACTTGATGAACAGGGTGTTTAAATAGTACTTGGACATATTCATTATAGTCTTCATTGACGATATCCTTGTCTATTCCCATAGTAAGAATGATCATGCAGACCTTCTAAGAATTGTGTTGCAGACTCTTAGAGCTCATCAGTTATTCACCAAATTCAGTAAGTGCAAATTTTGGCTAAGATTAGTAGCTTTTCTTGGCGATATTATTTTTGATAATGGCATTAGAGTTGGCCCTCAAAAGATTAAAGTAGTGGCAAGTCCTCATCCATCGAGGACATAATTTTTTAATTTTCAGTAATTTTAGTATTCCTTTTGTTCAGTTAGTTAGAGTTAGTAGGGGTCTGTTCCATCAACTTCTCAGTTAGTTTAGAGGCTTTCAGACACTTAGTTAGACAGACAGTCAGTCATTTCAGTATTATTAGATGTTTTAGACATGTTTTGATTCCTATTTCAGTAACAAGCTTTACAGTATTTTTTTATTTTATCTTCTGCATATGTTATATCAGTGTTATTATATTCAGTGCTCACATCAGATACCAACTCATGAGTTAGCTTATGGTCACTTATGACCATAAGCACCGTTGTCGCGACTAGGGGGTGGCCTCAAGTCGTGACACTTGCTTTCTACTAAAATGGTGGTAGTATTTATAGGAAAAGGTGGGGATTTAAATCTTTTCGTTCACCAATGTGGAATAAAGAATTTAGGGGTGTTTTGAGAATTTTAAATTGGAGGTAAGGTTTTCTGGAGGATAAGGTGAGGTGGATTGTACAATCTAGTACAAACTGTGAAATTCAAAATTGGAAAAAGAATAAGATTGAGGTGGAGTTATACAATCTAGTACAAATTTTGAATTTCAAAATGAAAAAAGGACAAGGTTGGGGTGAAATTGTATCATCTAATACAAATTTTGAATTTCAAAATTTGATTTTTTTTTGTTTTGGTGGCTGTTGGGTAAAATTTAGGATTTGGGGTAATTTTAAAAATAACCCCAATCAATTTAGGATTTTGTCAAATCATTAAATACTTGGTCAAATTAAAAATCAATTAGTCAATTGCATCACAATTATGGTCAATGTTATTTCAATTATTTTCAAAGTTAATAGATCGGCTAAATTAAATTGAAATTCGATACGAATTAATATCTCATTTAATTCCAAGCTTCTTGATTTAATAAAATCAAATAAATATTTCTCCAAATAAATTAATTTTGAGAACAAATTATATTTAAATCAAGACTTTATCCGTTTGAATTAATTTTCAAGCTTAATCTCAGTAAATGTCTAATTTTGACAAAAATGTCCATTTAAGTAATAAAATTTATACAATATCGTATATGTAAATACGAAAATATATAATCATCATTTAAGTGACAAAATTAACCCAAATAAATATTTTAGAGTACATTTATTTGGAAGAAATAAATATTTTATAATTGAAGAAACCCAGGATTAAATTTAGTCGTGGAGGGTAAAAATTAGGTGTCAATACTATGAAACACTTGAAATTTCTAGTGGTAAAATATATATGTTCTTACACTAAAATATATGTTTATGCTTATAGTATTATATTGAAGTGTGAAGTATGTGAAAAGTGATTTGAACTTTTTGCACTTCATCATAAAATCTTTAAAATAGACAAAGTTATTTACATTTAAATAATGGTGAAATGATCTCGTGGACCCTTGTACTTGTCCGAGTTTGTAAAGTAAACACCTCTACTTAGACTTTTGTCATCTGAACCCCTCAACTCAATTAAACTTAATGTTTTAAACCCTTCTTACCATGTGTGTGGTTCACACACTTTAATTAATTAATATTATATCCACGTCACATAAATTAATGCCACGTCATATAAATTAATGTCACGTCATAAATATCCTCACTAATTTCTTTTTAAATCATTAATCAATAATATTAAATATGTTATGAAATATAAAAGCAAAGAAGAAAAAAAATAGAGAGAAGAGAAAGTAATTCTTATTTCTCTTGATAGATGAATTACAATGAGGGAAAACCCCTTTATTTTTAAGAGAAAACTAACCTTGGGGTTTGTAACTTTTTCATAAATAAACATACACAATATATGTTAAAGTAGGTATTCACTATATATGGTAAAGTAGACATTCACTATGTATGGTACATTTATAACACTCCCTCTTAAATGTCTAATTGATAGACAATATGCATATATGTTGCCTCATTAAAAATCTTACAAGGAAAATCCAGTGGGATAAAACCTCATAAGGGAAAAAGAGTACAACGCATATTAACTCCCCCTAATGAGAACATCCTTGAACCTTTGCATTCCGATCTTATGCACCATCTTCTTGAAAGTTGCAGTTGGAAGAGACTTGGTGAATAGATCAGCCACATTGTCACTTGAACAAATCTGTTGCACATTAATATCACCATTCTTTTGGAGCTCATGTGTATAAAAATGCTTTGATAAAGTGTGCTTCATTCTATCTCCTTTTATAAATCCTCCATTAAGATGTGCTATGCATGTTGTATTATCTCTGTATAAAATTATGGGTGAATTGTCACATTTCAAGCCATATTTTTCTCGAATGAGATGTATCATGGACCTCAACCACACACATTCTCGGTTCACTTCATGAATAGCTATTATCTCAGCATGATTCGATGAAGTGACTACGATAGACTGCTTTGTATATCTCCAAGATATGGCAGTACCACCAAATATGAACACATAGCTTGTTTGAGATCGAGATTTTTATGGGTAAAATAAGTACTCAACATCAGCATGACTAATAAGATCAGGACTGCAATCTTGCTAACAAATTAACTAAAAAGGCTATATCAAGCCTTGTAGTATTTGCAAGATAAATGAGTGCACCAATTGCACTAAGATATGGTACTTCATAACCAATTCAAATAGATATATTTCTCATTTTAGTAAATAATCTATTGCTTTAGATAACTCTCCAAGAGTTTCAATAATATTCAAACCATCAATTTATCCCTTATAAGAATAATAAGAAGTTTCCTAGAAACTTTATATGCTTCAGGCATTTTGAATCCTTTAGGGATTTTCATATGGATTTTTGTCAAGTGACAATATCCAACATGTCAAGCGTGACATCCTCAAGTGTCTGGACTGCAAATCAAATAAGTTTTATTCTTACCAAAATGCATCCTTTCAGTTCACTTGATAAATGTTTCTACATCAGCTTGCTTAAATAAACGTAGAATTCTGATCCTCATAATCTTTTACAATATTGCGTCAATATTGTATCAAAGATATTATTGATGATATATCATTTTGTATTAGTTCACAGTATGACATAATATTTTGAAATCTCATCACTTCATTATTTTCAGGTACCTAAACCTCTCATAAGGTTTCATGAAGTGTTATGTCGTAGGCTCTTCAAGAGCATATTGTCTTCTTACTATGATTATTTTCTCCTTATTATTTTCAAGTATTATTTTATTTGGAACCGATTAGTATACCACACTTCACGCATGCATAGACTTTGTCCTTCATAGATACAAAATAGGAGCACTTGCAGTTTAAATATGAGATGCTTTCGACATTTGACTTGGATTATCTTTTGAATGAGGATCTGATGATAATTCCTAACATATTTCATAGCTGTTTATAATCTCCCCCTTATGTTAGGAAAACTAACATACATCCTTCATACTATTAGAGGAATCCATCTTTGTGTATCATGGTATATGCATTAATCATATACCGCACATTAAAACTACTAGATGGAATAGTTAGTTTCAGACCTTGAACCAACTGAGAGGAAATAAATAATCATAATTTATTGATCTAATACATATAAGTGCTATTGTATGCAACATATTATATTTCAGGCCAACACATGAAGTTTTATTCTCATTAGTAATGATTTAGCTATTTATCGAAGGCATTCAATACCAAACCACCATCATCAAGATGAATTGTCTTGATTGCACAATCTAAAAAGTTATGCTCTTAACTAAATTTTATTGAACAAGCAACTTTATGAATGTCAAACTACAGGTTGACAATGAACTCACATATGATCATCTTATATTGATACATCTTAATAGATCACATGACGAGTGAACGGGCCCATATTCACCTTTTATACTTTTCAGATTAAGGGATCTCATCCAAAAATTAGTTGGTCCAACCAACTTATCATAAGAACAAGCAACATCAAAAGTAATAAAGAATTAATTTTCTAATTATTCAATATATGTTCAATACTCAGCATGCACATCTTGGGGATGTCGCAATCATTCATGTCAATTTATGAACTTTTATTCTAGCAAACTCCAAGTTTACTATAACATGTTTCTTTTACTTTAGTAAATTTTAGATTTACTATTGCATGAATAAATTTCATATTTACTACTTTAGAAGTAGATTTTAAAATACCTCTTCTCAGTTATTCTGCCTCTTTCGGAGGTGAGTTGTGATACCATCATAATCAAGTACACGTTTGTATTGATAAGCTTTACTAAATATCATCACATTCACCCAGGGAATGGATCTATGCTTATAACAATTAAAATTCTCATTTCCATGAATGAAATATAATCGTGTCTTAAGCCTATGAAATTGATAGCTTATAACCTCTTTTATGATATTACTACTTCAGGAGCAAACTGAGGCATACATATGATCTAGAGAAATTTTCTCTAAAATATCTTATGATCATAATATAGGTGTGAAAATATCATCACTTTTGCAGATCATTATCATATTATCCCTCCATGCCTATGTTTATGCATTCAGTCACTTGTCTTCTTTCAGACATATTATGCCTTGCTATCACATATACACTTGAAGAATGAAGTAAGTTGTCATATTTCAGACTTATCATATATTGCTACCACATTCACGTTATGGAATGGAGCTTATTCAATGGGACATATTTCACGACTTTTCATTGTAAACACATTATTTTGCCTTAGTCATCATAATATCATCAATATGGTGCATTGAGATTCAAACTCAACGTCTTACCCATATAAAGTCATCTTAGGCATAAATCGATGGGACTTAAACCCAACATATTATCATCCCTTTTGATAATATTGTTCTTGATGAATAAATTTAAAATATAAATGGTTCTAAACTAATTATTTTTCCTCAAATTCAACAATAATTATATTATTAGTAACAAAAGACAGATAACATAAGGAATTACTAACCTTAAAATTACCTTTAGATTTATAATCTCATCTTGTTTGGTAGAGTCTCGTGCTGATAACGTGTTATGAAATATAAATCAAAGAAGAAGAAAAATAGAGAGAAGAGAGAGTAATTCTTATTTCTCTTGAGGGATGAATTACAATGAGAGAAAATCCCTTTATTTATAAGGGAAAACTAACCTTGGGTTTATAACTTTTCCATAAATAGACATACACAATATATGAGAAAGTAGGTATTCACTATATATAGTAAAGTAGACATTCACTATATATGGTACATTTATAACAAAATAATAATAATAATAATTAAAATTTTATTATTTTGGCGGGCTTCACATAAGCTGACAGATCTGGATCCTCAATGAGTCATGGAGGAAATGCCAACAGATCGAGTCTGCCCGATTTGTGGCAAATGGAATAGTTGGATAAGAGAATTATGTTGACCCAATACTTTATTTGAAATTTTGTTTCAAAATCTAATCATAATGACAAGTTCTTTTCACAAATCTGATGAAGACAAAAAGAAAAATTAACCCAGGGCCATGGACGAGTTAGAATGTCGATGACTTCTTCAATGTTTCCCAATCGTGAAAGGAATGTTAATTTTTTTTTTGAATTTAGTGATTTATTTTTGCTTTAAAGTGATGGAGAAAAGGAATAGAGAAACAAAGAGTGCGATTGGATTATCGAAAATAAAATTATTTTGTGGGATGTTTTTGTTTTCAATCATTGTTACTCTGGAGAAAAGGAGAGAGGATTAGGCTAGTGAAGACAACTTGGGTTGAGTGGAGTGAAGAAGATGAAGAGTAGGGTACGGGACAGAAAGAGGGAAAAAAGGTTGTTGGTGGGTTGGGTCGGGGGGGGGGGGATTTTGTACGGAAGGCTGACCTTTTTTTAAAAAAAAATTATTATAATTTTATTTATTATTTTAATATAAATATATTACTTCACTTGTTCATACACGCGTGACTACACGCGACATATCCTACTAATCCATTTTAATGGCTCATAGGTTTGGTCAACGGTCAAAAGAGATTTAAAACATTGAGTTTTTGTTTTTACAACCTATGGACTGTTTATTCAATTTAGTTCCTGTTTTACGAGAATGGTACCTTAGTTACATCCCAACATCATGGTAATTCTAATCACCGTCTAAACTCTTGCTTGTATTCGATTATTCATCAGAATTTACTTTCACAAGTGGTTCTTTTGAAATATCAAACAGTCCTTATATAACTCTAAATCTATAAAATCTGTTACAAACAAGGGTGTATATGAACCAATTGCTGCCACATCTCCTTCAACTGATGCCAGCGAGTTCAATTTTCACGTAGGAAAGCATCGTCTATTTGGTGGTTTTTATGATAGCAACAATTTCATTGGCATTGAAAGCACTGGGTTTATTTGAAGACCAACACACCCTCCACCATCAATGTGAAAGGTCCTAGAGTCAAATCTGAAAAGAAAGAAGAATGATGGACTCAAAAATATACAATAGTTCATATAAATTTGCATCTATGCTTATTTGATTTTACTTTTATGTTAGATTTTGATGAAGGGTTTGGTATTTGGCATGATCTCGTAAGATCAAAATCTATTTTACCTACAAATCCGCGCACCCCCCTACAAATGGTATCAGAGCACAGCAATTTAAAAAGTACGGAAGAGATGTGTATTAGAGTTAGAGTTATAGAATTAGAATTAGATTTCAAGTTAAAAAATTACCTACGAAAATATTAAATTAATTATGCGAAGACCATTTAAAAATAGAGAAGCTTTTAGAAAAATTAAAAAATCATTAATTAGTAATTATTCAGAATATATAAGTCTAAATAAAACAAAAGAAAATCCACAAAAACTAGCCTATTTAATTACATTAATATCTAGTATTGAATCAAAATTAATAACACATTTAAAATCTAGAAGAATGAAATATATACCGCCTAATTATAATAAAATTAGATTTAGATATCCACCAAGATATTATAAATATAATTTAAAATGAATAAAATACAACAATATAAAGAATTAAGACAAATTATCTCTGAAAAACGTAAAGAATTAAAAATAAGAATAGAAAGACTAAATTATAATATATTTGCCGGAGTTAGTAAAAATTCAATAAATACACAAAAAGATGAAATATCAAAATTAGAATCACAAATAGATAGCTTAGAATATATATATCAACATGAACTATTCACAATAAAATGAATAAAGAAGAATTTATAATAGATGAAAAAATATATGAAAATTACGAAGGATCAAAAATAAAAATAGTATTTTCTAATCTAGGACGAAGATATAAGAAAATAGGTGAACATTTATATCTAATGTTAGAAAAAGAAGAATTAAAATTAGAAGATAAATTAACAGCAATGGTAAGAATAGAAAAAGAAAATGAAGAGATAGATAGGAAAAAAGAAATAGAAAAAATAAAACAACAAACTACGGAAGAAATACGAAAAATAGAAGAAACCAAAAATAGTAGAATTGCTGAATTAGAAAAAGAATTACAAATGTTAAAAGAACTGTATGAACAAAGACAGAAAGAAAAAGAAGAAAAAGATAGAGAACAAAAATTACTAAATGAGATAAATCAATTTAAGGAAAAATTAGAAATAAAAAATGAAGAGTTAGAAATAAATAATATAGATATTGAAGAAACAGATAATTATGAGTCCGAAGATAGTGAAACATACACAGAAATATTAACAAATACAAAAAATTTAGAAATCAATGAAGAACAAAATATTAATGAGGAAAACTTAGAAAATACCCAAACAGAAATAAATACTCTTGATAAAAAAGAAAATGAAAATATAATACCTAAAACAACAGAAATAAGGAAACCTATATATTATAAGAATAAGTTTAAAAAATATAATGAATATGATAAATGGATACCAAAACAAATAATAAATAAAAATTATAACTTTTTAGATCTAGACTGTGTAATAGATACAGAAAAAACAATACAATTATGGACAGGATATATGACAAAACAATTATTAGATAATAATATAAATATAATAGATGCACCGGAATATATAGAAAAAACATTAATAGGATCAGTAAAACTATGGTTTGCAAATCTAACCGAAGATAGCAAAAAAGTATTAAGAACTAATAAACCTATAGAAGGAACATCATTGACAACAACTAAACTAACACCTATAGAACTATTAAAAAAATATGAAACAGCTATAAAAGATGAATTTGGTAGTACGACAACAATCGAAGAAGAACAAAATGAAGAAAAAGATACAAATAGGAATTTAATGTTAAAATTAGCAATATGTAATATGTGCTATATAGATGAATATACTTGCGCATTTAAAGAATATTATTACAAAGGAGCATATAGTATAGAAGAAAGTAAAGAAATAAGAAAATTATATTTTAATAAATTACCCGAACCATTTAGTTCGAAAATAATAAAAAGTTGGGAAGAAGCAAAAATAGTAGATACGTTAGGAGCAAGAATAAAATATTTACAACAATGGTATAGAAACTTATGTGAAAAGTATAGAGAAGAATTAAAAATGGAAAAAACATTAATAAGAAATTTAGCTTGTTGCAAAAATAAAATAGCACCCCAATTTGGATGCGAAGAAAGATATTATAAGAAAAGAAAAAGACATAAGAAATATAAGAAATATAAAAAATCAAAATATAAATATAAAAAACCAAGAAAAAGATACTATGTAAAAAATTATAAACATAAAAGACCATATAGAAAAAAGAAATCTATAAAAGAATGTACTTGTTATAATTGTGGAAAGTTAGGACATTTAGCTAGAGATTGTAAATTACCTAAAAATCCAAAAAATAAACAAATATCAAAAATAAAAATAGAAAATACCGAATACATGCAGATAGATTATATAGATTATGAATTAGAAAGTGAAGATAGTATATATGAAATTTCAGAAAATGAAACAGATAATGAACTAGATAGCGAAATAGATGAATCAAATGACTGAAGAAGATATAAAAATAATAACAAAGGAAGAATATTTAAATGATGAAGGAACGGAACAAAAAATAATATTTGACAGTAATATATTTGATGAAACAAAAGGAAAAGCTAGTATACCACTAGTAACAAAAAGAATAATTAATAAAGAAATAAATGATATAAAAAGTAAAGGAGATCCAATAAAATATGTACACCTTGGAGGTACAGAGATATTAATAAAAGCATGTTTTAGAGAAGGAATAGATACACCAATAGAATTATATTTAGCAGACGATAGAATTATAAAACTTATAGAAAAAAGTATAATAACTGCCGTAAAAGGAAATCTAATATACCAAAAATTTAAATTTATAATAAGTGCGAATTATTCAGTAGCAGTAACAGATAGGAATATAGATAAATCATTAGTATTGTATTGGAAAATATCAGGAATAGAGTTAACCCCAGGAAGTAAAATATTTACAGCAAGATGTAAAAACCTATATGTATTAACAACAAAACATAAAATAACAGGAAAAAATAAGATTAACAAAATACAAATAGAAAGCCCATTTGAACAAATAGTAAAAACAATAGATTATAATGATTATACCTATAGAGATATAATGATTATACCTATAGAGACATAGATACAGAAGAAAATTTAGAAATAGTAAATGATAGAATAAGTACAACGAAAAGAATAGCTAATGAAAAGCCAGAATCATCAAGCTCATCAAAAAGAACAAGTTATGAAACAAACTCAATAAGTAATTTAAACCAATATTACATAACAGGAAAAATAAATGAAAAAGAATATCTAATACTTTTGAATACAGGACAAGAAGAAAATTATATAGCAAAATATCTAGTAAAAAATGAAGAAATAAAAACCGATAATAATATATGCCCAGATTTACCAAGAAGTTTAATAAATAATAAAAATCTAGCAGAAAAAGAAATAATATTAGGAGTTAGAAAAATAAAAATAGAATTCGAAGTAAAGGAAGAAATGCAAAAAGCAGATATAATATTAGGAATAAAATGGTTGGAACAAGTAAAACCATATAATATAGAACATACACAATTAACCTTAACATATAACCAAGAAAAGTTATTCTTAAAAAGAGCCTTAACATGAAATGAAGATACATGTATTAATGAAGATAGTAGTAGAAGGATATTACAGTAGATATTATACGCCTATGATAGATACAGGAGCAGAAGCTAATTTATGTAGATATAATTGCTTACCAGAAAGCAAATGGGACAAACTAAAAACACCAATAATAGTTAAAGGATTTAATAATGAAGGAAGCTTAATTACTTATAAAGCTAGGAATGTAAAAATACAAGTATGGGATAAGATATTAACAATAGAAGAAATTTATAACTATGAATTAACATCAAAAGATATACTTTTAGGAATGCCATTTTTAGATAAATTATACCCACATATAATAACTAAAACAGACTGGTGGTTTACAACACCATGCAAACAAAAAGTAAGAGCAAAAAGAGTTAATAATAAAATAAGAAAGAAAACTGATTGGATAAAAGGAAGTGAAAAAATTACACAAAAGTTAGAAAATATAAACAATACTGAAGATACTGTAGAACTAGTAGTATTTTCGATAAATAAAACAGAAATAACTATATTTTCAATTAATAAAATAGAAATAATCCAGAAAAAATTAGAACAATTATATAGTGAAGATCCATTAAAAGGATGGGAAAAACACAAAACTACTATAAAAATTGAATTAATAGATAAGAATAGCATAATAACACAAAAACCATTAACATATAATTTTAATGATTTAAAAGAATTTAAAATGCACATAGATGAATTATTAGAAAAACAATATATACAAAAAAGTAATAGTAAACATAACAGTCCAGCATTTATAGTAAATAAACATAGTGAACAAAAAAGAGGAAAAAGTAGGATGGTTATTGATTATAGAAATTTAAATGCAAAAACTATTTATGAATGGAACGTGTTACCCTTTGGATATAAAAATGCACCAGGTAGATATCAACATTTTATGGATAATTATTTTAAACAATTATCTAATTGTATAGTATACATAGATGATATATTATTATATACAAAAACTAAAGAAGAACATTTAAAATTATTAGAACAGTTCACAGATATAATAGAAAAATCAGGAATAAGTCTAAGCAAAAAGAAAGCTGAAATTATGAAAAACCAGATAGAATTCTTAGGAATACAAATAGATAAAAGTGGAGTAAAAATGCAACAACATATAGTACAAAAAATAATAAATTCGAAAGAAGAATTAGATACAAAAAAGAAATTACAATCATTTTTAGGATTAGTAAACCAAGTAAGAGAATATATTCCAAAATTAGCAGAAACCTTAAAACCACTGCAGAAAAAATTAAAAAAGGATATAGAATATAATTATGATGAAAAAGATAAAAAACAAGTTCAAAAAATAAAATTACTTTGTAGAGAATTACCTAAATTACAATTTCCAGATGAAAATAGAAAATTTATATATATAGTAGAAGCAGATGCAAGTGAATATAGTTACGGAGGAGTACTTAAATATCGATACGAAGCAGAAAAAATAGAACATCATTGTAGATATTACTCAGGTACGTTCAACGAAACAGAAATAAAATGGGAAATAAATAGAAAAGAGTTATGTTCATTATATAAGTGTTTATTATCATTTGAGCCATATATTGTATATAACAAATTTATTGTACGAACAGATAATACACAGGTACGCTGGTGGCTAACAAAGAAAATACAAAATTCAGTTACAACAAAAGAGATTCGAAGACTAGTTTTAAATATATTAAATTTTACATTTACAATTGAAGTGATCAGTACTAACAAAAATGTTATTGCAGATTACATATCAAGACAAAGCTACACAGACTGAAATAGTAGAGGAAGATACTCTAGAAAAAATACTTAACACCCTAACTACGCTTTCAATGAAAGTGGACAGTATGGGTAATGAGATAGAAAAGCTAAAGACTAATGAAGGTAAACTGAAGTCTATAGCTACAAATCAGCTAACTCAGCAGTGTGCAGAGCTATGTCGATCGGAAGACATTAAAAATCCAGAGCTAGAAGGAGACGTTGGGACACTCCATAAAACCCATAACATTTATCAATCTACTTCTGCAGGTACAAGCAAAGGAGTTAATAAGCCAAGATACCAGAATGCCAATATGAATAAAATATTTGAAAAACCATTTACCCCAAAAGCACAAAAAGACCATTTATTCATACCCCCACAAGTAAATACATACCGAGACAGCCTAAACCAAGACAAGAAAATATACAACTACACAGCCCAAAAATACATAGAAAATATATACAGAGTACAAACTTTTCTAAACCACAACCCCAGAGCTACAGATATCAAAAAACCAAATACCAATTATATAACCCAAAAATTACAAGGATACAACAAACTGATAGCACTACCCAAAACTAACCCAAGCCTAGTTAAAACTTGTTTTGACTATGGACTACTAAATACCATATACACCCAAGACGGAGAAGAGTTAACAGCTATGGAGGAATTATACAAGATATTTACTACCTATAAAAGAATAACAAAAGGAACTTTATTTTATATAAAATGTTATACTGCACCAGCAGAGATATTATATGATGAGATAAAACCAGTGATACAAGTTGTAAAGATAGGACTGACAAGAGACATGATTATACCGGAAGATATATCGCGACAACCGGAGATACCTAGAATAGAGATACCAGATTTTTACGCAAATAAAAGACTTATTGGACTAGCTACGATCATACAAGAACTAGCAAATAACTACGCTAACGGAAATCCAATATGGAGCTACTATTCAAGAGACCACCAAATGATATATTCAAATTCGAAAGAACTAAGACAAGCAGATATGGAAGATGTAAGACAGTGGATATTGACACTACTCAACCCAGAAAAACAATCTACCGCACGAGCAATAAAAAAGGGATTTATTTCAGACGGACTACTAACGAGATACTGTAAGATAATTGGACATAAATATCCAGACCACCAATGTTCAAGGTGCAATGGAGAAGATAATATTATTCCAGAGGTACATCTAGAATAAAGAAGATAAAATGCCAGCTGGAAGGATAAAGATAAAAGAGCAATAATGGAGCCGACACAGGGCAATAATGGAGCAGATAAGGAGCAATAATAGAGCAGAGACGACAAAAATCAACGGAGACAAGATACTGTACATTAATTAATTTGTTAGACTTTTTATATATGTAGCCACTATAGTTGACTATTTTTTCTTAAGTTTTAGAAATTGTATGTAAGTTAGAAACCTTAGGCTTTACTTTACGTAATGTAACTTAGAAATTTAGGATAAAGTAGATGGGGATAGGCCCCACTGTTTTAAATTTTCATTACTTTTTAGAAAACAGTAGAGATGTAAATTTGTAAGTTCATTCTATAAATACAAAGGTCGAGGGCATTGCAGAAAGGCAAGCCTTCTAAGCCTTCTTTTGAAGCAACCACTCTCTCCATTCCACAAAAAAAAAAATACTTAGTTAATCAGATAAATATACTCCAATGGAAAAAGCTATGGAACAACAAAACTCAGAAACATCAAAGCTACCGGAACAGGTATATCTATTTATAATTATGAATAGCTAATTTCATAATTCCCAACAATCATGATATGATAAAATAATTCATATTAGTTACTTTATAGTAGAATTATTCGAAGAATAATATGTTAAGAAGTTTATTAACAAAGAGGAAACGGAGAAATATCCCTAAGGACTATGCCATCCTAAAGGTGAAACCAATGAGGCAAGAAGCCGTGGCGGGGAGTAACCAGAGTAGAGGCGCTGTTTAAGGGAAAAAGTATCCAGATTACCATGTTAATAGTGACGGAAGAACATATTATTTAAGAATAATCTAGTATATAGTAAGCCAATATGACCATATTTTGTTGTGTACGTGATTGAAGGGAATATTTTGAAAAAAGCAAATTTATGAAAAATGAATGATAATATATCTGATGTGATGGTAGATAAATTCAAGATACTTATTTTGTATGCACTTAGAAATATAAAAGTAGCAGATATAAGAAAAATAATATTAGAAAAAGCTTTTGGTAAAAATTATATGTCTAGAATAAGCTATATACCACAAATACCTAACTACTCTTATAAATACTTAAGGTGATAAGTTACATAAAAAAAAAAAAAGATAAAAAAAAAAAACTTTTGCAGTTACTAGAAAAAATAAAAATAAACACATGGAAAACAAAGATATAAAATTTCTTAATAAAAATATGCAAAAACTACTAAGACTAAAACAAACAGCTACAAAACAATTTTAAAAAATAGATCATTTAGATTATCTTAAAGTTTTAATATTGTATATACTTAAAAACATAGAAATTATAGATATTAAGAAAATAATATTAGAAAAAGTAATAAACTACGAAATTGAAACTATAAATTATCTAGAACAGTTATACGAAGAAATTTACCCAGAAGGATATTATTCAGATTAAAAAATGTTGGAATATATTAGACAAACTAGAGAAAATCAAGAAAATCTAAATAATGAAATTAATTATAGAAACCGAATTAGACAAATAATGAAAGACCTAAAAGAAAAATTAATATGGATAGAAAAAACCTTAGAAAATTTAGATAAAAGTACATGTGATAGTTTATATAATTTAAAAAACTCACTACGAGAAGAACAACACAAAATAATAAATAACATTGAAAATCTAGAATTAGATATATATTATAGCACAGATAGGATAAATTATTATACAAGAATTTGTAACTCTGTAATTACTACAGGATAAAATAATTAATGAATATATTTTACGAAAAAAGTAAATTATTAAAAGATAACATCCACGCACTAAATAAAAATAGATTCCCTACAAATATGTACAAAATCTATTTTACCTACAAATCCGCGCATCATAGCTTCTATTTTGATTGTGAATAGTCGTCTAAACTCATATTTCGATAAAAGATCTTATTATTAACATCTCGTTTAACCAATCTTGCAAAGGTCAATGCTTGTAGGATAGTGATATGGGTGAAAGTTTGTATTATTTTCTGACTAAAACCTAGCTCATTGTAAGTTTTTATTGGTGAATTAAGACCTCATGAACATTATTATCTAATTAAAACCTAGCTCATCTAATACCAACACCTAAAAACTTAATACTGATAAGAGTTTCATGGCTAGACAAGATTAAGATGGACCACGTGGGATATATAGTTAGGGACCATAGCGGTCATAAGATAATGCATAGCATTTGCTTCTAAAATGGAAATGATCAAAAAATAGTTAGGAGAAAAGGTTTAGGTGTAAAAAAATATTTCAACATTCTATGCATGCATCACTAAATTGATCAGGCATTCTTATGTCTCCCATCCCACTAGGTCTCCAAAATATAATACTAGATAATTAATATAATATATATTGTATTATTTTAGTATAATTTGTATATTGTTTCTGTGAAAAAATCTCTATTCATTACCAATGCATACATGAATAATAAAGGATAATGGATGACCTTGCTTTGATTGGGAGTCCTGAGAATAAACATAATTTTGATGAGTAACTTATTTAAATTGTAATTTTCTTTTAGTGAAGAAGTAACTTTGTCCTAACACAATATGGTATCACTTAGCACTTTGTGGACAGTAAAATTTTATTAAATTAAGATCCGTACAAAATTCGAATTATATTAAATTCAAAATCTATTAGTCCCGAATAAATGTTGCGGATTAATATAATTGGATTAATTATTTAAGTTCAAACATATATGGATTTAATTAATATACAATTTTTATTGGGCTAGCCTGTTAATTTGGGCTACAAATAATAAGCTCACGTTGCTGAGCCCAAAATATTATCATATTCTAGAGTCCCAAATAAGCATCACGTGGCATGCCAAGTCAAGGAAAAGATCCAATAGGACCATGTCACATGTCAAAATGATACAGCAGGCCCATGAAATCAAAACCCATAAAAGATGTCATGTCACTCAAATCTGATTGGCCAAAGGAAGTTCCGATTCATCATGACTGTTTCCCTTTCCACAACTATAAATAGGGGCCTCATAATTCAGAAAAGGACCCAGAACTCTAACAAGTAGCAAGGGAAAGATCTTGGATCAAACAGGAGAAAGCTCGTGGATCAAACGCCAAAATTTCTCTAAAAAAGCTCAAGCATTCAAGTCAAGTTCATCAAGATCCAAGATCAGGACCGCAATATTCAAAAACAAGCTCAAAAGCCCTTGAATTCAAGCACAAGTCAAGATCAAGTCTGTAACACCCCATATTCAAGTACGTGTATGGGCGTATTCAAGTACGTGTATTGATCTTATTTATATGGAATTAATTTTTTTATTTTATTTATACCGAAATTTGCCCGTCGATGGTTCCATGCGAAGGTTATTGAATAAGCTTTCCAACGATATAAAGATTTCCAAAAACGGATAGGTTTCGGATATAATCAAGAACTTTTGAAACTATAAAACGGTGACCGGGATATTTGGGAATAATAAATGTGCAGGAAAATTTCCTGCACACAAACTATTGAGGCCAGCCAAATTTTTGGGTCAACTTCGAACGATCATAGATCCCTTAATATAATGAACTGGGAGAGATGCGACCTATGAAAAGAAATATATTTGAGTCTTCTTTCTAATGCAATTGGTTTCATCCAAATCCAACATCTGAGTAAGGAGTTATACTCGTTTTACTTCAGCCTATCAAAATAGATTTTTAGGGTCAACTTCAAATGACCATAACTCTTTGTACAGGACGAACTGAGTGACCTACTTTATATGAAACAAAAGCCCTTTGAATTATCCTTACAACGATACCAATTTCACCCAAATCCGATATTGGAGGAAAGAGTTATGGTCGATCTACTTTAGCTTTTCAAAACAGTCCACCAAAGGACAGATTTGACATTATTTAAATTTTAAAGGCATTTTGGTCATTTTCTATTATATTATGGATGGGAATATGTGTATATATACATGTATATGAGTTCAAAAACTCATTTTCATCATCAATCATTGAGAAAGAACAAACCCAAGCCAAATTTGACCTTTAAATTACTTTTGATTCACCCGTAGAAATTTCAAAGTAATCCGATAACTGCGTTTGTCATCTCGAGAGCTTCGAACGGCACCTATTATTTGTGCAAACAGGATTGCATAATCAAGAGGTGAATTCTAAGGTATGAATATTGTTTGCCTTTGTTCTTTTCCATATGTATATGTGTGATAGAGGATTATATGTAATGGTTGTTATTGAAAGGTGATAGAAATAGGGTTATGGACTATTTTGCATGGTTTGGTTGTATTGAATTGTGGAAAATGGATATGGTAATTGAGTTATGGAAGGTGGATATGGTGATATACTATTGAATTGATGATTATTTATGTCTATGGCTCAATTTGGTTTAATGGATTGGTTGGAAGGATAAATGAATCCAAACTTGATATTTGAGGATATTGTATGAATATGCATGGCATGTGAATGTAATTAGAGTATAAGAGGGTTAAAGTGACACACTTTATGGTGTAATTAAAGCTTACTACTTAACCACTAGTTTGGTGAATTCAAATAATTGAATTGTGACGTTTGGTTGCTAATACTAGATTTTTATATATGTTCATTATAGATAAGTAATCTGAAAAGACGGAAAGTCCATTTGGGACTAGTATTAAAGGTTGACAGTCAGGTATGTAAAGCATACTCTATACCATATCTTTGGCATGAAAGTGAACAATTGTTCTATTAAGAAAGTTTCCAAAGTTATTCAATAACATGTGATCCATAATGGTTTTGTATGATGTCCTACGTTACCAATGAAATTGTTTCCACCCTACAAGATGTCAAGACATTCCAATACTTACTTGTTTTTCAAATCTTACATGTTTATTGCACTAATGAATGTCAGAAGGTATCCGGTTACTCAAACAAGATCCATGTGCTATTAATGACTCCAAAATGTTTCATTGATATACCAATAAGTTCCTACTTCATTATTATGGCATTGATGACTCCAAAACACTTCATTGATGTGCCAATGAGTTCTTACTCCATTTTTATTGCATTGATGGTCTATTTATATGTCTCTTATTGATGTATCATTGTTTTAAAGTATCAAAAATACGGTGGCGACCAAAATAACAATCTCAAAGATTAATTGAACTAAGTGATGGAAGTTCTCTCTTATCGGGTGGTATCCCAGGGGCATAAGCCTATCATGGGTCGATCCCTATTTATGTGTTTATGGGTGATATCCCAGGGCCATAAGCCTATCATGGGTCGATCCCAGTTGATATGTACTAGAGGCATCCTAATGGTCACAGTACAGTACAGTAATAATTACAAAGATGATAAGAACGAAGGTAAAGTGATTGAATAAATACAATGTACAGGTTGTCATAAGTTCTAGTAAGTGTGGTCCACTCCTATTACGATTTATTCACTTATTTCTGATTTCTATTGAGCTCCTATATCATATGTGATTATCTACAGCTTTACCTACTCAGTAATATTTCATACTGACGTCCCCCACGGGGGACCTGCATTTCATGCTGCAGGCATAGGTACCTCAGCTCATACACTGCACAAGTAGGAGACAGGATATCCAGCTGCTTTTGGTGAGCTCCAGTTTGCTTCGGGGCTTTCCGTGTCATATCCAGTCACTTTTGGTATTGTATAGAAGTTAGTTATATGGCGGGGTGTGTCCCGACCTTAGTTAAACTCTGTGTATTGTCTAGAGGATTGTAGACCTAATGTACAGTCAAGGTGGTGTTTTGTTAATAGACGTGATGGCTCCAACGGCCAAGTATTATATATACATATATATTTGTGCTCGAGCTTATACAGGTGATTATTTCCTTTTATATGCGACATGATACTGTCCGAATTTCGGGTTGTCATAGAGGTATGCATAGGAAGTATAAGGTTATGAGCTGGTTCTCCCGGACCTCCTCGGTTACGGGTGCCAGTCCGCCCCAATAGGACTTGAGGCATGACAAAGTCCCTCTAATCAACAAATCGAGTTCAAATTCAAGATCAAGCTTTAAGCCCTTGAATTTATATTTGAAAAGGCGAATCAGAGGATTCATAGAGATTGTAATACTCACATATTGAAATCATAAATTGATTGTTGCAGTATATTTTTCTTGTGTAAAATTATTTATTTTTCCGACTCAAGAATTTTATTGTCCAACAAATTCTGGCACGCCCAGTAGAATGATCTCTACCTCTTATCTTTACTTTTTCAACTACAAAGTTCAACAACACTAAAATGACTTCCAAGAAGGTCAACTCTTAATCAACTGCTTCCAAGGCTGCTGACTTAAAGTTCTCAGCTGAAGTAAAAAGCATCTTTGGTGTTACTTTCGGAAGCTGAGGAGCTCTCACAAAGAGAAAGGCAGGCTTGCTAGGACAACAAACACATCCAGTGTCGTCCGCACCAACTCTAATTTTTGGATCTTCAACCCCAAAAGGAATGAAGTCCAATGCAAGTGCTTCGGAAGGAGGAAGCAATGTGGCAGAATCGCTTAAGAGGACTCTAGCTCTACTTGAGAACTTTGGTTCCAAATACTCTGGTGCAAAGAGCGATGATCGTTCAAGAAACTCATCATATTCGACTACACCACATAAGTTGAGCACTTTAAAGATCAACTTGTGTGATAATTCATGCTACTCTCCGATATTTCCAGTGATTATGCAAGCGATGATGACTGAGGAGCAGGTTGCGAATTTGGCAAAGGCAATTGACGGCCTGACCAAATATGTTCAGAATCAAGATGCTCGAATTGATAAGATAGTGGATAGGGTGGAAGGTCTGATAGACGGAGAGTATAGCCATGCACCTGAAAAATCTCCATAGGTTCATGAGATAGAAAATTCTATGAAGTAAACACCACCGACTAAAGAGGTGCAAGTTTCTTCTGAGGGAATGATCCCTATTGGGCAATTGAAGGAATTCATTGAAGGGACCCTCAAAGACAAGTGTGATGTTGTCACCAAATCTTCCCTTGCGTATGCCAAACCTTACACTACGAGGATAGATAGCCTCAAAATGCCTACCGGCTATCAAGCCTCAAAATGCCTACCGGCTATCAACCCCCCAAATTTCAACAATTTGAGGGCAAAGGGAACCTAAAACAGCATGTCACACACTTTGTTGAAACATGTAACAATGCTGGAACTTACAGTGACTATCTTGTCAAACAGTTTGTTCGTTCCTTATAGGAAAATGCCTTTAATTGGTATACGGACCTTGAGCCTAATTCAATCGATAGTTGGGAGCAATTAGAGTACGAGTTCCTAATTTTTTTTTATAGCACAAGGCGTACAGTGAGCATGGTGGAGCTCACAAATACTCGGTAAAGAAAGGATGAACCAGTTATTGGCTTCATCAATCGATGGAGAAATGCTAGCCTAAACTGCAAAGATAGGCTCAGCGAAGCTTCTACAATAGAGATGTGCATTCAAGGAATGCACTGGGTGCTTCTCTACATCTTTCAAGGAATTAAACCTAAATCCTTTGAAGAGCTAGCTACCCGTGCTCACGATATGGAATTGAGCATGTCTTCTAAAGGAAAGGGATCAACGCTTATCCATGACCCTTGAAGGGAAAAGGATAAGTAGGAACCCAAAAGATGGGGCAAGTTTGTCCCCAAAAATGACAATATAGAGTCCATGAATGTTGATGCATCTCCTGTGAAGGTCACACAAAGGTGAGCAAGAAACAAAGTGTGCAGACGACTTTTGGAGCATATTCGAATCAGAAAACTTTAAAGGACATGCAAGAAAAGAAATATCCTTTCCTTGATTCTGATGTTGCTGAGATTTTTTATGAACTCCTTGAGCATAATCTCATTGAACTCCCAGAGATGAAGCGTCCCAACGAAGCTGGAAGGACCAATGACCCTAATTACTGCAGATATCATAGGCTCGTAAGTCATCCTCTAGAAAAGTGCTTTGTCTTTAAAGATAAAGTCATGCAACTGGCAAAAGAGAAGAAGATCTTCTTCGATGATGAGACGACCAGTTCTCATCAAATCTCTATCACTTTTGGCTCACTTTACCCAGTTCAAATATGTGTCAAAGAGCATAATAAGAAGATATTAGAGCCTGACAGGTCTTCGGTTGACGAAGGTGATGATGAAGAATAGACTCTAGTGACCAGGCATAGGCACAAAAAGACGAGTCTACAAAAAGAGTCATACAAGAAGCCAACCAGAAGGAGAATGGTAAAGAAACCAAGGAAACAAAAGTTGGTTGAAATTCCAAAGAAGACGAAGGTGACGGAGCTTCACCACCAAAAAACTCGGCGTCCGGTGACTTTAGAGGAATTCTTACCGAGTTGGCTTCATGTAAAGACTGCCCAAGTCAACCTTGAGGCATCTTGTTTTAATACTGCCAAAGAGGGGGTGACGATTCCAAATTGTATAAGATTTTTGTTGCTCGTTCTCTGTCAAATTCTAATATAATTTAAGATATCGTCCCACAGAGATTGAAAAATCTATGCTACAAACTTATAGTATTTGACTACTATTTGAAAATCAAATTGATGAAAAAAGAGTAATTTCTTATGTTTAAAAATAAAGTATATGAAGAAATTGTACTTAAAAGATTACCTTGGAGAGGGAGTTGGGGTTGTTGAATTCACTTGGTATGTTTATTATAATAAAATTCTTATTTTAGTAATTTCTACAAAATTGCAGAATAACTTTCTAAACTTGATTTGTGTGTTTATGAGGAATAAAGACCCCTTGCGAGTAATCTTTAAATCAATAAACTGACTTGAGACAATCTTTCCGCGAGGATACAGATTGAAAGAAATAAGCTAAAATCCCTCAAATCAACAATCTTACTTGAGTCAATCCCTCCGCGAGAAAACGAATTGAGACAAATAAGAGAGAGATTATTTAAATCTAAGAAATAGTTTGAAGTAATCCTTCCGCGAGGATAAGGATCAAAAGAAGAAATTCCAATGATTTGAAATAACAAGTGACTAAAAGTTATTATTACTTATATTTTATAAAATACTTATAGTATATTTAGTTTTCTTCCTTGTGGGAAGCACAACTTAATATAACTATAACTATAATACAAAATATCAAGTAACGCTAATTTCTAGTACAAGAATTTCAACACTAAGTATTTAACTTTTAAATAAAATCAAGTCTTGAAATAACTAAAATAAGATTTATATTATAATACTATACCAAGTTTCTTCAACGCTCCCAACACAAAGAGACCACTCCATTATGTAAGTAAAAAAAAAAACTTAAATTTAAGAAACTAGATATGAAAAAGACTTGAAGAAATATTTATTACAAGAGACCAACACTTTATTTTTGCTAATTGTTGGATGCTTAATAATCAAAGAAATGCCTCTATTTACAGAAAATTATAATGTTGAACCAACATATGCATTCTTTGAAGTGGTCGTCATGACGGTCAACTTATAACTCTCCTCACAACGTTCATTTCTTCACTTGACGGGTGTGAGAAGTTTTTGAAGTGGTGGTTGTGACGGTCAACTTATAACTCTTCTCAAAACGTTCACTTCTTTTATTCCTTCACTTGACGGTTGTGAGAAACTTTTGTGATTACACCCGTGAAATTCTTTTATTTCTTCTTTTGTATTCTTCTTGTACTCTTTTTCTTGTAGAATTCGTTAGAAAATATGCGAGGATCGAATATAATTATTCATATTGTATTTTAAAAAATAATTTTTATATACTAAATTATATGAATAATTTATATTCATCAAATTCCCCCATACTTGAACTTTTTGCTCATCCTCGAGGAAAAAGAAGATTTAAAAAAAAAATTCATGATTTTTGTAAGGTAAAAAATTTATGCAGAATAAATTTCTTTCATAATGCTCAATTTAATTAATCTTTCTAAATTCACCAAATGTTTACCTCATTCTGAATTTTGCTCTGATTAGAGAGAACTTGCTTTCTTCTTTTCCTCCATCCTTTAGAATTGATAGGCTTATGATTACTTATTCAGTGAGTATCACAGTTTTGTCCATAGGCTTGATCCTTATGTTTGTCTCCACTAATATAGATTCGACACTATTTTCTGAAATCATTTTAGAGCTTTATAGGCTTGATCCTTATGTTTGTCTCCACTAATATAGATTCGACACTATTTTCTGAAATCATTTTAGAGCTTTATAGGATTGTAATGTTAGGCTTCAGGCTGGTAGGATAAAGATATTTTCATAGTGAATTTTTTTTCAACTTGGGACAGTTCCTTTCTTTCATTCTCATTCCCCTTGTTTTTATTTTTTTTTCTCTCTTTCCCCCCCTTTTTTTTTTTTTTAAAAAAACTAGAACTAAATTTTTTTTTCCCATTTCTCTTTCCTTTGCCATTTCTCAAAGAAAATTATATTTCAATTTTTTTTTTTCATCTATTAAATACTGTCCATTTATAGTTGAAGTGAATATATATGTATATTTGAACTTACATATATTTTCTGACAATTAGAGTGTTAGAAAAAAAAAAAGATTAGGGCTCAAAATAAAGGTTCTAAAAAGGAAAAATATGTGGACATGGATAAAAATAGAGGTTAGAATTTGGTATCAAAGAAGGCCTAATATCACTTTACATAAATAAGTATCACTTTACATAAATAAGTATCGTCTATTATTTCGCCTTGAGAAACATTAAGATCATGTTCTAGTGATCATAACTCTTCTCAATTCACAAGATTTCTGAGTTGAAGATGCTTGCTTTTTCCTTCACAAAATAAAAAATAAAAAATTATGAAAATCATATGGTGAAAATAGAAAGAAATAATCTTGACCATAATTAAAAAATTATTTTGTTAATTTAAAATTTAAAATGCAATCATGTTTAAAGAGAATAAAAAAAATATTTTTGACTTTCAAATTTACAACTGCAGAAGAAAGCTTGAAAGAAACTGCAGTCATACACCTTATATTTATTATAAGTAGATATATATATGTTATATTTCTCAGCGTCAATATGATTGTTGCTTCTGTGGAGCTTCAATGTGCCTGGAGCAAATAACAGGAGATACACCAGAGGTAGTATATTAGCTTGTGGTTGCTTACCTTTTGTAGGAAATGAAGTATTCTAATGACATGCACATTTACACTTACACCAAAAATTAAGCACGATGCCAATAAGATACAAAACATTTACATTTTATCAAAAGTTACCCATCAAAAAGCATATGCCAAGATTTTCTATTGCCATACTTGAGGATATAAAGTGGCATCTAGTGTATTATACCAACTAGCATGGATGCTGCAGCAACATTACCTAGCACATATATACATACACAAAAATAAAATGCAGCCCTATATTTACACAAAAATTAGATCCACAATCCTTTCCATACTTGAGATTTTTATCTTCCCAGACAAAATAAGCTTTAAATGAGTCCCCCACCTTCACCTTCAATGTTGGCATCATCTCCACAGGGTTCTGAAAAAAGTATCTCCATCCATTCATCCAGTGTGTATTCTACTTCTTTTCCCATTTCAGACACTTTTTTTGACTTTTTTGCACTCCTATCTTGAAACATTGAATCATAATTACCAAAAATATCTTCTAAATGAGTAAAATCATCATACCTGTGGCTAGGTTCTGGTACATCAGAGAACAAAATAGGATTTGCAAATGTTTTATTATCCGACTGGTGTGTTTCTGTTGCATCAAAGTTATGTTGAGGCTGCAAATTTACTTCCATAAAATCTAAATCAGATTGAGGTGGCTGGACAACAACTAAGAGATTTGAATCAGGTCAAGACTGCTTGTACATTTCTGCCGCATCCAGATCAACAAACTGAAAAAGTGCGAAACACATCTGCACTTTGTTTCCCATTTTTCTTCCCATGTTGTCTATATACGTAGCCATTGCCCAATTGATTGAAGTCTTGCATTTGAATATTTTCAATTCTATTACATTTTCTTATTAAACTCATCGTTATTTGCTCCAATCCAACTAGCCTTTGTTCTACCCGATCATCATGTTCTTTATTCTTTTTGATACTCATCTTTATTTCTTCCAATGACTGCATCAACTCGGCAGCATAGATTGGCCTCTTTTTGGTCTTTGTTTTTTTTTCTTTAGCATGGGTTCTTGTTCTCCTGCTTTCTTATTAGGTCCCCTAGTGTTCTTCATTTTTTCAAAGAAAGTTCTATTAATTTCCTTATATGACTCAGCTGGTACAACTTTGGGGTATGGTAGGGAATTTGAATGTGATACAACTCCAACCTCAACAGCTAAACGAGTGATGGTAGAAGGAAACCAGATACTATTTTTGCTATGCTTCTCAAATCGACAGTATCTGATATTCTTACTTATCAAACTACCAACATTCGGGGCAATTTGTTATAGAGAACATAAGTTAGAGCTAGTCTTTTTACAACTACCATGGAACTAGTACTTGGTCGAAGCCTACTGCTCACAAAAGCTAGAAGTGGCCTGGATTTGTAACACAAATTTGTTCCAAATAGAGTTCCTTTCGCAGCATCAGATTTATATGACCAATTAGCTCCAAAAGGACATAATACACGTTCAATCAGATTCAAATCTGGAGCCAGTAGAAAGTTTTGTGTTACCTGGTCATCAAAATCTCGAAGATGACAGAGTCGGTTGATCTCTTTAGCTGAAAAATCCATTTTTTTCCTTTAACACTAGAGAAATTGTTGGTTCTATCAATATTCTTATAAAATTCCATCACCAACTCTACTTAATATTCACCTGGTTGTTTTACAAATAGCTCTCATCCATAGTAGTTGACAATTTCCCATATAAACTCATCCCATTCTCCATCACATGCATTAAAAGACATTCCTCTTTCATGAACCATAGTTTTATCATCAGAAGATGACAGGTCTAATACTTCTTTTTGGCATTTTAAGTTAGAGACACTTAGAACAAAGATGGAGGAATAACAAAAGAAAAAGATTGAGTCGGACCAGATCTAACTAAAATTTCCACTTGCATAGCTTTGAAAATTTATCTTGATTAAACCATGATTTTCCCTTCTTTTATAGAGAAAAAAAAAAAAAACTAATTTGTGTTTTAGTGTTTATTGAAGCTTTATGTTGGTTTGATGGGTGTGAGAAAAAGTGAAATTGAAGTAAAAGGGGGTGAATCCAGTGGATGGGTGAGAGAAGAGTTGATGGGTTTGAGTGAAGTACCATTTTGCAGAGAGATTTTGAAAATTTCATTGTTGCAGACAGAAAATGTCCTACAAGTCATTTTTATTATTATTAAACACACTTTGTTTGCCCTTTTCCATTATTTGTTTGTTCAATGCTTTGTTGAAACCCCTTTTTTTTTTAATATAACTTTTTCTGTTTTCAACTGTAATGGCATACTTATTATGCATTAGCACCCTACAATTTTTTTTTATACTAAACACACACTTATATAATATAAATAACATTGAGTTGTTCGTTTTTATTATACAAAAGAAAACAATGACAAAGACCCATATTTGCTAAAAAAGAAAAAAATTGTGAAATTCAAAAAATTTATTCTAGCTACTGTAAACATAAATTATGCATTTATTTTTATACTTAGTAAAAATATTATACTATTTATAGTATATAATTTTTTTGTTGTTGTTGTGTAAAGTCAAGTCATAGCTTTATCTAAACAAAAGTGAGTATCCAATGTACTCTACAGAATAATAGCACTAGGAACAAAATAATTATTTTTTTTGGTTTAATATAAATCAAAAAAAAAAAAAAAATTACCTGAGCCAATAATTCTCATGCACCATTAATTGGTTAATCAACCAGTTACTTACGCATACCTATCATTATAGAATTACTCTTGTGTAGGTGACTCTATTTTTGTAGAGACCTTCATGAGATGTTCTGGTTGTACAATAACCTAGATATTAACCAAGTCAATTGATTAAGCAATTAATTGACGTGAATATATACTGAACTTATGAGGCTCCATTGTTTTACCCTCAATGGCTACAGGCAGAAGAGTAGTTCTGAGTTTAATATCACCAGCTCGACTTATTCATTGCTTGATTCATTATTAAATTAGTGTCACTAACGGTTGTTCATCAAATCATCCTTCAAAATATAATTTTAGCCTATGACCCTTTACCTTAAACTTATCTCCACCTTTGATATGTTGTATTTCAATAGCTCCATAAGAAGTGATATTTGTAACACAATAGGGACCTGTCCATCTAGATTTCAGTTTTCCAGGAAATAATCTGAGCCTGCTATTATAAAGAAGTACCAAGTCTCCAATATTGAAACTCTTTGATTTAATCAAATTGTCATGCCATTTTTTTATTTTTTTTCTTTACAAATTTGGGTATTTTCATAGGCTTCTAACCTCAGTTCTTCTAATTCATTGACTTAGAGAAATCTATTTTTTCCAGCAGAGGTTAATTCAGAGTTCAGTGTTTTCAATGCCCAAAAAACTGCTCTAATTCAACAGGTAAATGACAAGCTTTTCCAAAGACTAATTTATATGGAGATGTGCCAATTGGTGTTTTAAAGGCCGTTCAGTATGCCCATAGAGCATCATCTAATTTTAAGACCCAATCTTTTCTCGAAATTTCAACTGTCTTTTCTAGTATTCTTTTTATTTCACGATTGGTAACTTCTACTTGTCCTTGAGTTTGAGCATGATATGGTGTTCCTGTTTTGTGAGTCACACCATATTTTGATAGCAAAGATGAAAATTGTTTATTAATGAAATGAGTCCCTTGATCGCTAATGACTACTCGTGGTGTGCCAAATCTAGTAAAAATATTTTTTCTAAGAAAATTACACACAGTATGAGCATCATTTTTTTGTGTGGGAATTGCTTCTACCCACCTTGATACATAATCCACTGCCACGAGAATGTATGTATAAGAGTGAGAAGAAGAAAAAGGACCCATAAAATCTATTCCCCAAACATAAAAAATTTCACATACCTGTATTGATTGTAATGGCATCTCATCTCTCTTTGAGATATTACCTGTTCTCTGACATTGATCACACTTTGCGACATATGTTCGAGTGTCCTAAAAAATTGTAGGCCAGAAAAATCCAGCTTTCAAAATTTTGAAGACGGTTTGATTGGTTGCATAATGTTCTCCAATTGATTCACCATGATAGTGATAAAGTATGTTTCCCATATCCTCCTCAGGTACACATCGTCTGATGATAGAATCTGTATAATTTTTAAACAAGTAAGGTTCATCCCATAAGTAATATTTAGCATTAGATGTAAGCTTTTTTTTTCTGTCGAGCAGCTGTATCCCCATGTGATATAGGAACTGTCCATTCTACTCCTCCTACTTAGTGTTTAGCTTTAGGACCTGCTAATATTGAAGTGGTGAGCTTTTATTTTTTGAAAGGCTTCATTTCTGTCATGGATGTTTTTACATACTTCGGTTTATTTATGGATATTGGTTTTGGCTATGGTTGGGGCATGTCCCAACAACATATTGACTTTTTTTTGGTTAGAGACTTTTGTGGACTACTATAGGTTGGTATGGGCGAGATCAGTAGTGGTGTCATCCTTAGTATTGGTATTGGTATTGGGGATGATACCAGTGGACTAAATTTCTCACTGTTCCATCTTTTTATATTATTTTATGGAACTTGGTTTGGTTTTTGTTTGGCTGTTGGTTTATGATTTGGTTTGGTCATCGGATTGGTTTGGACAGTTGGACTCAGTTGGGTCGATCTTGATTATAGACTTATCTCAGATTTTGTAATTGGACAATTATTCTATCTTGTTATATGCTTGAAATTCAGTCAATTCAAGGAAGGCAACTGAAAGTTAGGTTAGGTAACAAGGGTGGTCCCCGATCCTAGTCAAACTTGGGATGCCCATTACGACAAGGCCCTGGATTGGGTTGGGTCAAGTTGTTATTAGAGCTTTAGGTTCATGGTTAATCGGGAGTCCACAAAGTCGTGTCTAGTAAAGTTTCTTTTAGAGGTGTGTAGTGCTCCACATCATAAGGGAGAGGCTACAAGGAATTTAGTAATGTTTCCCTTACTTGGTATTCTGTTTCAAGTTGCAAGGTCTAAGGTCTTTTCTAATCCCTATTTGTTCACTTTTTATATTATGCCTCGACGATTAGAGACAAAAGGTAACTCTTCTGTCCTAACTAGGGATAATGTCGATGGTACTCATTCTACTCAAGGGATCTATACTCGGTCTAGGGGATCAGTTTCTGATGTTTTTGGAGACCTACCTGTTGCTACTAGTACTCCTAAAGGTGAGGTGACTAATGTAGATTTCGCTAATTGATTCATACTATTGCTTAGTTGGTTGCTGCTTGTGCTGAGAAGGGTGCATCTGGTGTGTTATTTATTGAGGCCACATGCAACACCCCGCAAAATCCTAAGTTTAATTCAGTCCTTGAGGCTTGTCAGGAGGTCCCAAACTTAGAATAATTTTTAGCTAAGTTCTCTGACTTAGTGTCGTTTTATGCTACGAAGGTTGGTAATCTTATTTCGCAACCTTTACGTCCATTAAATATTGGTATTTAGGTTGATTCATGATTAGGAATGTCCGTAGGTGTTTCCATACAAGTTTCGGATTTTTTGGACTTCGTTTGAAGTTCCTTTGGAATCTTAAAATAGTGGATCAACACGATCTGGGCGAGCCACATCGACTATCACGTTGATTAATATTTTCCCCAGCTACCAACATCCAATTCCAGTGAATTAACGCGAACATGGCGCGATCCATTGGCTATCGTGCCAATGCCATCGATGCACCATGTCGACTTATTTGTCGGCAACCCAGTTTTCAGTCATCAAAAGACTATGTTCTTGGGGGTATTGAGGTCTTTTTCCCTTGACCCTCAGCCCTCAAAACACAAAATTAAGCCCTTTGGAAAGCAAATATACTCATTCATTCTCTAATTAGCTCAAGAACAACACCGTAGGTGCTCAAATTTCAAATCAAGAACTCAAGATTCAACCATAAACTTTCAGAAATTATTCAACAAGGTATGTGAAGTATTCATCCAAGGGTTCCTTCCACCCTTGGAGTCCAAGAATCAGTTTTTAAACTTTAAGTATATAAATATCATGAATACCATGATGGGTTGATAATATTCATGTTTATAATGATTATTTGAGTTTCAAATCCATGTGTTATCCTAAGTTTCATGTGGTATTTATTGATTTATATGTCTTACCATGTGAGATCATGTTAAAGCCTTCAAATTGTGAATTTGATTGAATTATGTGCTCACATGTTGATTAGTGTTATGCACATGTTCTATGCCTTCCAAGTATTTGATAAATTGTACATGTGAACTATTAAAAGAATGAAATCATGCAAGTGTTTGTTCAAATTCCCCAATGAATAAATGATGATCAAGTTTATAGTTTACATATTTCATGTTTATGCCATGTCTCTTAATTTAAGCTATCGAGTACTAGGGGTACATGTACCTGACAATTTAGCTTATTACCTAGAGCCATGGTCAATCATAAAACAATATCAGTCATGTCACAATCTGTAGTACTCTCAGTAAGTTACAAAGCTCAGGAAAACTCAGTAGATTCAGTAGTAGTTCAGTCTAACTCAGTATTCAGTTCAGACCTCAGTAAAATCTATCAGTTAATAAAATTCAGTATTATTTCTTCAGTCAACGGAATTTAGTAAACTCAGTTCAGTTCAGCTAAACAGTAATCTTCATAACCGCTCAGTCCAGCCTAGTACAGACTAGAAATTAGTTCAGTGTTTATTTTTATTCGGGAGTAGGATTCAGCACCGAGTTAACCCAGGGATAAGGGCATTCCTGTCAACTAAAAGTCTGACCCTTATCAGCAATCCTTGCATTACAGAACTACGTAGCCAGCGTAGGTTGAGGTATATTCCTTCCAGACATTATGAGGGTTGATACTTCTCATCTGAGTTATCCTGCAGCGAGGGTTGACGAAAGAGCTTCCTGTCAGAGAGGGTTAACTCACAGTTTGTCTCTACCCGTGGCACGGTATTGACACCCTTGAAACTGGGTTACAGGTTGGACCCCAATCAATTTAGAGAGGGATATGTCAATTAGATGATTACCTCCCACAATCTCAGTTTTAGTCTCAGTCTCAGAATAGAACTCAATCTAGTTCTACAGATTCAGGACTATCAGGTATAGTCACTCAACTCAGTCTGGGACTTATCATAGTTCCCTAGAATTCAGGACTATCAGATACAATCACCGAATCATCAGTTATACAGTTTTAGTTATCTAGTAAATAACTTGATCAGTATTCAGACTCAGTATTCATTGTTAATACAATTTCAGTTAAGGTATACGTATTCATACATGTACTCTTATTTCGTCATACTCATGTTATACAGTTATTATTTTTCATGTATATGAACCCATGCATTTCAGCCTACCTTACTGAGCATACTAGTACATTCAAAGTACTAACGCATGCTTTTTGTGCTATGATGTCTTATATCATAGGTTTTGATGCACGAGCTCCAGATCACCCTCAGTAGATAATACTTTCAGTATTTAGCATAGTGGTGAGTCTTTTTAGTTTGAGGACATGATTACTATTTATAGTATTTCAGTTTATGTCAGGAGACGGAGTTAGTTAGGGACTTGTCCCATCAACTCCATAATTCAGACAGTTAAAGGCTTCCCAGACTAGAGTATTTAAGACAGTTATTCAGATTTTAGTTTTGTCTTTCAGTTTTGGTATTTAATATCGCATTCATTATTATTTAGTATTATTTACAGATTGAACCTTATGGAATGTTTCTGCATAATTTCGCATATTATTCAGTGTTAGTGTTCAGTTATTGCAGCAGGTACCTGTCATGGGTCAGCTTGTGGTCCTTCAGGATTATGAGTATCGTGTAGTGTCCGGGGTACAAACTTAGGGCATTACAAACTTGGTATCAGAGCCTAAGTTTCAATAGAGTCCTAGGAAGTCTGGAAGCCACATCTAGTAAAGTTTTGTGCATGGGTGTGTTGCATACCATATTTATGGACAAGAGTCTACGAGATATTTTAGGGAAAGTTTCCCTTCTTTCAGTATTCATATCGTGCGAGTGAGCATGCACTCTAGTTACACTCTCCTTTTAATCCTATCTTCTCTTCCGTTTACAAAATATGCCTACAAAAAGGACTCATGGAAGAGAAATAGGATATCAGTCAACCCCTCAACCCGTCCATCCAGATCCTTTGGGAGAGCATGTCTCCCATGCAGAGTTTAGAGTAGCCTTCACCACCTTAGCTCATTCTGTGGAAGCCCATAATGAATGTCCAACTATAGTTTCAGCCAACCTAGTGGCCAATACTGCTGCTGCTAGGATTCGGGACTTCACCCGAATGAACCCTTCGTCTTTTATAGGGTCTAAGTAAGATAAGGACCCTTTCAAGAATTTCTTGATCAGTTTCAGAAGGTTATATATATTATGAGTGTGACTGCTATTGATAGAGATTTGTTATCCTCATATCAGTTAAAGGATGTGGCTCACTCATGTTCAAATAGTGAAAGGCATAAAGGGCCACAGATGAGGGTCCATAGAATGGGAGGAGTTTGCAGTTGCTTTTCTGGATAGGTTCATCCCACTAGAGTTAAGGGAAGCAAAGGTTTTGGAGTTTATAAACCTAAAGTAGGGTAATATGACAGTGCAGGAGTATTCTCCCAAGTTCACTCAGTTATCCAGTTATACCCCGTATGTTGTAGTAGATAGAAGAGCAAAGATGAGTAAGTTCATGTCAAGAGTGTCCAGCAGCATCGTCAAGAAGTGTAGGACCGCAATGCTTATTAAGGAGATGGACATAGCCAGTCTCATGGTCTATGCTCAATAGATAGAGGAGGCTAAGAATAAAGAAAAATAGAGGGAAAATAAGAGAAAGAGAATAGGTAGTTTCAATTTTGCTCAGCCTAAGTCAGAGGGTGAGAATCGATCTCAGCTCCATCCATAATCCTTAGTTCCAGCTCCATCCTTAGTCAGTACTTTAGTGTCAAAATTTAGAGATGGAAACCCAGACAGGGCATCAGACCCTAAACCCAGGGCAGTGTTAGCAATGCCCAAACCAATCCCCTTTGCCAAAGTATAGTAGAAACCATCAGGGTATCTGCAAAGCTGGCAATGATGTGTGTTTTGGATATGGTAACCCAGGATATAGAGTCAGACAATGTCCTCAGGTGGGTTCGCAGAGTAAGCATAACCTTCCCCCAGCTCATTCCGGTTCGCCAAATCGGCAGGGTGCTTCTTCCAGTGCCACCAGTGGGCAGCGCCCAAACAGACTCTATGCTCTTCAGTCCCGACAGTATCAGAAAAGTTCTACTGATATGTTCACTGGTATGTTACAAATTTTTTGTTTTTATGTGTAAGCTTTACTAGATCCAGGAGTTTCTTTGTCTTTTGTTACTTTATATATAGCAGTTGATTTCAGAGTCAATCCCAAAATTCTAGCAGATCCCTTCTCAGTTTCTACCCCAATGGGTAAATCTATCATAGCCTGATAGGTATAAAGGAATTGTCTGGTTATGATATCTCAGAAAGCCACTTCAGCATATTTAGTTGAATTAGAGATGACTAATTTTGATGTTATTCTCGACATAGATTGGCATCATTCTTGCTATTTCTCAGTCGACTGCAGAAATAGAATTGTCTAATTTTAGTTTCTGAATGAACCCATCCTAAAATGGAAGGGTAGTACTTTAGCACTTAGGGTCAACTTATTTCTTACCTTCAGTCTAGGAAAATAATACCTAAGGGATGTGTCTACCATCTCGTTGAAGTCTAGGAAAATAATACCTAAGGGATGTGTCTACCATCTCGTTGAAGTCTAGGAATCTAGTTCAGAAACCCCTACTCTTGAATCAGTATCAGTAGTATGTGAATTCCCAAATGTGATTCTCGAAGATCTTCTCGGAGTTCTTCATGAAAGGGAAATTGATTTCAGAATTAATCTTTTCCCAAATACTCAACCGATCTCTATTCCGCCGTACAAAATGACTCCAACAAAACTCAGAAAATTGAAAGAACAGTTAAAGAATCTCTTAGATAAGGGATTCATTTGACCCAGTGTATCCCTGTGGGACATACCAGTGTTTTCGTGCATAAGAAAGACGGTTCTCTTAGAATGTGTATAGACTACCGTCAATTAAACAAAGTTATGGTCAAGAACAAGTATCCACTTCCCAGAATCAATGACTTGTCTGACCAACTTTAGGGTGACAGTTATTTCTCTAAGATAGACCTCAGATCAGGATATCATCCTCTCAGAGTCAAGTAAAGTGACATCCCAAAAATAGCTTTCCAAACTCGGTATGGTCACTTCGAATTCTTAGTCATGTTCTTTGGTCTTACCAATGCCTCAAAAGCTTTCATGGACTTTATGAACCATGTGTTCAAGTAGTTCTTGGACATGTTCATCTTAGTCTTCATAGATGATATCCTTGTTTACTCCCGTAGTGAGCATGATCATACAGACCATCTCATAATAGTACTCCAGACTCTCAGAAAACTTCAGTTATTTGCCAAATTCACTAAGTGCGAATTTTGGCAAAGTTGAGTAGCATTCCTTAGCCATATAATTTTTGATGATGGCATTAGAGTTGATCCCTAAAAGACCAAAGCGGTGAGAAACTGGCCCAAACCCATATCTCCATCAGATATCTAGAGTTTCTTGGGCTTATATAGCTATTACCAATGATTCATTGAGGTATTTTCATCTATTGCATCTCTTATGTCTATATTGACTCAGAAGAAAGTCAAATTCCAGTGGTCAAATTCTTGTGAGAAGAGTTTTTAGCATACTTGACTCACTACAGCTCCAGTTTTAACCCTACCAGATGGTTCAGATGGTTTTGTTATGTACTGTAATGCTTTTAGGGTTGGATTGGGTTATGTTTTGATGCAGAGGGGTAAGGTCATAGCCTATGCCTCCGGACAGCTTAACCCCTGTGCGAAGAACTACCCTACTCATGATCTTGAGTTACAAGCTGTAGTTTTTACCTTAAAGATCTGGAGGAATTACTTGTATGGTGTGCATGTTGATATATTCACCAATCATAAGAGCCTCCAGTATGTGTTCTCTGAGAAAGACCTCAACCTCTGTTAGAGAAGGTGGTTGAAGTTGTTAAAAAACTATGACATGAGTGTTCAGTATTATTCGGGCAAGGGCAATATAGTGGATGACACTCTCAATAGAATGTCTATGGTTAGTGTTGCCCATGTTGAGAACAATAAGAAGAAGTTAACCCAGGAAGTTCATCAGCTAGCCCGACTAGGTGTTCGCTTAGTCGATTTAGCAGAAGGTAGTTTATGGGTGCAGAGTAGCTTAGAATCATCCCTAATTTCTGAAGTGAAGGAAAAGTAGCATAGGGATCCCATTCTAGTCTAGTTGAAGGAATCAATTGGAAATAAGAAGGTAAAGGTTTTCTCCCAAGAGAGCGATAGTGTATTGTGTTTTCAAGGTCATCTATGTGTACCAGTTGTAGATGACTTGAGATAGTGAATTCCTGTAGAAGCTCATAGGTTGCGTTACTCTATTCATCCAAGGTTCACAAAAACAAACCATGATTTGCGAGAAATCTATTGGTGGTATGGGATAAAGAGAGACATTGCAGAGTTTGTGGCTAAGTGCTCAATATGTCTGCAGGTTAAGATTGAGCATCAGGAATCTAGTGGATCCATGCAGGAGTTCAGTATTCCCACCTGTAAATAGGAAAAAGTGAACATGGACTTTGTGATGGGTTTGCCTCGTAATCATCATCAGCATGATTCAATTTGGGTCATTATAGATAGAATGACCAAATCAGCTTATTTCCTTCCAGTTCATACCTCCTATTCAGTCGAGGATTATGCTAAAATCTATATCAGGAAGTTGGTCAGATTGCACGGTGTTCCATTGTCTATTATCTCAGATAGAGGTACCCAGTTTATCTCTCATTTCTGGAAAGCATTCCAAAAGGGTTTTGGTACCCGAGTTCATCTCGGTACAACCTTTTATCCTCAGACAGATGGTCAAGCAGAAAGGAACATTCATACCTTAGAAGATATGCTGTGAGCATGTACGATATACTTTAAAGGTAGTTGGGATGACCACTTTCCTTTGATTGAGTTTGCATATAACAATAGCTATCACTCCAGCATTCAGATGGCTCCATTTGAGGCGATTTATAGGAGGAGGTGTAGATCTTCTATTGGTTGGTTTGAAGTGGTTGAGGCCATAGTAGCAGGGCTTGACTTGGTTTTTGATAACTTAGAGAAGGTCCAGCTGATCAGGGAAAGGCTTAAGACAACTCAAAGCTGACAGAAATTGTACATAGATATGCGCAGAAAGGATCTTGAGTTTGAGATTAGTGACTATGTGTACTTGAAGATCTCCCCTATGAAAGGAGTGAAGCATTTTGGCAAGAAGGGGAAACTCAATCCCTGATATGTTGGTCCTTACTGAATCCTCAGCTGTTTTTGAAAAGGTAGCTTATAATCTTGAGTTACCTTCAGATTTATCTTCGGTTTATCCAGTGTTCCATGTCTATTAGCTAAAGAAATGCATAGGTGACCCATCAGTTGTAGTCCCTATTCAGGGGATAGATATTCAGAGCAGCCTCTCTTATAAAGAGATCTCGATCGAAATCCTTGACTATCAGATTCACAGACTGAGGATCAAAGAAGTTCCTCTAGTCAAAGTTCTTTGGCGGAATCAGTCCGTTGAGGGAGCTAATTGGGAAGCAAAAGAAAAAATACAAAACGAGTATCCTTATCTATTCTCCTCTAATCCAGACTCAGCTCAAGGTAATATTTTTCCTTAAGCTTATTCAGTTACATGTTTAGATTCTAGTTACAAACTTGTAGTTAGTTACCATTACGTGTTCAGTTATACGTTCATCAGTTAGTTTATTCACGTATCTATGCATCAGATATGCATGTTTAGAATATTGATTCATTTTATCTGTAATCCCAGTCATGCATTCAGGAATCATGTTTAGCTATACTCATGCTTTAGATATGCATTGTACAGTATGATAATTCAGAATACAAGTAATATTAGTCATATAGTCATGTTCCAGATGTTCATATCTAGTAAGTAAGTCTATCTCTAAGTATTCTCAGTCTTAGCAGTCTCATTCAAGGACGAATATTCCCAAGGGGGAGATAATGTAAGACCACACAAAATCCTAAGCTTGATTCAGTCCTTGAGGCTAGTCAGGGGGTCCTAGATTTAGAATAATTTTTAGCTAAGTACTCATACTTAGTGTCATTTTAGCATACGAAGGTTAGAAGTCTTATTTCGTGACCTTTACACCCATTAAATATTGATGTTTCAATTGATTCATGATCAAGAATGTCCATAGGTATTTCTGGACAAGTTTCGGATTTTTTGAACTTCATTTGAGGCTCATTTGGAATCTTAAAATAGTGGATCAATGTGATCTTGGTGCACTGCATCGACTATCGCATTGATTAATTTTTCCCAGCTACCAGCATCCAATTTTAGTGAATCGACGAAATCATGGAGTGATGCATTAGCTATCGCGTTGATTCCATCAACGTGCCGCATCGACCTGCGCATCGGCAGCCCAGTTTTTAGTCATTAAAAGACCGCATTCTTGGGGATATTTAGGTCTTTTTCCTTGAACCTCAGCCCCCAAAATACAAAATTAAGCCCTTCGGAGAGCAAATATACGCATCCATTCTCCAATTAGCTCAAGAAAAAAACCCTAGGTTCTTAAATTTCAAATCAAGAACTCAAGATTCAACCATAAACTTTCAAAAATTCTTCAACAAAGGTATATGAAGCATGCATCCAAGGATTCCTTCCACCCATGGAGTCCAAGAATCAGTTTTTTAACTTCAAATATATGAATTTCATAAATACCATGATGGATTTGATAATATTCATATTTATAATGATTATTTGAGTTTCAAATCCACGTGTTATGCTAAGTTTTATATGGAATTTATTGATTTATATGTCTTACCATGTGAGATCATGTTAAAGCCTTCAAATTATGAAATTGATGATTGAACTGTGTGCTCATATGTTGATTAGTGTTATGCGCATATTCTATGCCTTCCAAGTGTTTGATAAATTGTACATGTGAACTATTAAGAGAATGAAATCATGCAAGTGTTTGTTAAAATGCCCCAATGAATAAATGATGATCAAGTTTATAGCTCACTTGTTTCATGTTTATGCCATGTCTCTTAATTTATGCTATCGAGTCCTAGGGGTATTTGTACCCGACAATTTAGCTTATTACCTAGAGCCATGGCCATCCATAGAACAGTACCAGTCATGTCACGATCAGTAGTACCCTCAGTTAGTTATAGAGCTTAGGAAAACTCAATAGATTCAGTAGTACTTTAGTCTAACTTAGTATTCAGTTCAGACCTCAGTAAAATCTATCAGTTAATATAATTCAGTAGTATTTCGTAAGTCAATAGAATTTAATAAACTCAGTTCAGTTAGGAGTAAGATTCAGCATCGATTTTACTCAGGGATGGGGGCATTCCTGTCAGCTGAAGGTCTAACCCTTAGCAGAAATCCCTCTGTTACAGAACTATGTAGACAACATAGGTTGAGGTATCTTCCTACCAGATATTGTGAGGGTTGATACTTCTCATCTGAGTTATCATGCTGTAAGGGTTGATTAAAGAGCTTCCTGTTAGAGAGGGTTAACTCACAGTTTACCTATACTCATGGCATGGTATTGACACCCTTCCAACTAGGGTTACAGGTTGGACCCTAATTAATTTAGAGAGAGGAATGTCGGTTAGATAATTACCTCCCACAGTCTCAGTTTCAGTCTTAGTCTCAGAATAGAACTTAGTCTAATTCTATGGATTCAGGACTATTAGGTATAGTCACTCAGCTCAGTATGGAACTCAGTACAGTTTCGTAAAATTTAGGACTATCAGATACAGTCACCCAGTCATCAGTTATACAGTATCAGTTATCCAGTAAATTAGTTGATCAATATTCAGACTCAGTGTTCAGTATTATCATGATTTTAGTTATGGTATACGTATCATACATGTACTCTTATTCAGTCATACTCATGTTATACAGTTATTATTATTCATGTATATATACAAATATTAGCCACTAGCATCTCTACCAATTCTGATAGGATTTGGAAGTTTGTGAAGGTGTTAGATGGTACCTATTAGTTGGTTGTAACCCATGTAGTTATTTTAGGGGCTTCTTTCCTTAATACTATTGAGCATGAAAATATGACTGAGTTTATTAGCCTGGCTACTCAAGAAAGCACCAAGAACGTATGTTAAGGTATGTTTAATGGATAAGCCTTTTAAGGTATAGATTTATCTAGTAGAGGTTCCTGTGGTTATTATGGTAAGCCAGTTTAGGTTACATTATAGATTAGGTGCTGGACCTTCAGGTTCTATGTTTTTTGGTATCCAAGTATTATGTGGCATGGGTGGAGGCTCTAGGATTGGTTCTTTAGGCTAAGGTAGTCACTCTAGTTCTTCCGCATCTTTTCAAATTGAGTTAGGCCACCATAGATGTTTCATATGTTATTTGTTTAGCCATGTGACTAAGGAAATACATCATTACTTCAGTTTTTTCCTACTCTAATTTTTGTAGTAAGAGGTGGTTCATAAAGTTGTAGGGATGGTGCCAATAGTACTAAAGGTTTTAGAGGTAGAGATAGGAGTGCTTGTGGAGGTGTTCGTGGGTTACTCAATCTGAAAACATGGTAAAAGTTATTCTATACGTGGGAGACCCGAGGTAGAGGCTTCTGATGTAGTTAATATAGGTATTATCCCGGTTTGGTACAAGTCTACTTCCATGTTGTTTGATCCTGGATCTACATTCTCCTATGTGTCTACCTATTTTGCTTCTAAATTTAATGTTGCATGTGATCCCCTAATTATGCATCTTCATATTTTTAATACTGTAGGAGATTCTTTAGTACTGGATCGGGTGTACCAATCTTGTGTGGTTACTTTGTGGGCCGTGAGAATTAGGTAGACTAAATTATCCTATATATGGTTTATTGTGATGTTTTGTATGGATTGGTTAGATCGTTATCCTGCTACTTAAGACTATTTTACCAAGATCATGACATTAGCTATGTCGGGTTTGGCAAAGATAGTTTTAACGCCCTAAAAATAGGCCTCGAGATGTCACACGGTGCTTAGGGTCACAAGTGATCCCAAGCTAACCCTTCTACTGGCATACTTACAAGTAACTGAATAAAATACATAAATCTGAACAAAATCAGCGAAAATATAAAACTTCTTTGAACTTGATCAATACAAATCTGAATTTACAAGATTACAACTCTACTTTTACCAATAGAACTGAAATTTAATACATTAACACCACTGATTGTCTATGAAGCCTCTACTAGTATTGACTATAGGTAGCCGGGTCATTACTCCTGACTATCCCAACCCAATACGACTGAATAAAGAAAGTGAAGAACATAATAAATCTAACTGAAGTCCCCGAAGTAGGAGGACTCATCATCTTGCTGGCTGGAATCTACAACTGTCTTAGTTTGAATTTGCATACTAAAACTTGTACCTACATTATGAGACAATGTAGCACATAGACATATATATGTTTTAGTACTTTGAGGATGTACTAAGCATATGGGGGTGCGATGCATAATTAAAAACATATCTTATAATCATCATTTATAAAATAATGCATGGTAAATGTAAATTACTCACATAAGCTTGAGTAATCTGAAATCTAGAACTCATAAATCACAAATAGTAAAGCATGTAGTATAAATCTCGTAAGTCATTTCACTTAGTTCTAAAATCTGTATTCTCTTCTTGTCCTCAAATCTTGTAAGCTAAATGAAATCTGAAACTCATTCTGCATAATAAATACTTTATCATAATACTTTAAATCAATAAACTATTTTAAGAGTGGAGGACATATTTGGGAGGTTCTTCTAAAAAACATGTACACCATGTGAGCATCCATGATGTCCCACGACTAGCCCCGTAAGGTTAGGGATGTTCTATCCTTGCCATCGGAATAGAACAATATATCTCAGTGATCACTATCTCATCATCCACGTAAAGTGGGAATAATCTCAATTCCTATGGTGGCACGTAGTTTTGGGGTATGAAACTGGAGTAACCTACCCAACTCGGTGCTAAATACTACTCCCAATCTTATGCTCAAATCTCAAGAAAATCCACTTTAAAAGTAATCTCATGATTCATAATTAAACCAACAAAAGGGTATGTAATCTCAATATGAAAGTGGATTTCAATTCCATAGTGACCAAACAGTCAAATCTTTTCTCAATAATCTTTCTCAATAATCATATGGTGCTTATGGTACACCAATTCTAAAAAAATAACAATCTCAAATAGGGCTTAGTGACCCATGTATTGATATCATGATAAAACGTCTAAAAATGCATTCTTGATAACATAATCATTTGTAAATCATATTCAAATCTATAAATTTCAGCAATGCTCATGAAAATATAAACAAACTCATGAAATTTATCTTCAACAGCTCTCAAAACTCATAATCTTGTAAAGAGTGATAATGGGTATGAATCCCAATTTAGAACTCATATATAAACATTCAAAATCATATAAAAACATCCAAATCAATATGCTTATTGAAAATACTTTGACACCATCGAAATAATAAGATCAAGAATCTCAATATCATACTTAAACTCACTTTCGAAAATCTGAAAAATTGCGTTACGCGCATAAATACATGAAAATAGTCATGAAAATCAATATTCAATCACTTGTAAACTCATAATCTTCAAACAATACAAATTGGGTATAAAACCTAACTTCAATTTCATGGAAAATCACATAAAAATTCAGTAATTTATAATTTAAAATAAGTTTTGGGCACAAGGACGAAAGGATTGTCCTTGTTGAAACCCCCCATACCTTTAATAGTTTGGATTTGATGAATTAAATGGAACTTGAACTTTGAATCCTTTGGAGATGATCTTGATATCATTATTGAAGTTCTTAGATTAGAAACTCTAAATTCTTGATATTTTTTATTGGAGAGAAGAAGATGGAATTGATGATTCTTGAGGGAATTGATTAGGGTTGTTCTTGAGGAAAAAATTGATGAATGGGGGCAAATAATACCCCAATTGAAGCCTTAGATCATCTTTTTATGACCTAGATTGAGGTGGGAAAAGACCTCATTGCCCCTTATTATTTTAAAGCAGAAATTCATAACCCGTATTCCGATTTTCCCCTTTAGCGATACGCGCTACCATCGCGGCAGCCCACTGCCTCAAACTAAAAAAGTCATAACTTTTAACTCGGGTAACGGATTTTGGCGAAATTGATATTGTTGGAAATCTAATTCAATTATCTACAATTTGGTGATTATTTGGATGGAAAATTTCATGTATATAAAATGTTATACATGTTTAAAGTAGACCCTTATAGGATTGAATGCCAAATTTTGGTCGAATCAAATGTTCTTAGTTCCACTTGGCTCTAAGTGACTTATATGAACATTATGCACCTAATAAGGAATTCACATACTTACGATTAAAGTCATGAAATAATAATTTGAATTATGGATCAAGAGTATGATAATTACACCTTCACCATGATGCGTTAAAATTGCATTAAGCTACTGGAAAAGGATGAGTGCAAACTTGCACTCTGGCATGATGTAGTGCTATTACGTTGCGCCACTAGAAATTGACAATTAAGAATTTGTACCTCTCCACGATGCGCTAATATCATAGAGGTCCACTGGAATGTAACGATTGCCATTTTAGCATCCGCCACGATGCGGTGAGAGCTCAGGTGGAACACTGCATTACTAACAATGCTCTAAATTCTTCATTATCGAATTTGGGCGAATTTGATATCGATGTAAAGTGAATTCAATCTCACACATAATGAAAGGTCTAAATTTGGAAAATTTTGTATGCAATAAAGGTTATTCATTTTTTAAGTACACTCTTAATATTCCAGGAACGAATTTTTGAGATAGGAAAAACACGGGGTGTTACAATAGCTTAGAAGGGTATGCTTAATTTGGGTTTAAATGGTGTTATATTTTTTTCTAAACACTCATCGTATAATAGAGAAGGGGTTTGTCTTATTTGGCTCGTATCTGTGATACTAATGTTGCCTCAGTGTCTCATATGGATTATATTTTGGTTGTTCATGAGTTCATAGATGTGTTTTTTATGGATTTTTCGATATACCTTTTGATCATGATATTGATTTTTCTATTGATATATCCATTCCTCCCTATAGGATTGCCCCAATTAAGTTAAGGGATTTGAAGGAGCAATTGCAAGATTTGTTGAGTATAGGATTTATTAGACCTAGTATATCTTGTTGGGGGTGCTCTTATCTTGGTTGTAAAGAAGAAGGATGGTTTTATGTTTATGTGTATTGATTATATCCAGTTGAAAATGTGACATTTATAAAAGTATCCTCTTCTTCACATTAATGATCATTTTTACTAGCTTTAGGGTGCTTCGATGTTTTCCAAGAGTGATTTGAGATTCGGGCATTACAAGTTAAGGGTTAGGGATTTTGATGCTCTAAAGATGGCTTTTCAGAAATGATACAATCATAATGAGTTCTTGCTCATGTCTTTTGGGTTGACCAATTTCTCTGCAATATTCATGGAATTGATGAATTGATTATTTTGATCGTATCTCAACTCATTAGTGATTGTATTTATAGATGACATCTTGGTTCTTCCAAGAGTGAGGCCGGCTATGTGAAGCATTTGGGGATTGTACTTCAGAGATTGTGTGGTGAGAAGTTTTATACAAAGTTTTCCAAGTATGTGTTTTTATTGGATTCTATTTATTTATTGAATCATATGGTTACCAAGGTTGGTATTATGGTTGATCCGTCTAAGATACTAGTGATAAGTAATTAGGCTAGACCTACTTCTCCTATCGAGATTCAAAGTTTCATAGGTTTAGCAGGTTACTCTTGCATTTTGTACAGGGATTATCATAGATAATGGATCCACTAGCCAAGTTAACTCCAAAAATATGGTTTTTTAGTGGTTGAATTCTCATTAGAAAAGCTTCCAAAAGCTCTAAGAGTTGTTAGCTTTAGTTCCTATTTTGACTTTATCTAAGAAGGCATAGGTTTTATCATGTTTTTTTATGCTTTTGGTGTTGGTTTGGATGCAATGCTAATGCATGAGGATAAGGTGATGGCTTATTCCTCTCATTTGTTGAAGCCTTATGAAAGAAATTACCCTACCCATGATTTGGAGTTGGCAGCCATGGTGTTTATGTTGAAGTTGTGGCGTCACTATTTGTATAGGGTTCCCTGTCTAATTTTCTTTGACCATTATAGCCTTAAATACTTCTTTAGTCAGTGAGATCTTAATATGAGGCAACAATATTGGCTTGAGTTTCTTAAGGATTATGACCTTACCATTATATATCATCCGAGTAAGGAAAATATGGTTGTAGGTGCCTTGAGCCAAAAGTCAACTAGTATGGGGAGTTTAGATTCTCTATTGACCCAGGAGTGGCTATTAGCCTTGGAGGTTTATAGTTTAGCTACCCAGATGGTTAGGCTTGATGTCTGGACACTCAAATATTTTTAAACCTTTATTGATACTAGATCTTCCTTGATGGAGCAGATTAAGATCACAAGTTTTATGATGATAGTTTTAGGGTGATTTAAGATAAGGTGTTGAGTAGTAACACTAAGGTAGACCCTTATTTCTAATGGTGTTTTGAGAATTAGGGATTAAGTTTTTTTGTTGAGGGTTGGTGGATGGGTGAGAATGATTTTAGAGGAGGAGCATTATTCTAAGAGTGACAAAGATATATTATGATTTGAAGAATCTTTATTGGTGGGTTGGATAAATAAAGATGTGGATGATTTTGTAGCTCGTTGCTTGTGTTGTTAGAAAGTGAAGGTCGAGCATCAGAGACTAGGTAATTTGCTTCAGCGATTAACCATTCCATAGTAGAAGTGGGAGCAGATGACTATAGACTTCATAAGCTGGCTACCTTACACTTCTCATGGTTTTAACACTATTTGGGTTATTGTGAATTAGTTGACCAAATCAGTAGATTTCATCCCTATTTAGATTTTTCCAATACAAAAAAAGTTAGTTGTATCTATGTTCGTTAGATAGTCTATCTCTTCATGGGGTACTTATGTATATTATTTTAGATAGAGGCTTAGTGTTCACTTCTAGCTTCTGGAAGATCTTTTAGGAGGAGTTAGGTATCAAGTTGACCTTAGCATGACTTTCCACCCCTAGACCAACGGTCAGTCAAAGTAAACTATTCAGGTTTAGGAGGATATTCTCCATGCATATGTTATTAACTTAGAGTAACTGGTAAAGTTGTTACCATGTGAATAGGAGGTCATGGGTTCAATCCTTGAAAATAGCCTCTGGCATAAACAAAGGTAAAGTTGTGTATAATACGCTCTTATGGTGGGGCCCTTCCCCGGACCCTGCGTATAATGGGAGCTTTAGTGCATCAGGATACCCTTTTAGAAGGGGAGCCTTGGAGTAATTAGTAAAGTTGTTGCCATGTGACCAGGAGGTCATGAGTTCAAGCCTTGGAAATAGCCTCTGGTAAAAATACAAGGTAAGGCTACGTACAATACACACTTATGGTAGGGTTATTTCATGGACCCTGCACATAGTGAAAGCTTTAGTACACCAGGTTGCCCTAATGAATGGAAGCCTTAGAGTAAATAGTAAAGTTGCTACCACGTGACAAAGTGGATCATGAGTTTATGCCTTAGAAACAACCTCTGCTAGAAATTCCAAGTAAGGCTACGTATAATACAACCTTGTGGTAGGTCCCTTCCCCAGACCATGCACTTAGCAAGAGCTTTAGTGCACCGGGCTACCTTTTTGTATATATGTTATGAACTTCAGAGGTTAATGGGAGTAATATTTGGACTTAAAGGAGTTTGCTTATAATAATAGATACCATTCGAGTTTTGAGATGGCGCCTTTTAAGGCGTTGTATGGAAGGCATTGCCAATATTCTGTTGGTTGGTTTGGTACTTCATAGCTTAGACCATGTGAAACCAACTTGCTTCACGAGTCCTTGGACAAGGTTTGGGTAATTCAGGATAGGCTTTGGACAGCCCAGAGTAGGAAAACGAGTTATGCAAACCATAGGCTTCATGCCTTACAGTTTGGGATTGGTGATCTCGTCTTCCTTTATGTGTCTCCCATAAAGGGCATGATGAGGTTTGGGAAGAGGGTCAAGCACAGCCTGAAGTCCATTGGACCATTTGAGATTTTTGACTTTTGGGGAGATTGCACATGAGCTGGACTTACCTCTAAATTTTTTAGTTGTTCACTAATTTTTTCAAGTATATATAGTTCGACTCTATATTTTAAATGATTCTCACATGCTTCACTTGGACTCAGTTTTTTAGGTAAGAAGTTGACCTTTGTAGAGGAGTCAATATCCATTTTAGCCAGAGATGTTAGACAATTTTGTTCTAGAGATATTCCTTTGGTTAGGGTTCAATGGAGACACCATCACATTAAGGAAGCTACTTGGGAGGTTGAGTTCGACATGCATAGTAGTTACCCTCAACATTTTACTGATTCAGGTATTTCCTTACATTTTAGTTCGAGGATGAACTAGATTCTTAATGGTAGAGGTTGTAATGACCTGAATTTGTGAATTTCCATTTTTATGTGTTTTGACTATTTTTCCTATTCCTAGATAACTAAATGTTAATTTTGGGATTTGGGGATGGTTGGCATGGTTCTCAATGCAATCAATAATGATTTGAATAAATTTGAGAATTATAGATGCTTCAGAAGCCATTTAGTTGACTTCGATTAACATTTATTGATTCGAGTGCCAGATGGCAATTCGGGCTACTCCAGCAAATTTGAAATATCGAATTTGGGTTAGTAGCATAGTTGATTTGGTTTTGGAATCTTTATATCTCATTTTTACCCTTTATTTGGAGAATAGTAAAAAGGGATCCTAATGGTCAATTAAATGGAAAAAATCTTTTTCAATAATCTGATGTCGCCATTTAGTCCTAAACATTGAAATTAGCCTAGTAGCATATATAGTTTGTATTTTTTGGGTCCCAAATGAATACCGAGGGTATATTCAAAGACATTTCTTTATTTGGAAAATCTATTGGGGCAGGATTTTCTGGTGCATCAGGTCCTTCACCATTATCACATGGACATGTCATAATCATGAACCTCGATGAAGGAATTCATTACCATTATATGGTGGCGGCACCACAATTATGATGGGTTATCAATGGAATAAGAGGGTAGATTCATTCCAATTGCAAGGCCCAGCAATGCAACCACGATACAGCCTAATTATCAATAAACATTGACCCTCGCTATCATGAGGTGGGGTCCATGATCATAAAGCACTATTCATTAAACAATATAACAGCCTTATTTTTGCATTTTCCTCTATTTCTAGACCTTTGAGCTTCGAGCTTGGGAGGTTCTTAGGTAGTTCTTCACCTTTTAAACTTGGGTAAGTTCCAAAACCTTATTCCTATTATATTTCATTGATTAAATCATCAAAAATACCTATAAATCATGATTTCAAAATGAAATTTGAGGTTTTATAGGTAAAGTTAAAAAGAATTTTCTTTAATTTAGACCTCATATTTAATTCGTTTTGGCATGGATTATCACTTGCAGATTCATATAACCTTGGGGAATATATTTCTAAAGAAAAATTCTAGTTTTACCCTTTTTATTTTTCAAACCCATTTAGGACCCAACTCAAATATGGAAATATGAGTATCATTAGTTTTTGTTTAATGAATCGATGCTATATTTGATTATTATAGGTGGTGCTGAGGTCAATTGTAAGGGGAAAGCTCCCTATTAAAGCACTTTAGTATGATATTTTGTCATTTTGAGTTAGGTTATGGCTAAACTTCTTTCATATTGAATAGGGTAGTTAATAAATAAGTAAAGCATGCAATGGATTGGTAGACGATTGGGTTCTAGAGATATTCTTGTGGTTAAGGGTCAATGGAGACACTGTCTTATTGAGGAGGCTACTTGGGAGGTCGAGTCCAACATGAATAGTATGTACCCTCATTTTTTATTAATTCAGGTAATTCTTGCCTTTTTGTTCAAAGACAAACTACATCTTTAGTTGTGGATGCTGTAGTTATGAATTTTTCATTTCTATGTATTGTAATCATTTTACCCTTCCCTGTAGTTACTATATATTGATCTTGAGGTTCGGGGATGGTTGGATCAGTTTCTGATGCAACAGGAGTCATTTCTGTGAGTTTGTCATTTTAGAGGTTTGAGAAACCATATAGTTGACTTCGGTAACTGTTTGTTGACGTGAGTATCGGATGCCAAAATATACTACGATAGAAGATCCAAAATATCAAATTTGGGTTGGTAGCAAGGTTGGTTCAAATTGAAGAATTTTATATCTCATTTTGACCCTTGGTTCAAAAATAGAGGAAATAGGGTCTCGGGGGTCAATTTTGTGAAAACAACTTCTTTTTGAAAATGTGAGTCCTATTTACTCAGAATAATGAAATTATACCAGTAGCATATTTGATTTATTTTTGTCATGTTTCAAGAGAATCCCAAGGTTCCATTCAGAAATATTCCTCTACTTGAAAAACCTACTGGTGCAGCATTTTTTAGTTTATTATGTCCTCTTTCATGATCACGTGGTCACGTATAGCGATCGTAGGTCTCGGTGAGCATCACGATCACATGATGAAGGTAATACAATCGCAATGGGTAAATCAGTGGACCGGGTTGGGTTGACTCAATATGATTGCGAGGCCCAGCTACGTGGCTATAATACACAACTTCATTGCTGCCAACTTTGAACCACACAATCGTAATGTGAGGCCCTGCAATCATGAGTCACTATTCACTAAATAATATAAAAGCCTCTTTTTCATGGTTTTCTCAATTTTTAGACCTTTGAGCTTTGGGTTGGGTCAATTTTTAAGGGTTTCTTCACTGTTTGAGCTTGGGTAACCTCTAAACCATATTCCTATTAATTTTCATCGATTATATCCCTAAAAATAACTTAAAATTATGATTTAAATAAAAAAGCGGGGTTCTAATTTGCCATGGTGTCATGGTACTTTCAATGCTTAAAACAAGGAAGTTATGCAAGTACTTAGGTCTTTTTGTTAGGTATGATGTTGTTTTATGTTGGTTTTTTTGGAAAATAGGGTTTGGAGCAGAAAAAGAGAAAAAAATAATGAAGTGTAGCTGAAAGGCTACCTATGAGACCCATCCATAGGCCTGTAGGTTGGGTCCGTAAGTTGTAGATGAAAGTTCTGAAAGTTAAAAAAAGACTCTGATTTCTATAAAGGCCACCTATGGGACGTTTGTGGTACTTACGACCTTGTAGTTACCCCTCATATATTGATGATAGAAGCCAGAAAGATGTTCTAAGTCCTACGAACCCACCTAGGCCCCATAGTGCCTACAGTCTGAAAGTGGGGTCGTAGGAAGATGCCGACCTTATTTTCCTACTTTATTTTGGATAGGATTTTGAAGGTTTATGATGTAACTATAAATACCACATTGATGTGTTATTATTTTTTTATGCACTTTACATACTTATAATATTACATTTGAGTTTTAAGATACAATTTTAATCATGGAATTCTTGTTCTTGACTTTTAGGATGTGATATTAATTTGAGATTTCGGTTTTCATTCTTAGTTATTTGTGAGATCATTCATATGCTTCCAATTATGAATTATATGTGTGGTATGGCAATCATGTGCAGCAAAAACTAATAACTACGATTGTGGAAACCTTGATCGAATAACTAAGTAGAGAAAGTGCAGTCTTTCTTGATTAGTTTTCTTGCATGTATTATGGTTTTCTTTTAATTGGTTGATTTCTTAATGACTTTAGATGTTAAGAACCTACTTATATTTGATACTAACTCGAGAGATATGTTGAGATTTGGAAAAAAAAATCACAATAGTAATTTGAACCTAGCAACCTTTATCTACTTAACATGAAACCAAGAGAAAATAATTAACTTGGGGATCTAGTATAAGGGTTAGTAATACGACACTCTGAGACCAAGCAGAAATGAGTGAAATTTACCAAAAGGATTGAGAGATGGTTGGTCATACATAACTTATTATATTTTATGGCAGGCAAGGCACCAAGATAGTTTGACGAGCATGATAAGTCTATGGAGTTAAAAATTTAGGGAGAACACACTCCTACAGATTGTCTCATACTTATTTCAACCTAAAGTGTCCAAGCATTGTTACTACTACTACTGTTCTTACAAGACCCCATATTTACTTTCTATATTTTCTGACTACATCAATATGTTCTTCACAGATATTCGTCCTATTCCCTATGGGTTCGAACCCAATCTTTGTTGGGTTTCATATTCGTCAAGCGACCACGTTATATTTTTTAGGATTTGTAATTTGGGCGACATTAAATTTTGGCACCATTTCGGAGGAATACGGTTATGAATTGATTGATTGAGGGTTTTGAGGTTGTTGGTTTTCTTCGATTTTTAGGGTATATATCAGTGTGTGCCTAATACTAGGAGTCAATGCAATCCCCCGATTTCTTTTGATCCTAAGATTGAACGAACCTTATGACAATATTGTAAAATTCTTGAGTATGAGCATGGATTTCAGCACGATGGGGTTCAAGATGACCCATATTCCTTGAATCCACTACCTCTGCAAGATATTTAAGAAATAGCAACCCAAACCACCACTCAATTATTAGGTCAAAAGAATATAAGAATGGTAGATACCCATCATGAATCTCGTGAGAAAGAAAGAGTTAGACAGGAGAAAGATCATCGAGAAACCCTCAACTGACACAAAGCTAGAAGGGATAAAGTTAATCACCCGCTTATTAGTCTGTGCCAGTATTTGATGATTCAGAGAAAGATTTGGGGTATGTTGAACCAATTAAGATAGGAACCATCATTCCTTCTGAATTACCCCAAGGAGTGAAGTTTGACATTTTGAGTACAATAATTTTGTTGCTTAATCTGAAGGGTGTGTTTGTTGGTTTGTCCACTGATGATGCAAACATGCACTTTATGAATTTCGTGAAGATTTTTACTTCATATAATCTATCATGGGTGAGTCAGAAAGCTTTGAAGCTTATGTCACTCCCATTCTCTCTTACAACTGAGGCGATGTTATGGTTAGAGGAACTACCTCGTAGTTCTATTGCCACATGGAATGAGTTGTAAATATAATTCTTGGATAGATTTTTCTTGCATTCTAAAATGTAGTAGTTGAAGGATGATATTTACAAATTTAGACAATTGCATTTAGAGGCACTATAAAAGGCATGGCTGAGGCTTAAGAAGATGTTGATGAATGTTAGCAATCACAAAATTTCAAAGAGTAACCAACAGTAGATATTCTATAGAGCCTTGTATGCAGATATCAAGGTTGTGATTGATACTATAACTGGTGGGGAATTTATGAGCCTTTATTGGGAGCAAGATGTTAAAATCTTAGATCGAGTCTCTAAAATAAAAACACCCTGGGTTTTGGTCCTTAGATATTTCCCGAGTTTTGAACTCTTTAAACATCATACGACTAGGGGTACTTGTCGTATTATAGCGTACAGCTTGGTTCCCCGGCTCATGTGTAGATCAATATGGTTTGGATTGTTTTTGTCCAAGGTCTGAATGGATCAACAAGTCATAAGATAGGGTACTAGAAGTATGAGGCCAATCGTATGATTCACTAAGTCTAGGCTAGAGGATTCTGTTCTACCTAAGGTACCATTCTAGGGTACTTGTCGTAAGCTTGGTTACAAATTAACCTTGGTGGGTGTATTTTTGGCAATGCTAGGTCCAAGGGATGCCTAGGGTATGAGTAGTGGGTACTATTTGTATGGTAGGGTTAGGTTGGAGGAAGGTGTGATTGTACCTTCCTGTGGAAAATTTGTACAATTTAAGTTGGGGGTAATCTAGATATTTCCCCTCTTAATCTCTCAAAACCCCACGACTTAAAAAACTATTGGGACATCATTTACCCTATTATTCTCTATTGAAAACACTTTAAACACTCTCAAATTCTCTTAAGGCTCTTGGGTCAAGGAAGGCTAGAGTTTCTTTTAAGGTGGTCAATTTGGGGCTTACAAGGGTGCATTCTCTCTGTCTTTTTTGTAATCTAACTCATGTTACTCCTCCCTCATTATTAGTTCAACTAAAGCCATTATTTAGTGTATGGTTTTCATGGCATAATTGTTGTATGGTTTTGGGGTTTTCAATTATATGTTGGGGGTTTTGGTCATAAATGGTTTGGTTATGGTTTTCCCATGTTTTTACTTATGGTTTTTATACTATAACGGTGGTTTGAATATGTGGTTGCATGGGAATGGTAAATTGGTTCTTGGTTTTTTTTTGGAAACTATATTCCTTCAACATGTTTGATAAAATGCATATGAGAATGCTTTTGTTACATTGTTGAACTTTAATTGAAAACTTTGCATGGTATAAAGTGGTAGAGGAACCATAAATTGGTTTGGATGTTTTAAATGGTTTATTAGTAAGGTATTGGTGATCATGGTTATGGTTTAATTGAAAGCCTTATGGGGTACATGGTAATCCCCCAATAAAACATAATAATGAACTACTTGTGGGAAACATGGGAATTCCTCAAGTAAACTTAATGTTAATGGGATCTACGGGTACATGGGAATCCCTTCTTTACAAAGGTTGGCTAAGGACATTTCTTGCAAGCGATAGTGGTATGAAGATATAACTTCTTATTGCCTTGGTTAATAATAACTGGAACTAGTGGATTGGTTATGTGAAATGGTTTTAATGAAGCAATAATGGCGGGGTGTGATAGCTAACTGTGATGGTGTGAGTCCAATGGATGGACACTGGAAACTCATGCTTTCTGACATGAGGTTGGTCATAGTGACCATATACGTGTGGGGTACATAGGAATCCCCTAAGTTTTACTTATATACATGTATCATGGAGGGTGAAGGGCACACGGGAATCCCTTGCCCCTGTGATATCTCTAGTTCATGTGGTTACAACACTGAGGCCAGTCCATGGGGTAACACTTGACCCATATATCACATACCCAGGTTAAATATTTTAAAGGCATGCTAAACCCGATTCTATTTCGTGGCATAGGTTATATATAAATATGTATGGTTGTGAATGCATATGATTGTTTATTTAGTTTTAAAGGTTGGCATTATTTTATCCTTATTCCTGAGTACTTTCTAGAGTTGACCCGCTAACCCGTCTTTGGGCGGCTATATCCCCAAACGATGCAAAAGTCAGCCATACTACTCTTCCTTCTTAGTGATCGAATTTTGGATCAGCTTGTGTTGGATTGAAGTGGTGAGCTTTCACTCTCCGCAAGGCTCCATTTTATGATATAGATTTCTGTACACACTTTGGACATTTCATAGACTTTGGTTCTGGATTTGGTCCGGGATATGTCTCGACTGGATATTGTTCTACTTTTGGATAGAGCTTTGTAGGACTACTATAGGTTTTATAGGTAGTGCCGGTATTAATGTTAGCCTTGACATTGGCATTGGTATTGGGGATAACACCGGTTCACTGTATTTGATTTATGATTGTTCCTTTTTTTGTAATTATATTGATATATATGTTATAACCAGAACTAGGTCCTAGATATAATGGGCATCCCAAGTCCAACCAGGACTGAGGACCACCCAATGTTACCCAAACCAACCGCCCTATCTAGCCTTTGATGGGCTGAATTTTGATCATATAACAAGATAGAGTAAATTATCTCATGAAGACTCTGGGATAGGGTCACAACTGTGACCGACCCAACCGAGTCCAATCATACCAAACCAACCATCCAACCATACCAAGACAAACTAAAGGCCATAAACCAGGCCGTAACCAAAGAGAATACCAAAACATAATATGATAATCAATTCCAAAATATAATACGATAGAATAGTGATAAACTATGTCCGATGATGCCAACCTCCCAACTTATTCTAATGCCAAGTCCAACATCAATATCAATTCCGCCCATACCAAATACCAGAAGTACCACAAAGCCTCTATCCAAAAGAGTAAAAATATCCAGTTGGGACATACCCCTAACCATGGACAAAACCAATATCCATAATAAAATAAAAATGTCCAAAGATGTCCATAACATGAAATGAAGCCTTATGAAAGGATGGAAGCTCACCACTTCAGTACAGATGTTGATATCAAATATGAGTGATAAATAGGAGGAGTAGAATGGCTAGTTCCTATATAGCATGGGTATACAACCACCAGTAGATGGGTTAGCAAGTGATAATTAGCATGAACTCAGGATAAGAATAAAATTATTCCAGTTATAAAACCAAGTAAAACCATCCATAATGCATACAACCATACATATATAAATGCCAGGAAAGGGAACCGAGTTTAGCATGCATTTAAAACCTTTACCTGGGTTGTGTAGTTTTGTCGTCCTAAAGAACATATGGGCCATATGGATTTATCTCCCCATGCTGAAAGGGCCCCAATACGTGTAACCGCATAATAAGGGAAGTATTTCATTGGGATGACTAGTACATCCCCCAATATGAGGTGTGATATCATGTACACGGTCCACCAAGACCAACCTTATACTAGTAAATATGAGTTTCTAGTTTTGGCCCCCTTGGGACCTCTACCTTCTACGGCATAGCTACACCCCCCTTTAATACCCAATTAAAATTGTTTCCATGAAATCTATTTACCATTTATTTACCAATACCATTTAGTGGTGGTATCTTTATTCCAACCATACTTGCAAGCAGTATCCATATCCAACCATATGTAGGTTTAAGAGGACTTTCAAGTGCCCTTTTAATTTATTATATCAAACCTCTTGGGGAAATCCGTACCCCACAAGAATAACCATTTAGCCATTTACCATTCCACACCATTTAAACCATGCATAAATCCTTTACCGAGTTTAAAACAAGAGTTTCATTTAAAAGAAGTCAATGCAATGAACATATCTTTATAAGCATTTTGTCAAACACATTGAGGGCATAGTATCTATCCAAAACCAAATTCCAATTACCAATAACCATTCCATATATTCCAATTATCCAAAACCACCATTAATGCATATAAAAGCATAATAAAAACTACGGGAAACCATTAACAACCATTCACAAGCAAAACCCCCAAAATCATATTTGAAACCCAAAAGCATACAACATTGAAATCATGAAAAAAAATAGTAAAATCATGCCTTAAGTTGGAACTACCAATAAGGGAAGAGAACATGTCTTATACCGAAGAATTGATGGAAAGAAATCACCAAAGCAAGCCCAAAATTAGTCCTCAAGATGAAACCTTAACTCTTCCTTTCCCCAAAGCTTTTGAGAGGATTTTAGATTGCTTAGGAACAGTTTCTAAGTGTTAAAAAGAGAAATAATAAAGTAAATAGCTTCCCAAATAGGCTAGAAGTTGTGGGGTCCTATTAAGGTAAGTAGGTAAATTTCCAGAATACGCCCACTTAAGTTGCACAAAAATCCTATCACAGGGCTGACATATACAAGTCATACCCTTTTGATAAGAGTGGTACCCACCACTCGTATCCACCTTAAACCCTTGGACCTAACACTTATAGCATATGACTCTTCTAACCAAGAATTATCCAAAGCATATGATCTGTACCTCCTATCCATATCCCTGGAAGAATAGAATACTAAGAGGATGGAACACTGTACCCTATATGAGTACAAGATATGACTCGTATCCAACCATATGACTCATAGACCTTAAGTCATATCCATTCTAGTAACCCATCTGATCCTATCAACTAACACTGGTTAGTATAAGATAGGACCATACTACTTATACCACAACATATAGATCGTACCCATGAGCCATATTGGGTTTGGAGAATGAAATTCCTAGAAAAAATCTAAGGGACAAAACCCAAGTTATAACTACATATATATATATATTTAAAACTTATTTAATATAGGATTTAGGGTGGTTATGGTGGGGTAATGGGGGTGGTCTTCAATCCCAGATATGCTTGAGGTAGTTGACATGACTAGGCTCTGGTTTAGGTTATGTTAGATTGGTAGCAAAGCCATATGTTTATTTTTAATTAGGAGTCCACAAAGCTGTGTCAAGTAGAGTCTCTTTTAAATATGTGTAGTTCTCCACACTCATAAGGGAGAGGCTACAAGGCATTTAGGAACGCTTCTCTTTCTTGTGATCTATTTTTAAGTTGTGGAGTCTAAGTCTTAAATTCCACTCTAATTCTTGTTTGTTTTTAGATAATGCCTCGACCATTTGAAGTACACAAAAACTCATCTATCCCAAATAGGGACAATATTAATGGGACACTCTACTTATGGGATCCACACTCGGTCTAGGGGTCCAGTCCATAATTTCTCTAGAGTTCCATTGATTCCCTCTAGTCCTCCTCAGGCTGATGTAATGAATGCTGAGTTTCATTTGTCGATTCATATGATTTCTTAGTTTGAATCTTCTTAGGCTGATCATGGTATTCCTATTACTCTATCTTTTGAGGCCATAAAGGTTTCACAGTTTATAAGATTGAAACCTCTGAACTTTACTGGTATTTAGGTAGAGCATGATCCTCAGGGTTTTCTAGATGGGATGGAAAATATTTTCAAGGTTATGCATGCCAAAAATATGGAAGGGTGGATTTTGTAGCCTACCAACTAAAGTATGTGGCATACTAATAGGAAGAGGAGTGGGATTGAGCAAGGGGTGGTGATAATGAGTCATCTCTATGGGAGAATTTCTCTAATGCATTTCTAGACCATTTTTTTCCTCAGGAGCTGAGGTTAGCTAAGGTAGAAGAGTTTATTAATCTGAAGAAAAGGAAGATTCCAGTGAAGAACTATGCCTTAAAGTTCACCAATTTTCTCAGTATGCTCCTGAGAAGGTGTCGGATATAAGGGTCAGGATAAGAAAGTTTGCCTCAGGACTATCTTGTGAGTTGATCCTTAAAAGTAAGACTACCTTTCTTATCAAATACATGGACATCTCTAGATTAGTTGTTCATTTGCAACAGGTGGAGAAGGAAAATAAAAAGCAGGTTTAGATAGAGAAAAGGTAGGGTAAGAAGTTTAGGTTCTTTGAGCAAAGTGGTGGCTAAAAATAAGGTGGTGAGTGATAACGCTCAATCTACAGCTCTCGTGGGAGTGTAAAGCGGTCGTTAGCAAATATAGAACCCAACCTGGGTTGGGTATCGATCCCACAGAGAATAGCTTGGCCAACAAGCAAGAGAAATTACTAGACTTTTAGTGCAAGTCTCGTAGGAAAGGGGGGATTGTAGTATGTAACCAAAACAAGAATGTAAGAACTGAAAATAGCAAAATAAAGAGAGATTGTCACGTGTGTTGTAAACAATGAGAATTGAGGCGTTGGGGTTATGTCCACCTTCTGAGGTATACGTCTCTATTGGCTATGAGTGTGTAGAGTCTTGACATGTAATTGCTTATAGAGAATTGTAGTCGATGGTAAATCCAAGCGTCTCTCGACCTAAACAAGGACTATTTCACTTTAACTCTCTCGAGCTTAAAGCGTGACTAACGGTACGAATTCTCCAAGAAGTTAGTCCAGGTACGGCACTAGCTTTTTAATAGGAAAGGGTGTCCTACTACCTTGACATTATCTCTTTTCCAGACAAATAACTTTTCTCTCGAACAAGTCAGATGTTAGACTGGCGTTGGTCTATGCGTCTTCTTTTCTAGACAAATAACCTTTCTCTCGAACAGGTTAGATGTTAGAATGGCGTGTTCTTGTGTTTGAACCGCAAAGAATGTAGATTTAAGATGAAGAGAATAATGATATAAGCAATATACTTGTCTTGAACTCACAAACTCATAGCTATAGATAGTAACTCATTCGGCTTCCATAACCCCAACTAAGAGATTTAGTTACCCATGAATGCGAAGGATATCACGTTTTGCATGGTGGATGGCGTGAATAGTAGGTGTTTGGCGTGTGGTTTTAGTGATTCCGTAGCAAGTAACGATTCTCTTGTTGTGGAATTTAAGAGTAGAAGAATGAAGAATTGAGAATGGGTTGTAGGAAGATGTCTTAATTGTAAGGAGATGAATGAATTGTCAGAATGTCTCCCCCCCTCTCTTTAAAATCTCTAACATGATAGGGTATTTATAATACTCCTATCCTACTCCTCCTAAACTAATAAAATAAATAACCAAATCCTAATATACTAATGAAATCCTTGACCCAATTGTACTAGGGTAAGGTTACAAAATTATAATCCAAATAGAATGATGAAACACATAACCTAATTGCACTAGGTTAATGTATTATGGCAAAAATCCAGCTTTGTGTCTGTAAGTCCCAAAGTCTTCAGAAATGCTGTTTTAGCCCGGGACAGATTTTCCATGCAGCAGATTTAGTCCTTTATGCGTCCAGCTCCTTTCCATCTCGTTTGTGAGCTTTCTTTTGCGTCAAGTAAGCCATAAATTGCTGTATTTTGCATCATTTATACCTGAAACTTTCCTAATCACATTTGTTAGCTCATTTACAGGAAAAAGGACTAAAAGTGTACGAAATAGATAATTAGTTCTCGAAACTAGGCTAAAATATGGGCAAAATATATTGATATAGGCGCGTAATTTCGCCTATCATCAGTGAGGTTGGTGTTAAGTGGCCAAAGAAGAAGTGTTAGAATTCTGGTTCTTTCTCTACAGCTAGTGCTCCTTCCCAAATCCATTGGGTGACAAGCATCAGAAGGGTTGCGATAACTTCAGGGCATAGAGTACCTAATCTCAGGCTAGTGAGGCTCAGCCGGCTTCATCATGTCCTCCTTATAGGTTTTATGGTCGGTTGCATCAGGGTTTTTATGATGAGGGAAGGGATGGGTATTTCAAATATGGTCGGCCAGTCCATATACTTAGAAACTGTCTGGTTGGTAAGTTTACTTCGGGGGTGAATAGGGTTTTAGTTGCTTCATCGTCAGCTCCGACACCAAAGGGTGCACTATCTAGTTCCATCACTGGTCAAAACCGTCTATATGCACTCACTACCCAACAGTAGTTTGAGGTATTGGATGATGTCATGACTAGTATGTTGAAACTTTTCTCCCATGATGTGTGTTATTTATTTGATTTGGGGTCCACTCTCTCTTATGTGGCCCCTTTTGTGGCTGGGTATTTTTGTTTTGGTCTTAAGGTTATTTCAGACCAATTTTCTATTTCTACCCAGGTAGGTGACTCTATGGTTTCTAAGAGAGTCTATAGAGGGGGTGTGGTATCTATTGATAGTAATAATTTTTTGGTGGATTTGTATAAATTGGATATGGTGGATTTTGATATTATTCAAGGGATGGATTGGTTACACTCGTGCTATGCATCATTAGACTTTCATACCTGTGGGGTTATTTTTAGGTTCCCTAGTGAGACGTATATTGAATGAAAGGATGGTTCCCTAGCTCCAAAGAGGAAGTTTATATCATATCTTAGAGCTTGGATATTAATCTCCAAAAGGGTGTTTATATTATTTAGTTAAGGTTAAAGATTCTAACTCAGAAGGTCCTTCCTTAAATTCAGTTCTAGTGGTGAATGAATTTTCTAAGGTCTTCCCTGATGACCTTCCTGGTGTTTCTCCTAATAGGGAGATTGAGTTTGGACTTGATTTGGTTTCGGAAACTCATCCAATTTCTATTCTCTTTGTAGAATGGCTCAAGCTGAAATGAAAGAGCTTAAGGAGTAACTTAAGGATCTTTTGGATAAAGGTTTCATCCATTCTCGTGTACCTTTGTAGGGTGAAACAGTGCTATTTGTTTGAAAGAAGGATTGTTCCCTTCAAATTTGCATTGATTACCGGCAGTTGAATAAGGTGATGGTAAATAACAAGTATCCTCTTCCAAGGATAAATGATATGTTTGATAAGTTGCAAGGTGCTAAGTTTTCCTCCAAGATTGACCTTCTGTCTGGGTATTATCATCTTAATATTATGGATGTGGATGTTCCAAAAGCAACTTTCCATTCTTGGTTTGGTCATTTTGAGTTTCTAGTTATGTCTTTCGGTTTGACCTACATCCCATGGCATTCATGGATTTGATGATAGGGTCTTCCATCAGTTTCTGGATTTGTTTGTCATTATTTTCATAGATGACATTTTGGTGTATTATATGAGTGAGGTGGATTATTCTAATTACTTCTATGTTATGCTGCAGACCTTGAAAGAGCAACAGTTATATGCTAAATTCTCGAAATGTGAATTGTGGTTGAACACTGTCACTTTTATAGGTCAAATTATTTCTAGTGAGAGGATCATAATGGATTCGCAAAAGGTTGTAGTAGTTAAGAAGTGGCTTAGACCCACGACTCAAACTAATATTCAAAGCTTCTTGGGGTTGGCTAGATACTATGGGAGGTTTGTGGAGAATTTTTTAACTATAGCAATCCCATTGACTAAGTTGACTTAAAACAAGGTAAAGTTCTCTTGGTCAAATGCTTGTGAGGGTAGTTTCGAGAAGCTAAAGTATAAGCTCACTTTGACTCTAGTTTTGACTTTGCCGGAAGGCAAGGAAGGGTTTGTGGTTTGCTGTGATGTGTCCTGGATGGGACTTGGTTGTGTATTAATGCAGCATGATAAGGTGATAGCCTATGCTTCTAGGCAGTTGAAGGTGCATGAGAGAAACTATCCTACTCATGATTTGGAATTGTTAGTTATGGTATTTGCATTGAAAATCTGGTGTCACTACTTGTATATAGGACATATGGATATCTTTTCCAATCATAAGAGTCTGCAATATGTGGTCACTCATAAAGAGATTAACCTCAAGTAGAGAAGATGGCTTAAGCTTCTTAAGAACCACAACATGAGTCTGCACTACCACCCAGGTAAAGCTAACATGGTTGTTGATGCTCTTAGTAGGTTATCTATGGGGATTCTAGCTCATGTGGATAAGGAGAAATAGGAGATGGTGAAGGACATTCACCACTTGGCTAACCTTGTAGTTCATCTCTTCAAATTTGAGGATGGTGGTGTGTTGGTACAAGAAGTGATGCGGTCATATCTTTGTACAGAGATCAAGGAAAATTGAATGTTTGATCTTATCTTGATAAAAATCAAGGGTGATATAGGTAGGAAAAAGGTGATAGTATTTGAGATTAGTAGTGATGGTACCTTACGGTATCAAAGGAGGTTATGTGTTCTCAATGTCAATGGGTTATGTAAGAGGATCTTGGATAAGGTGCATGAGTCTTGCTATGTTTTTCATTCTGATTCAACAAAAATGTATCATGACCTTAAGGAGATGTATTGGTGGAAGGGTATTAAGAGGGATGTGGATGATTTTGTGGCCAAGTGTATGGTGTGTCAATAAGTAAAAATTAAGAACATGAGTCCTAGAGGGTTGTATCAAGAAATTATGTTGCCTGAATGGAAGTAAGATGTGATTAACATGGATTTATTTACCAATCTTTCTCTATCTCGGAATCAATTTGATTCAGTTTGGGCCATCATGGATAGAATGGTAAAGTTATCTCACTTTTTGCTAGTGAGGACTAACTTTTCATCTAAGGATTATGTGATATTATACCTTTAAGAGATTGTGAAGCTGCATGGGCACCTGTTTCTATTATCTTTGATCGTGGTACGCAGTTTTCATCTTACTTTTAGCAGTTATTTTAGAATAGGTTAGGGACTAAGGTTAGTTTGAGTACTATTTTTCACCTACAGAAAAATGGGTAAGTAGAGAGGACTATTTAGACATTAGAGGATATGCTTCATGTGTGTGTGATTGGCCATGGTGGTAGTTGGGTTGATCATCTACCTCTTATAGAGTTTGCTTACAACAATAGTTACCGTTCTAGTATTAAGATGACCCTTTTTAAGGTATTGTATGGTAAGAGGTATAGATCTTCTATTGGGTCATTTGATCTTGGTGAAGCAGATATTTTTCATCCGAACATGGTTTATCAGGCTATGGAGAAGGTGGAGGTTATTTAGGATAGTTTTAAGGCTTCTAAAAGACACCAAATGTCCTATACAGATGTAAGACATAGGGACTTAGAGTTTAAGGTTAGAGATAAGGTGTTCCTAAAGGTGTCTCCTATGAAAGGACTGATGTGGTTTAGGAATAAAGGGAAGCTTAGTCCCTGGTATGTTGTTTATTATGTGATTTTAATAAGGGTTGGTAATATTGCATATGAATTTTAGTTGCCCTCTAGTTTGAGCTTCATTCATCTAGTGTTCCATGTATCTATGTTGAGGATGTGTATGGGTGATCCATGTCAAGTGGTGCCTATCTAGAATATTGATATTTTAGATTCTCTGTCCTATAAGGAGATCTCGATTGAGATCTTGGATCGTCAGGTTCGTCGATTAAAGATTAAGGATGTGGCCTCAGTAAAGGTTCTATGGAGGAACCACAAGGTGGTAGAGGCTATTTGGGAAGCGAAAGAGGACATGAAGTCCAATTATCCTCATTTGTTTCCCAGTACGAATATTTGTGCTTAAGGTATGTGAAACACTTTGGGTTTTGACCCTTAAAAAAATTACTAGATTTTTGGCTTTTGGACATCATACAAATAGGGTACTTCTTGTATTATGGGGTATAGTTTGGTCGGTCTTAATCGTATGGTAATTAGTATGTGTTGGTTAGTTTCTTTCCAAGGTACATTTGGAAAATACAAGTCGTAACTTTGGGTACTAGTCATAAGATGTCAATCGTATGTTGCCCTAAGTTTAGCCAAGGTGATTCAATTCTTCCAAGGATACAGTTTCATGGTACTAGTCGGATGGTTGGGTATGGTTTGGACTTAGTGGTCATATGTTGGACAATGTTGGGGTCCAAGGGTGGTCGTACCCTCCTACAGGAATTTTATGCAGTTTAAGTTGGGGGTAATCTGAACATTTCCCCTCTTAACCTCTTAAGGCCCATGACTTATATCACACTTGGCACATCCTTGACCCAATTATTCAAATCTTAAACACTTAGAAACTCTCTCAAATTCTCTCAAAGGCTCTCAGGTCAAAGAAGGCTAAGCTTTCATCAATATGATCAATTTGGGACTTACAAGGGTGATTTCTCTCCATCTTCTTCATAATCCAAGGAATGTTACTCCTCCATCATTGTTAGTTCCAACTAAAGGCATGTTTTTATGAATTGTTTTCATGGCATAATTATTGTATGATTTTGGATTTGTTTTGGTTATAATGGTTGGTTATGGTTTTCTAATGCTTTTACTTATGGTTTTGATATTATAATGGTGGTTTGAACATTTGGTTGCATAGGAATGGTTAATTGGTACTTGGTTTGTCTTTGGAAACTATATCCTCCCAATATGTTTGATAAAATGTTTATAATAATGTTTTTGGTTAGATCGTTGGACTTTCATTGAACTATTGCATGGTATAACTTGGTAATGGAACCCTAAATGGTATAATTAATTTAAATAGTTTGGAATGGTTAAATGGTAAGGTCTTGGTATTCATGGTTATGGTTTAATTGAACATTCTTGTAGGCTACAAGGGAATCCCCAAAGCAAACATAATAATGAACATCATATGGGGTACATAGGAATCCCCCAAGCAACTAAATAATATAATCTATGGGTACGTGGGAATCCTTTCTTCTCTAAAAAGCTAGCTAAGGACATTACTTGCAAGCTATAGTCGGTATGACGATACCACTACCTATAGCCTTGGTTAATAATAAATGGAATGGTGGTTTTGGTTATGTGGTAATGGTTTTAATTGAGCAATAATGGTAGAGTATGATAGCTAACAATGAAGGTGTGATCCCAATGGAAGGACATTGGAAACTCTTGTTTTCCAATATGAGAATTGGTCATGGCAAACATATATGATACTTATGGGGTACATGGGAATCCCCTAAGTACACTTGTACATATGGATCATGGAAAGCGAAGGGTAATTAAGAATCCCCTACTCCTATGTTATCTCCAGTTCATGCAGCTACACGTATCGGGGCCAGTTCAGGGGGTAAACACTGGACCCATATAGCCTGTGGGTGGTTCTAGGATGGTTAAGCTACACATACCCAGGTTAATGGTTTTAAAGGCATGCTAAACCCAATTCTCTTTCCCAGCATAGATATATTATATGTATTATTTTGTATTTATATGGTGGTTTACTTGGTTTTAAAGGTTGGAATTATTTTATCCTTATCCTGAGTTCTTGCTAGCATTCACCTACTAACCCATCTTTAGGCGGCTGTCCCAAGTAATGCAGGAACCGTCCATACTACTACTCCTGCTAAGTGATAGGATTTAGTATCATCTTGTGTTGGATTGAAGTGGTAAGCTTCCATACTCTAAAAGGCTCTATTTCATATCATAAATGCCTTTATATACTTTGGTTATTTCATTGACATTGGTTTTGGTTATAGTTGGGGGCATGTCCCAATCGAATATTTTTTGACTTTTGATTAGAGGCTTTGTGGAACTACTATGGGTTGGTATGGGCAGTGTCAGTAATGGTGTCAGCCTTGTTATTAGCATTGGTATTAGGGTTAATACCATTTAACTATATTTATGATTATTCCATCCTATTATGTTACGTTATGGACAGGGGCTTGGTTATTATATCGGTTGGGTTATGGTTATTAGTTGGCATTATATGGTTGGACTTGTATGGGTTGGTCACGATCATGGACCTATCCCAAAGTCTAGAATTATACAAAATGCTATCTTGTTATATACTTAGAATTCATCTGACTCAGGGATGCGAATGGAGGTTGGGTTTGGTAACGGAGGTGGTCCCCAGTCCTAGTTAGACTTGGGATACCTATTACGACAAGACCCCAATTCGGGTCATGTCAAGTTGGTATCAGAGATTTAGGTTCATGGTCAATTGGGAGTCCAAAAAACTATGTGGAGTAGAGTCTCTTTAAAGGGTGTGTAGCATGCCATACTCATAAGGGAGAGGCTACAAGACATTTAGGAATGTTTTTCTTTATTATGTTTTGATTTCAAGCTTGGAGTCTAAGGTCCTTAATTCTTATCAAATTTCTATTTATTCGCTTTTCAAATCATGCCTCGATAATTTGAGAAGCACGGATCTCCTCTGTCCTAACTAGGAATGATGTTGATGGGATACTCTCTACTCATGGGATCCATACTCGGTCTAAGGGTCCAGTCCCTGGTATTTCTTGAGTCCTACTGGTTCCTTCTAGTCTTTCTCAGGGCGATATGACCAATGAGGAGTTTCATCAGTCAATTTATGTGATTGCTCAATTGGTAGCTTCTCATGCTGAGCATGGTGAATCTGGTATTTCATCTTCTGAAGCCATTAGGGTTGGCCAATTCATGAGGATGATCCCTCCTAATTTCATTATTTTTAAGGTGAAAGAATATCCTCAGGGTTTTCTAGATGAGATGGAAAAGATCTTCTGGATAATGCAGGCCATGAATGTGAAAGGGGTGAATTTTCCTCCCTACCAGCAAAAGGATGTAGTGTACCAATTGTACGATGAATGGGATGGGGCGAGAGGTGATGTGGAAGAGTCATCTATTTTCTTTTAAAAGATGGACAACAAAAAGGGGTTAAAATGACTCTCTTTGGATTGAAATGACTTTCAAGATTTAATAAGCTTTCAATGACTTTCAATAATTTTCTTAAGCTTAGGAGGGCTTTAAATAGACAAATTATAATAACAAACTGCATGATTTAAAATCCAAAAAAGCCTAAACTATCTCAACAATTGAATAACCTAATTTTAAAATTCAAAATTCAAATTCATCGTAAATCAAATAACTTATTTTCCCTAAAACTACTATTGTAACTAAATGTAAAATTCAACACTCCTTCTTTGCTTTAGTTTCTACAATTTAAAAAAACTGCTTCTCCTCAATTTTTACTAAGGCAGTGAATGCTGAATGTTTTCAATTTTTTTTAACTTGCACATCTTTTTGATATTCATCTTTCTCTTTTTTCTTTTTCTTCTTTTGATTATTTGCTGAAAAACCATCAACAATCATGTGTTGTTTGAAAATATTTTCATAGACTTTGCAAAATATTTTAAGGATTTTTCATTCATCAAAACATCACATAAAGCATAGGTTTCAACATATGATTTCTTCATAGAACAAATTTGATCATTTTTGTCTGTAAAAATTTTTGGGGCATTAAAACAGAGACTGTTGCATGACATCTTTTTGATTGAAAATAACCCTATGCTTTGAAAATAAGAATGGGTTAAAAATGGGTAGCCCTGACGGTTTAAAAATGGAGCCCTTACGGGTTAAAAAGGTAGCCCTTGCTGGTTAAAAATGGTATGGTAGCGCTTTGGAAGAACACACAGATCTCGTAATATGAATGAGGCTCTTGATACGACTATTGGTTTTTTTTTTATAAAAAAAAGATGGTGCAGCAAAAAGGGGTTAAAATGACTCTTTGGATTGAAATTGCTTTCAAGGTTTAATAAGCTGTCAATGACTTACAATAATTTTCTTAAGCTTAGGAGGGCTTTAAATAGCCAATTTACAATAACAAACTACATGATTTAAAATTCAAAAAAGCCTAAACTATCTCACAACTGAACAACCTAATTTTAATATTCAAAACTTAAATTCATCCTAAATCAAGTAACTTATTTTCCTAAAAAATATTGCAATAACTAAATGCAAAACTCAACATCATCCTTGTGGGAGACTTTCTCTAATGCATTTTTGGATCACTTTTTTCCTCATAAGTTAAGGGAAGAAAAAGTGAAGGAATTTGTTAATCTGAAATAATGAAAAATATCAGTCAAGGAGTATACCTTAAAGTATCACCAGTTGTCTCAATATGCTCCAGAGATAGTGTTGGATATGAGGGCCAGGATGAGAAATTTCACCTTAGGACAGTATCGTGAGTTGATCCTTGAAAGTAAGACTGCTTTACTGATCAAGGACATTGAGATTTCTAGGTCAGTTATTCATATACAATAGGTAAAGGAGGAAAATAAAAAGCAGGTTGAGGTAGGGGAAAGGAAGGGTAAGAATTTTAGGTTCTCTGAGCAGGGTGGTTAATGGTAAAGGGGTAGGGATGATGGTAAGTGGCCAAAGAAAATGTGGGGGAGTTCTGGTTTCATATCCACAGCAAGTGCTCCTTACCCGAAGCATTTGGGTGACAAGCGCCAATAGGATGGAAATAACTTCATGGCACAAGGTTCCTAATATCATGTGAGTGGGGATCAGTCAGTGTCATCATGTCCTCCTTGTAGGTTTTGTGGTTAGTTACATTGGGATTTCTATGATAAGAGGGGGGAGAGGTGCTTCAAGTATGGTTACCAAGGCCATATGCTTAGGAACTGCCCGGTTGGTAAGGCTTCTTTGGGAGAGAATAAGGTTTTGGTTACCTCTTCATCTACTCCTGTACCAAAGGGTTTTGCTTCTACATCTTTTCTACTTTTGGAAACGGCGTAGGCCAAAATCATTTATATGCTCTTACATCTGGACAAGAGTCTGAGGCATCGCCCGATGTCGTGACTGGTATGTTATAACTCTTTTCTCATGACATGTATTATATACTTAATCTGAGGTCTTCTTTATCTTATGTAACCCCTTTTGTGGATGTCTATATTGGTTTTTATCCTGAGGCTATTTTGGATCCTTTTTCTATTTTTACCCTAGTAAGTGACTCTGTGATTGCTAAAAGAGTCTATAAAGGGTGTGTGGTATATATTGGTAGTAAGGGGACTTTGATGAATTTGTATGAATTAGACATGGTAGATTTTGATGTCACTCTGGGTATGAATTGGTCACACTCGTGCTATCCATCCTTAGATTGTCAGACCCATAAGGTTGTCTTTAGATTTTCTTGTAAACAATTATTGAGTGGAAGGTGGTTCCCTAGCCCCTAAGGGGAGGTTTATATCGTATCTTAGGGCTCAGAAATTAATTTCTAAGGGGTATCTCTATCATCAAGTTTGGGTTGATGATTCTAACTCAGAAAGTCCTTATTTGTATTCAATTCTGATAGTGAGTGAGTTTCTTGAGGTATTCCCTGATGATCTTCTGGTGTTTCTCCGAATAGGGAGATTAACTTTGGGATTGATTTAGCTATGGACCCTCATCAAATATCTAATCCTCCTTATAGGATAGTTCCTGCCGAGTTGAAAGAACTGAAGGAGCAACTTAAGGATCTTTTGAATAAGGGTTTCATCCATCCTAGAGTATCCTCATAGGGTGCACCAGTGTTATTCACACATAAGAACGATGGTTCCCTTCGGATGTGCATTGACTATCGACAGTTGAATAAGGTAAGGGTTAAGAACAAGTATCCTCTTTCAAGGATAAATGACTTATTTGATCAGTTACAAGGTGCCAAATTCTTTTCTAAGATATATCTTTGGTTTGGGTATTATTATATTAAAATTACGGAGGTGCATATCCCTAAGATAGATTTTCATACCCGGTATGGGCACTTTGAGTTCTTGGTGATGTCGTTTGGGTTGACTAAAGCTCTAGAAGTGTTTATGAATTTGATGAATAGGATTTTCTATCAGTTTCTGGATATGTTTGTCATTGTGTTCATAGATGACATTTTGGTGTACTCTAATAGTGAGGTGGATTATCCAAATCACCTTTATGTTGTGTTGCAAAACTTGAAGGAGCGGGAGTTGTATGCCATATTCTCAAAATATGAATTTTGGTTGAACATTGTCACTTTTATAGGTCACATTATTTCTAGTGAGGGGATTATGGTGGATCCACAAAAAGGTTGCAGTGGTTAAAAATGGCCTAGACCCATGACTCCAATCAATATTTGGAGTTTCTTAGGTTTGGCTGGGTATTATAGGAGGTTTTTGGAAATTTTTGCAACTGTAGCTACCCTATTGACTAAGTTGACTTAGAAAAAGGTAAAGTTCTCTTGGTCGGATGCTTGAGAGGGTAGTTTTGAGAAGCTGAAGTGTAACACCCCGATTCGCTGAACTGGAATGCTACATGGTTCTCATGACCCCGAGGGACCACAAGCTAACCCATGACTGATATCTGTACCTGTATACTGCAAATCATGATATAATAATGCAGAATTCATAGAACTGTAAGGCCATAAGGTTCACCTGAATAAAATCATGTGGGTAAAAATACCCAAAACGACTCAATCTGAAAGCTAAGTCTAAATGTAAATCTAAATGTAAATTTGAAATCCTCTAAACTATCTGAATAAGGAGTTAAAGGAACATGTCTCCGAATAACTCCATCAAATTGAATTGAAGAAATAAATAAATGTATCAAATCATATTGTCCTCGAATCAATGAGGACTCACTCTGTCTCTGCGACTGGAATGCTACCGCTACTGCTGGGCTGGAGCTCGTGTCTTGGAACCTATGGTGTAACATGAAAATAAAGCACCATAGCATAAATGCGTCAGTACAACTGGAGTACTGAGTATTCGAGGAAGGTAGGCTGAATATAAAGGGTTTCATGCATGAACAACACTGACTGACTAATACGAATGTGGGAGTGCAAACACACATATGCAGAAACTGGATCGTGAATACGTGATAGCATGACCTGTAAACTAATACATGGTTTATTGATAACTGTCCTGACTGATACTAAAATTGATAACATGCACGACTGTATCTGATAGTCCTATATATACTAAAATCTGAAGAATGACCTGAGTTCTTTTATTGAGATTGATACTGAAACTGTGGGAAGTAGTGCTTAACTGACATGCCCCATATATGCCATTATGGCTAAGCTAGGGTCCAATATCTTCCCCGACTGGAGGGGTGTCAATACCATGCCATGGGTAAGGATGGCCTTTGAGTGACCCTTATCTGGCGGGTACTCAATGAGAACGGTGGGAACCCTAAACTGATGGGTTAAGCCACCTCATCAACCCTAATCTGACGAGTTAAGATATCTCAACCTACGCTGGCTACGTAGTTCTGGAACACAAGGATGACTACTAAGAATCACACCCTGAACTGGCGGGTAATTTCTATCCTTGGGTTCACTCGGTGCTAACCTCTACTCCTATCTAGAGGGATTGGACATGAATAACTTATTGTGCATGACTTAATTTTACTGAATTCCGTTGATTGGTGGAATGTTACTGATATCTGACAACTGACTAAGATCATGAGGTTTTCCTGAGTCACATGACTGACTGAAGTTTATGGAATCATAGCTTGAGTTTGGATATCATGAAACATGACATGGCTCTAGGCACACAGCTATAGACTTCGGGTACAAGTACCCCCAGGACTCGATAGGAGGAAACTGACACACATGACATGACTTGATCACAAGATTTGAGTCCACAATTCACAATATCATAAGTAAGGCTTTCATAATAAGAATGATTCTCAACAAACTATCACATGATCGGGAATGCACACAATATGTATATGCTTGCATGGCTTCAATAACATGGTCATTCCATATCGCAACAATATCATGAGCATCTCGTACAACTTCTTCAATTCTAGACAATAGCACGGGGATCACGTTGAACATAAACTTACAACATGGAATAGTCATTTAGGACTTATTATTTCATAAAAGCATGATTTCTATTCCCTTAGGTATTTTCACAAACACCTTACATGCACATCTTAGGTATAGGTGGATTCATCAAGATTATAAATATTCAACCTCCAATTTCACATATTTATACGTTAAATACCACCATATCCTCACAATAAACATACAAAGATCCCATCTTAGGAATCATCAAACTCCAACCACATGAACATCAACCACCAACAACATAAAAATCATGATACAAAATTTAGAAGATGGTTCTTGAGCTTCATGGACGAAAGGAGTTGATGAATAACTCACACATACCTTAGAAGGAAGATTCTTGATGATTGACAGAGGAATTTCCTTGAAATTGGATCTTCAAGCTTAGTTACGCAACCCTAGTTGTTTTTCTCTTTTAGTGCTCTTGGATGATGAGCTTTGAGATGATAATAGGGTTGTAATGTGTAGAAGCTATATATTTCGTAGGGTTAAGTTTAGGGACATGTAAGGAGTGTTAAAAAACTTAATTACCCTTAAAATAACCCAAAATAGAGTGTTTTTGGCACCTAGAACTAACTTAGGTGCACCCAAATAATTTCCTAAGCTAGGTTGGGCGGCGCCTAACCAATCGCCTATGTTTGGTTGGGCGGCACCTAACCAATCGCCTATCCTTACTGTCTCTCACGAAAATGGGCATAACTTTTTGCTTGGGTATTGGATTAAGGCGAAATTGGTATCATTGGAAAGTTAATTCGATTCTCTACAATTTGATGGTGTAAATCAGTGAAAATACCACATTAACATCGAGTTATACTCATTCAAAGATGACCCTTGAAAAATTGAATACTAAAACTTAATGGATTCAAAAACTCTTAGCTTGTATTACCTTGAGTGACTCATATGAACATGCTTAATGCTTCATAAGCTATCATATCACTAGGATATTCATTATAAGTCATGTACTCAAGTATGAATCATAGGATAGGAGATTTCATACGTAGGAATACATATTCACTTCCTAGCTTAGAAACATGCGGGGTATTACAATATCTCCCCCTTGGGAATATTCATTCTCGAATAAGAATTTACTGAGAAGGGATACAAGATAATAGAACCTGAACTGAACATGAAGAACTGCAACTTGATCTCATGAATGACATGCTAAACATACTGAACTCGTGCATATCTGGTGCACGGATAATTGACACATAAATGCATGACTGAGTATGAAACAGTTAATAGGTACCAAGTTTATACTGGAAACATGAAACTGAATAAGATTAAGGAGAACTGTTACGTTGAGCTTGATCTGAATTGGCGGGAAAGAGGTGAGGATACTTGGTACGCATATTTGCTTCTGCTTTTCAAGTAGCTCCCTCATGAGACTGGTTTCGCCAAAGTACCTTGACTAGAGGGACTTCTTTGTTCCTCAATCTATGAGTTTGATAATCTAAGATTTTGACTGGAATCTCTTCATAAGAGAGGCTGTTCTAAATGTCGATGCTCTGAATAGGGACAAAAACTGCTGGGTCACCTATGTACTTCTTTAGCAAAGAGATATGGAAGACTGGATGGACTGAGGCTAGATCTAAAGGAAACTCAAGCTCATAAGCTACCTTGCCAAAGCGACAAAGAATTCTAAAAGGACCGACATATCGGGGACTGAGTTTTCCTTTCTTGTCGAACCTCTTCACTCCCTTCATGGGAGAGATCTTAAGATAGACATAGTTATTGACCTTGAACTCGAGATCCTTTCTACGAACATCTGCATAGGACTTCTATCGGCTCTGAGCAGCCCGAAGCCTCTCTCTGATCAACTGAACTTTCTCTAAGGCGTCGAATACTAAGTCAGGACCTATGATTAAGGCCTCACTAACTTCGAACCAACCAATTGGAGATCTAAATCTCCTACTATAGAGATCTTCGAATAGAGCCATCTGAATACAATAATGATAGCTATTGTTGTATGCAAACTCAGTCAAAGGGAAGTGGTCGTCCTAACTTTCCTTGAAATCAATTGTACACGCCCTTAGCATATCTTCAAGAGTCTGAATGGTCTTCTCTACTTGACCATCTATCTGAGGATGAAATACTATGGTAAGATGGACTTAGGTACTGAGACCCATTTGGAATGCTTTCCAAAAGTGAGAAGTGAAATGGGTACCTCTGTCTGAGATGATAGATAGTGGAACACCGTGTAACCTAACTAACTCCCTGATATAGAGTTTGGCATAATCCTCGGAATAAGAAGTACGAACAGGAAGGAAATAAGCTGACTTGGTCATTCTATCTATAATGACCCAGATTGAATCATGCTAATGACGAGTTTTAGGCAAACCCATCACGAAGTCCATGTTAACTTCTTCCTACTTCCAAGTAGGAATGGTGAACTCTTGCATGAACTACTTGGTTTTTGATGCTCTATCTTAACCTGCTGACATTTAGAGTACTTAGCCACAAACTCTGCAACATCTCTCTTCATCCCACTCCACCAATAGATCTCCTGCATGTTGCTATATATCTTAGTGGCCCCTGGATGAATAGAGTATCACGCACCATGCGCTTCTGCAAGAATTCGCTGCCTCAATTCATCTACACCTGGAACACATAGATGACCCTAACAATGAAGAACACCATCTCCCCCTTGGGAGAAAACCTCAACTTTCTAATTCTGAACTGACTCTTTGAGCTTGACAAGGCTAGGATCCCTATCTTGTTTCTCTTTCACCTTAAAAAGTAGAGATGACTCTAAACTACTATGAACACATACACCACCCTATGAAAAATCGACTAAGCGAATGCCTAGTCTAGCAAGATGATGGATCTCCTGAGCCATCTTTTTCTTACTATCCTCAATGTAAGAACTACTACCCATAGAGAGTCGACTGACAGCGTCGGCCAGAACATTGGCCTTGACCGGATGATAAAGAACACTCATATCATAATCCTTCAAGAGCTCTAACCACCTTCGCTGGCAAAGATTAAGATCTTTCTGGGAAAAGACATACTGGAGGCTTTTATGGTCTGTGAAGAAATCTACATGAACTCTTTAGAGATAATGCCTCTAAATCTTTAAGGCAAAAACTACCGCTGCTAACTCAAGATCATGAGTAGGATAATTCTTCTCATGTGGCTTTAACTATCTGGAGGCGTAGGCTATGACCTTATCATGTTGCATGAGGACACAACCTAAACCCACTCTGGATGCATCATAATAGACTACAAAACCATCTGAACCATCTAGAATAGCTAGAACTGGAGCTGAGGTGAGTCGAGTTTTCAACTCCTGAAAGCTCTTCTCGCATGAAACTGACCACTGAAACTTAATCTTCCTCTGAGTCAATCTGGACATGGGAGATGAAATAGAAGAAAATACCTCAACAAACTATCTATAAGAAACTCCTAATATCTGATGGAGATACGGGTCTGGGCCAATTCCTTACAGCCTCGGTTTTCTGAGGATCTACTCTAATGCCATCACCGGAAACAATATGGACAAGGAATGCTACTGAACTTAGCTAAAATTCGCACTTGCTGAACTTAGCGAATAACTGGTGATCCCTAAGAGTCTGAATAACAATCCTGAGATTGTCTACATAATCACGCTCTGTGCGAGAATAGACCAGAATATCATCTATAAAGACTATGACAAACATGTCCAAGTACTTCTTGAACACACGGTTCATCAAATCCATAAAAGCTGCATGGGCATTGGTAAGACCAAATGACATGACTAAAAATTTGAAATGACCATACCGAGTATGAAAAGCTGTCTTCGAAATGTCACATTCTCTAAGCTGATGATAGCCTGATCTGAGGTCTATCTTGGAGAAGTAACTGGCACCCTAAAGTTGGTCGAATAGATGATCAATCCTGGGAAGAGGATATCTATTCTTGACAGTGACCTTGTTGAGTTGATGATAATCAATACACATCCTGAGAGAACCGTCTTTCTTATGCAAGAATAACACTGGCGCACCCATGGGGAAATGCTGGGTCTGATGAATCCCTTATCTAAGAGATCCTTCAACTGGTCTTTCAGTTCCTTGAGTTCTGCTGGTGCCATTCTGTATGGCAGAATAGAAATAGGTTGAGTATTCGGAAGAAGGTCTATGCCAAAGTCTATTTCCCTTTTGGGAGGAATGCCTAGAATATCTTTGGGAAAGACATCTGAGTATTCATTAACAACAGAGACTGTTTCGAGGCTGGGAGATTCAAAACTGGAATCTCTAACATGGACGAGATGATACACACACCCCTTAGAAATCATTTTCCTTGCTCGAAGGTAGGAAATAAGTTGACCTCTGAACGCTGAAATGCTACCCTTCCACTTTAGGACGGACTCATTTGGGAACTAAAACTAAACTATCCTATTTCTGCAGTCAACTGTGGCATAGCAAGAATGAAGCCAATCCATGCCGAGAATGACATCAAAATCAATCATCTCTAACTCTACTAAATCTGCTGATGTGGATTTATGAGATATCATAACTGGGCAGTTCCTGTATACCCACCGGGCTATGATGGTTTTACCCACTGAGATAGAGACTGAGAAGGGCTCTGCTAGGACTTTGGGACTGATTCCAAAATCTCCTACTATGTATGGAGTAATAAAAGACAAAGATGCACCTGGGTCTAGTAAAGCATAAACATGAACATGGAAAATCTGTAACATACTAGTAACGACATTAGGAGAATTTTCCTGATCCTTCCGGGACTGAAGAGCATAGAGTCTGTTTGGGCGTTGCCTACTAGTAGCACTAGAAATTGCACCCTGTTGTTTCGACCGATTGGACTGAGCTGTAGAATGATTTTACTGACCCTGAAGACTTGAATACAGACAATCCCTAATCCTTTGGCCTGGCTTGCCACAACCAAAATAGACATCACTACCGGCTCTGCAAATGCCCTTGTGGTTCATACCACAAGTCTGATAAAGCGGATTCATTCGGGAACTGCTAACACTGCCCTGAGATTTACAGCCTGGCGCTTTGTCTCTATTGCTGTCTCTGAACTTTGGCACTAGAGCACTGGCAGAGAAAGGAGCTAGAACGGCTGACTTAGAGTGAAACTGTGGACGATTTCCTCCATCTGACTTGGGGTAAGCAAAGTTGAAGTTACCTAACCTTGCTCTCTTGTTCTGCCTCTCCCTTATCTTAAACTTCTGCTTTTCTACTTGTTGGGCATGGGTCATGAGTCTGGCTAAGGTCATACACTGATCAGTATCACAGACCTATACTCATTTACCACGCTATCGTTGACCCCTGACACGAACTTGCTCATCTTAGCTCTATTGTCTACAACCACATGAGGAGTATACCTGGCTAGTTGAGTAAATCTGAGAGAATACTCCCTAACTGTCATATTCCCCTTCCTGAGGTTGATGAACTTAAGAAATTTGTCTTTCCTCAGCTCTTGGGGAAAAAATCTATCTAAGAAGGCTGTGACAAATTTCTCCCACTCGATAGGGCCTGTGTTATCTAACCTCTCAGACTTCTACTATTTGTATCAATCATTAGCAATATCCTGTAACTGGTAGGCGGCTAACTTAGCACTCTCAATAGAAGTAACACCCATGATGTCAATGACCTTTTGGACTTGGTCAATGAACTCCTGAGGATCCTCATCAGACTTAGACCCATGGAAAGATGGAGGGTTCATCCGGGTGAAGTCCCAAACCCTAGCTGCTTTGGGATTGGCCCCTAGATTGGCTAGAATGACTGGTGTCCATTCATTCTGTGCAGCCATTGACTGAGCAAGTATGGTAAATGCGGCTCTAAACTCCGCATAGGAAACATGTTATCCCAAAGGATCTTTGGGCTGAGGAGCTGGCTGGTTTCTTCTCTTTGGGGCCATGGTCTGGAATAAGAGAAGAATGGATTAGATTGAGAGTTTAACTTGTGATTATGCTCATTAGCATGACATGAATAATGAAGAAAGGGGAATGTTCCTAAAATATCTTATAGCCTCCCGTACATAAATATAGGGCACAACACACCAATGTACAAGACTCTACTAGATGCGGTTTTCAGACTTCCTAGGACTCTATTGAACCTTAGGCTCTGATACAAAGTTTGTAACACCCCAATTCGCTGAACCGGAATGCTACATAGTGCTCATGACCCTGAGGGACCACAAGCTAACCATGACTGATAGTTGTACCTGTATACTGCAAATCATGATATAATAATGTGGAATACATAGAACTATAAGGCCATAAGGTTCAACTGAATAAAATCATATGGGTGAAAATACCCAAAATAACTCAATCTGAAAGCTAAGTCTAAATGTAAATCTAAATGTAAATTTGAAAGCTTTTAAACTATCTGAATAAAGAGTTGAAGGAACATATCTCCAACTAACTCCATAAAATTAAACTAAAGAAATAAATAAATGTATAAAATCATATTGTCCTTGATCAATGAGGACTCACTGTGTCTTTGCGAATGGAATGCTACCGCTACTGATGGGCTGGAGCTCGTGTATCGGAACCTATTGTGTAACATGATAAGAAAGCACCATAGCACAAATGCGTCAGTACAACTGGAGTACTGAGTACATGAGGAAGGTAGGCTGAACATAAAGGGTTTCATACATGAACAACACTAACTAACTAATATGAACGTGGGAGTGCAAACACATATATATAGAAATTATAACCATGAATACGTGATAGCATGACCTGTAAACTAATACATGGTTTACTGATAACTGTCATGACTGATACTGAAACTGATAACATGGACAACTGTATCTGACAGTCTTGTGTATACTAAAATCTAAATAATGCCCTGAGTTTTTTTATTGAGACTGATACTGAAACTGTAGGAAGTAGTGTTTAACCGACATACCCCATGTATGCCGTTATGGCTAAGCTAGGGTCCAATCTCTGCCCCAACTGGAGGGGTTTCAATACCGTGCCACGGGTAAGGACAGCTTGTGAGTTACCCTTATCTGGCAGGTACTCAATGAGAACGGTGGGAACCCTAAACTGACGGGTTAATCCACCCCATCAACCCTAATCTGACGAGTTAAGATATCTCAACCTACGCTGGCTACGTAGTTCTGGAACACAAGGATGACTACTAAGAATCACACCCTGAACTGGCGGGTGAGCTCCCATCCTTGGGTTCACTCGGTGATAACCTCTACTCCCATCTGGAGGGACTCGACATGAATAACTGACTATGCATAACTTAACATCTGATAACTGACTAAGATAATGAGGTTTTCCTGAGTCACATGACTGACTGAAGTCTATGGAATCATAGGTTAGGTTCGAATATCATGAAACATGATATGGCTTTTAGCATACAGCTATAGTTTTTGGGTACAAGTATCCCCAGGACTCGATAGGAGGAAATTGACACACATGACATAACTTGATCATAAGATTTGACTCCACAATTCACAATATCATAAGTAAGGCTTTCATAATAAGAATGATTCTCAACAAACTATCACATGATCGGGATTGCACACAACATGTATATACTTGCATGGCTTCAATAACATCGTCATTCCATATCACAACAATATCATGAGCATCTCGTACAACTTCTTCAATTCAAGACAATAGCACGGGGATCACGTTGAACATAAACTTACAACATGGAATAGTCATTTAGGACTTATTATGTCATAAAAGTATAATTTCTATTCCCTTAGGTATTTTCACAAACACCTTACATGCACATCTTAGGCATAGGTGGATTCATCAAGATTACAAATATTTAACCACCAATTTCACATATTTATACGTTAAATACCACTATATACTCACAATAAACATACAAAGATCCCATCTTAGGCATCATCAAACTCCAACCACATGAACATCATGATACAAAATTTAGAAGATGGTTCTTGAGCTTCATGGATGAAAGAAGTCCATGAATCAACTCACGCATACCTTAGAAGGAAGATTCTTGATGATTAATGGAGGAATTTCCTTAAAGTCGAATCTTCAAGATTAGTTATGCAACCTTAGTTGTTTTTCTCTTTTAGTTCTCTTGGATGATGAGATTTGAGATGATAATATGGTTGTAACATGTTCAGAAGCTATATATTTCGTAGGGTTAAGTTTAGGGACGTGTAAGGAGTGTTAAAAGACTTAATTACCCTTAAAATAACCCAAAATAAAGTATTTTGGCACCTAGAACTGACTTAGGTGGCGCCCAAGTGATTTCCTAAGCTAGGTTGGGCGGTGCCTAACCAATCGCCTATCCTTACTGTCTCTCACAAAAATGGGCATAACTTTTCGTTCGGGTATTGGATTAAGGAAAAATTGGTATTGTTGGAAAGCTAATTCGATTCTCTACAATTTGGTAGGTCTAAATCAGCAAAAATACCATATTAAAATCGAGTTATACTCATTCAAAGATGACCCTTACAAAATCAAACACTAAAACTTAATGGATTCAAAAACTCTTTGCTTGTATTACCTTAAGTGACTCATATGAACATGCTTAATACATCATAAGCTATCCTATCACTAGGATATTCATTGTAAGTCATGTACTCAAGTATGAAACATAGGATAGGAGATTTCATACGTAGGAATACTTATTCACTTTCTAGCTTAGAAACTTACGGGGTATTACATGAAGGATAAGCTAACTTCAGCTCTAGTTTTGACTTTCCCTAAAGGTAATGAGGGTTTTGTGGTTATTATGATACGACCCAGGTAGGACTTGGTTGTGTTCTGATGCAACATAGGAAAGTGATATCCTATTCTTCTAGGCAGTTGAAGGCGTATGAGAGGAATTATCCTTCTCATGATTTAGATCTTTTAGAGGTGGTGTTTGCATTAAAAATATGGCAACACTATTTGTATGGAGTGCACGTAGATATCTTTTCTAATTATAAGAGTCTACAGTATATGTTCACTTAGAAAGAGCTTAACCTCAGGCAGAGAAGATAGATTAAGCTTCTTAAGGACTATGATATGAGTCCTTACTACCATCCAGGTAAAGCTGACATGGTTTTTGATACTCTTAGAAGGTTGTTCATGGGGATTTTAACTCATATGGATAAGGAGAAGCGGTAGTTGTTACAGATTTTTCCCTGCTTAGCTAACCTTGGAGTTCGTCTCTCAGATTCTACGGATAGTGGAGTATTGGTACAGGAAGTAGTGTAGTCATCCCTTGGTGCTGAGATCAAGAAAAATCAAATGTTGCATCCTATCTTGATGAAGATCAAGGTTAATATAGGTAGGCAAAAAGTGATGGTAGTTGAGATCGGTGGTGATGGTGCTTTGCAGTACCAAGAGAGGTTATATATTCTTAATGTCGATGGTTTGTGTGAAAGGATATTGGCTAAGGTGCATGAATCGCCTTATGTTCTTTATCTTGATTTGATAAAAATGTAACATAATCTCAATGAGATGTATTAGTGGAATGGAATAAAAAGGGATGTGGTTGATTTTATGGCCAAATGTTGGGTATGTAAACAAGTAAAAGTTGAGCACATGAGAGGCCCAAAGGGCTGTATCAAGAAATTAAATTCCCAGAATAGAAAGTGGGAGGTGATCAATCTAGATTTCATTACTAATCTTTCTCGGTCTCAGAATCAATTTGATTTGATTTTGGTCATCGTGCATAGGATGAAAAAGTTGGCTCACTTCTTACCAGTGAGGACTAACTTTTCAGATAAGGATTATACGAGGTTGTATCTTCATGAGATTGTGAAGCTGCATAGGGTACTTGTTTCAATTATCTATGATTGTGGTACACAGTTTTTATCCCACTTTTGGTGGTCATTTTAGAAAGGGTTGGGGACTAAGGTTAGTTTGGGTACTATTTTTCACCCGCAGACGGATGGGAAAGCAGAAAGGACTATTTAGACATTGGAGGATATTCTTTGTGCGTATGTGATTTATTATTATGGTAATTAGGTTGAGCATCTACCTCTTGTAGAATTTTCTTACAATAATAGCAACTATTCTAGCATTGGGATGGACCCTTTTGAGGCATTATATGGTTAGGAGGTATAGGTCTCCTATTAGGAGGTTTGAGCTATGTGAGGTACATATGTCTAGCCAAAATATGCTTTATCAGACTCTGGAAAAGATAAAGGTGATTCAAGATAGGCTTAAGGCTGCCCAAAGCTTCCAAAAGTCTTATGCAGATATAACGCATAGGGAATTCGAGTTTGAGGTTGGGGATAATGTAATCCTAAAGCTGACGCCCATGAAAGGAGTAATACGGTTTGGGAAAAATAGAAAGCTTATTCCTCGGTATATTGGTCCTTATGTGGTTTTTAGAAGGGTTGGTAAGGTTGTCTATGAATTAGAGTTGCCTTCTAGTTAGATCTTCATTCATTCGGTGTTCCATGTCCCAACATTGAGAAAGTGTATAGGTGATCCTTCATCACATGTTCCTTTGGAAGGATTGGGTATCTTGAATTCTCTATCTTATGAAGAGTTCCCAGTTAAGATCTTTGATCGGCAGGTTAATCTATTGTGGACCAAGGATGTGATCTCGACTAAGATTCTATGGAAGAACCACAAGGTGGAAGAGGCTACATGGGAAGCGAAGAGGACATGAAGTCCAAGTATTCATATTTGTTTTCTACTAAGGATATTCATGTAGAAGGTATATGTTCTTAATCAAATCTTTGTTTTTAAACTTTGTTAAAGGAAAGGTTGGCATCCTTGTTTCTTTGTTTTATGTCTTTTAAACGTAAGAGCAGAGGAATCTGGAGGCATAGATTATGTTTTTACTACCTTATCTAACATTCAGGGATGAATGATCCTAGTGGGGGAGACTAAAACACCCTGGATTTTTACCCATAGAAAAATTTCTCAATTTTTGGCTTATGAACATCATACGACTTGGGGTACTTCTCATATGATGGGGTATAATTTGGTTAGTCTTAGTCGTATGGTTACCAGTGTAGGTTGGTTAGTTTCTATCCAAGGTATGGTTGGATCATACTAGTCGTATCTTAGGGTACTAGTGGTAAGATGTTAATCATATGTTGCCCTATGTTAAGCCTAGGTGATTTTATTCTGCGTAGGGTATGGTTTCATGGTAGTCATATGGTTGGGTATGTTTTGGCCTTGGTAGTCATATGTTTGATAGTATTGGGGTCCAAGGGGATGCCTAAGGTACAAGATAGGGGTACCACTCAAACCCTAGGGTATGATTAGGGTTGGGTGCCATACCCTCCTGCAGGAATTTTATGCAGTTTAAATTTGGGGTACTATGGACATTTCTCCTCTTAACCTCTTAAGGCCCTGCGACTTATATCACTTTTGGGATATCATTTACCCTATTATTAATCTTAAACACTTAGAAACTATCTCAAATTCTCTCAAAGGCTCTTGGGTTAAGTAAGGCTAAGGTTCCATCAATAGGATCAATTTGGGACTTACAAGGGTGATATCTCTCCATCTTCTTCATAATCCAAGGCATGTTACTCATTCCTCATTATTAGTTCCAAGTAAAGGCATGTTTTATGAATTATTTTCATGGCATAATTAATGTATGATTTTAGTTTTTCAAATATATGTTGGGGGTTTTGGTTATAATGGTTGGTTATGGTTATCCCATGTCTTTTACTTATGGTTTTCATATTATAATGGTGGTTTATATATTTGGTTTCATGGGAATGGTTAAGTGGTACTTGATTTTGGCTTTGGAAACTATATGCCCCCAATATATTTGATAAAATGCCTATAAGAATGTTTTTGGTTAAATCATTGGACTTTCATTAAACTATTGCATGGTATAACTTGGTAATGGAACCCTAAATGTTATAATTGGTTTAAATGGTTTGGAATGGTTAAGTGGTAAGGTCTTGAAAGGCCATGGTTATGGTTTAATTGAACATTCTTTTGGGGTACAAGGGAATCCCCTAAGAAAATATAATAATGAACATCTTATGGGGTACATGGGAATCCCCCACGCAACTAAATAATCTAATCTATGGGTACGTGGGAATCCCTTTTCCTCTAAAAGATTGGCTAAGGACATTGCTTGGAAGCTATAGGAGGTATGATGATACCACTACTTATAGCCTTGGTTAATAATAAATGGAATGGTGGTTTTGGTTATGTGGTAATGGTTTTAATTGGGAAATAATGGCGTGGTGTGACAACTAACAGTGAAGGTGTGAACCCAATGAAAGGACATTGGAAACTCTTTTTTTTCCAATATGATAATTGGTCATGGCGAACATATATAATACTTCTGGGGTACACGGTAATCACCTAAGTACACCTGTACATATGTATCATGGAAAGATAAGGGTACTCGAGAATCCCCTACTCCTATGGTATCTCCAGTTCATGCAACTACACATATCGGGGCTCATTCAGGGGGTAATACTGGACCCATATAGCCCGTGGGTGGTTCTAAGATGGTTAAGCTACACATACCCAGGATAATGGTTTTAAAGGCATGCTAAACCAGGTTTTCTTTCTTGGCATGGATATATATATATTTATATGTGTGGTTCTATATGTATATGGTGGTTTACTTGATTTTAAAGGTTGCCATTATTTTTTTATATCTTGATTACTTGTTAGCGTTCACCTACTAACCTGTCTTTGGGTGGCTATATCCTCATACAATGTAGGAATCAACCATACTACTCTTCCTTCTTAGTAATATGATTCAGGATCAGTTTGTGATGGATTGAAGTCGTGTGCTTCCATACTTCCAAAGGCTCCATTTCATATTATGTATTTCTTTACATATTTTGGTTATTTCATGGAAATTGGTTTTGCCTATGATTGGGGACATATCCCAACTTAATATTGTTTTACTTTTGGTTAGAGGCATTGTGGAACTATTATGGGTTAGTATGGGCAGTGTTGATAGTGATGTTAGCCTTAGTATTGGTAATTGTATTGGGGCCAATACTGTTTGACTATATTTATGTTTGTTCCATCCTATTATGTTATGTTATGGATAGGGACTTGGTTATTATATCAGTATGGTTGTAGTTTTTGGTTGGCATTGGATAGTTGAACTTGCTTAGGTTGATCACAGTCATGGACCTATCCCAAAGTCTGGAATTATACAAACATGTTATCTCGCTATATTCTCGAAATTCATATGACTTATGGTATGCAAAGGGAGGTTTGGTTGGGTAACGAAGGTGGTCTCCAGTCCTGGTTAGACTTGTGATGTTCATTATAATAAGGCCCTGATTTGAGTCGTGTCAGTATGTGTTCTTTATAACATCCTTTCTTTTTTGTTTTGATTAAAGAAAAGGTTAATTTCCTTGCATTTTGTTTTCTAACTTGGTTAAAGGTCAAAATGGAGGTGTTGGGATGTAAATTATGCTTATACTACCTTGTTCATCATTCAAAGATATATCGTCCAAGTGGGGGAGAATTGAAACAACCTAGGCTTTGATCATTAGAAATTTCCTGAGTTTTGAACTCTCTAGACATCATACGAGTAGGGGTACTTATCATATGATAGGGTACGATTTGGGTCCTCAGCTCGTATGTTGATCAGTGTTATTGGATGGTTTCTATCCAAGGTACGAATAGATCATACAAGTCATATGATAGGGTACAAGAAGTATGATGCCCTAAGTCTAGCCTAGAGGATTCTATTCAGCCTAAGGTATGGTTCTAGGGTACTTGTCATAATCTTGGGTACGAATTGGACTTGGTGGTTATATGTTGGAAAGTTTTGGTTTCCAAAGAATGCCTAGGGTATAAGTGATGGGTACCACTCGTATGGTAGGATATGGTTGGAGAAAGGTGTAGTAGTCCTACCTTCCTGTGGGAAATTTGTACAGTTTAAGTTGGGGTAACTAGACATTTCCCTTCTCACCTCTCATAAACCCACGACTTAAAACACTATTTGGACATTATTTACCCTATTATTCTATATTTAAAAAACTTTAAGCACTCTCAAATTCTCTCAAGGCTCTTGGGTCAAGGAAGGCTATAATTTCCTTGAAGGTGGTCAATTTGAGGCCTACAAGGGTGGTTTCTCTCTGTCTTATTCATAATCTAAAGCATGTTACTCCTCTCTCACTATTTGTTCAACTAAAGACATAATTTAATATATGGTTTTCGTGGAATAATTGTAGTATGGTTTTGGGGTTTTGAATTCTATGTTGGAGGTTTTGCTAATAAATGGTTTGGTTATGGTTTTCCCATGTTTTTACTTATGGCTTTTATGTTATAATGGTGGTTTGAATATGTGGTTTCATGGGACTGGTAAATTTGTTCTTGGTTTTGGAAACTATATGCCCTCAATATGTTTGATAAAATGCCTATGAGAACGATTTTATTACATTATTGAACTTTTATTGAAAACCTGCATGGTATAAAGTGGTAATGGAACCCTAAATTGGTTTGGATGGTTTTAAATGGTTAAATGGTAAGATATTGGTGGTAATGGTTATAGTTTAATTGAAATCCTTATGGGGTACATGGGAATACCCTAAGCAAACATAATAATGAACTACTTGTGGGGTACATGGGAATCCCCCAAGTAAACTTAATGTTAATAGGATCTATGGGTATATGGGAATCCCTTCTTTTAAAGAAACCTGCTAAGTACACTGCTTGGAATCTGTAGTCTTTATGACAATACCACTTCTTATAGCCTTGGTTAGTGATAATTGGAATTGGTGGTTTGGTTGTGTGCTAATGGTTTTAATTGGGCAATAATAGTGGGGAGTGATAGCTAATCGTGTAGGTGTGAGTCCAATGGACGGACACCGGAAGTTCATGTTTGCCGACATGAGGATTGGTTATATCGACCATATACTTATGGGGTACAAGGAATCCCCTAAGTTATACTTATATATATGTATCATAGAGGGTGAAGGGTACATGGGAATTCCCTACCCCTTTAATATCTCTGGTTCATGCAGCTAAACGTATTGGGGTCTGTTTAGGGGGTAACAGTGGACCCATATAGCCCGTGGGTGGTTCTAGGATGGTTAAGCTACACATACCCAGGTTAATGGTTCTAAAAGCATGTTAAACTCGGTTCCCTTTCTTGGCATGGATTATATATATATATATATATGGTTGTTTATTTGGTTTTAAAGGTTGGAATTATTTTATCCTTATTTCTAAGTACTTGTTTGTGTTCATTCGTTAACCCGTCTTTGGGCATATGTATCCGTGTGTCATGCAGGAACTAGCCATACTACTCCTGCTCAGTGATCTAATTCGGGATCAGCTTGTGTTGGATTCATGTGGTGATCTTCCATACTCTGGAAGAATCAATTTTACGTCATGTATTCCTTTACACAATTTGGACATTTCATTGGGTTTGGTTTTGGCTATGGTCGGGGGCATGTCCTAACCGAATATTGTTTTACTTTTGGATAGAGGCTTTATAGGACTACTATGGGTTGGTATGGGCGATGTCGGTATTAGTGTCAGTCTTAGCATTGGTATTGGTATTAGGGATGCCATCGATTAACTATATTTTATTTACGATTGTTTCATTTTATTTGAATTTTATCTATATATATTTGGAACCTATCTGATATGGGATGTAGGGCAGTTATGGTAGGGTAATGGGGGTTGTCTTTGGTCCCGGTAAGGCTTGAGGGACCCAACATGACTAGGCCCTGGTTCGGTCATATCAAAAATCAACTGAGGGTGGCATACTCGGGAGGAAGAAAGAGGAGCGCGTACTTATGCTATTGGTTTTTCTAGTAAGAAGAGATCCCTAGATGATATAATGGGTCAAGATAGAGCATAACTAAGGAAACAGATAGGGTCACTTAGCAAGTAGTTTACAAATATGAATGCAGAAAAAAGGTGAATGGAGTGGGTGTGCAAGGTAAATCTATTAGACATGATGAGTTCTACTCTTAAGAGGTACATATGTTTTAACCAAAAGATGGTGGGATTTTGAGCCAAAGGCCAGGGGTCCAATCAAGATACTTGGATCTTGAGGCAAGGGAATCAATGTCAGAACTATTATAGGGATAAGGGCAGAGAGAGGGATGTTGGCGAGAGGAGAAAGGATGATTTTAAGAAAAGAAATGATGTGTATGTTCCATGGAGGAACCGTGATACTGAATCCATGATGGAAGCATTTCTTGAAAATCAAGTTAAGTATTAAGAGAGCCAAGAGAGTTGCCTTAAGGAGATAAAGGTAGATATGTCAGGGCTGAGCTAGAAGTAGAATCGCATGCTACCGCGATTAAGCAACTTGAGCAGTAGTTTGGTCAGATGTCATCTACATTGAATCAGCATCAATTGGGTACTTTTTTGAGCAATATCATTCAGAATCCTAAGAACGACAGCCATAGTCTGGACATCATTACTCGGAGTAGTAAGGCTACTATTGATTCACCTTTGCATGTGGTTGTAATGTATGGAATAAGACTGATTTATGATGCGGATGAAGCTAAAACTAAAAAATTAATGAATGATGAGGCATATCCAAAGCCTATACTTTCATAGAAAGTAGCTAAAAGCAAAGAAAAAGGTAAGAAGGTCACACCAATACTGAAGCCCATTCCACAACCTCTGCCCCTTTTTCCTCAAAGCTTAATGTAAAAGGCCAGAGAAGGGAAGTATACGAAGTTTATTGCTATGCTAAAGGAGTTAAGTGTGAACATCTCTCTTCTTAAATCTCTTAATCAGATGCCTGGCCATGCAAATTTTATTAAGGATTTGGTGTTGAAAAAAGCAAACTATCAGCCATGAAGATATAGGTGGCTTGCATCATTCTAGCATGGTTATGTCTCGATCTCTTATGCAAAAGAAATATGACCCTAGTGCCTTCACAATTCCTTATATTATTGGGTCATTTAGACTTTCCAGGGCTTTGTGTGACTTGGGTGCAAGCATTAACTTGATGTCATTGGTAGTGCTCAATAAATTAGGTTTGATAACCTCCAAACCCACGACGATGTTATTATTGATGGGCATATCATTTGATATGTTGGTCAAAGTGTACAACTCCATATTTTTGGATGAATTTGTTGTCTTGGGTTGTGAGGTTAATTTGACATACCTATAATTTTTGGGAGATCATTTTTAGCGATGAGTAGAGCATTGGTGGATATACAAAGAGGTGAGCTTAAGTTCAGGCTGAATAATAAGAAAGTCATATTTAATATGCACAGAGCTATGAAGCAGCCAATTGACAAGAGGATAATTTTGATAATAAACAGTTTTGATGACCCTGAAGGCCAACCCTATAGGTACCTTGATAAATTTTGAGTAATCAAGGTCCCCATATCATATTACGATGTTAAATCTAGCACTACTTAGGAGGCAACCCAAGGTGTTTTGTTATTTCTGCATTTGTGATAATTTTTATTATTTATTATTGATATCAGATCTGCACTGTACCATAAGTATGTTCCTAACTCTCTTTCTTTGTAGTAGTCTAATGTATTAGGATAATGCATGCTTATTTGATGGGGTTAGGGCTACTCATGGGTATAGATGCCCTCTTAGGATTTTTGTTGTCATGCGTATTTTCCTTAGAGTATGTTCGTAGTAGAACCAGTATGTTTAGGTTTCATGTTGTGTTGTACAATGTTTTATGTGTTGTTTCTATTTAAGTAGAACAAAAATAAGCAACTCAAGTGCAGTTGACATGTTTTGTTTTGAGTTGTTAAGTGTTTGATAAAAAATAATACCCCTCCAAAAAATTGTGTGCACTGTGTGATGTAAATATGTGTGACCATTGTGTAAATCTTATTATGGCATTAGTATTAGGGACAAAATAATCAAAGCTTAGCATTGCATGAACTGGATAGGTAGTATTTGATAGTATAACCTTGTACCATGTGTAAGTGAGGTATCTACCTAGTTCCCTTTGTGCATTTAATTTAGAACTTGCCCGGTTAGTCTTATATAGGTTGTAGGATAGTTGGTTAGGACATGATCATAGGTCATTTTTGAATTAATCCAATCTTATACTAAAAGACTTCCAAAATGAATAAGTATCCCTTGATCTTTATTTTGAGTCTAAGTTAACCTTGTTTCTTAAATTTAACCCTTTCACCTTCCTATTTAATTAAATGAACATGTTTTGGCCCTGGCCCCTCCTTGGACATTGTGTAGCTCAACTTAGGAAAATCGCTTAAGTTGATAGTGGCTATCATAGAGGTATATAGTTAATTTTAGGTATGTGGAAGGGTGTTGAATAAAAGAAAGAAAACCAAGTAGGGTTGGGTGTGGTAGAAAAGTATTAAAAAAGAAATAAAATGAAAAAGAGAAATGAATAAATGAAAAGCAAGAAGAAAACCACACCTAATCTAAATAATTAATAAAGGAGATAAAGGGTGAAATAAAGAAGAATGGTTAAGAAATGGGGCCTAAAATGTAAGTGTAGAGTCAAGGAGGGTGAGTCATTATATCCTAAATGTACCATACCCTGCCCCCAAGTCTACATTACAAGCCAAGCAAAGTCCTATAGTGATCCTAGTACAACTGTCCAAAAAACTAAGATATAGAAAATAAAGGCAAGCCTATGCTATTTTATGCATATTGTTGGAACTTCTTTTGTGAGCGTGAGTGTCTTGATATAGTCCCTTTAACTGATATGCATGATACTGTAAGAATTGAGACTTCTTTGATGCGAGGGTACATGGGTTATGTTGTGGATTCCTTATCTGTTCGGGTAGTGTAAATTGCATATTCTCTTAGTTATTTGTTGCTAATATAATGCTATTACTTGATTCCTTTGTTTCATACTATTGTGCTACATGGATATGGATAGTGGTTCTAAAAAGTTGGAAATAGGAGGAGGAAAGAATTTTGGGGTTAAGTTGAGTTTTCTGCCGTAGGTGGCTTTGGTTTCTTTTAGTTAAGCATCCTATTTTTATGTTATGTGTTAGTTGCCTAAGGATATGAAAAAGTTCTAAGCTGAGGGTGTTGATGCGTCATGGTTTCATGGCATTTTTGATGATTGAAATATGGAAATTATACAAGTACTTAGGTATTTTTGTTTGATATGATGTGTTTTTATATTTTTTTTGCAGGAAACGGGGTTTGGAGAAGAAAAGGAGAAAAAATGATGAAGTTTAGCTGAAAGGTTACCTATGAGACTTTCCTACGGTCTATAGGTAGTACCTACGGGCCTGGAGGTTAGGTTCGTAAGTTGCAGACTGAAGCTCTAAAAGTTGAAAAGGGACTCTAATTTCTATGAAGGCCGACTATAGGACGTAGGTGGTACCTATGGCCCCATAGGTACCCCTCATAGGTTTATGATCTGAAGCCTAAAGGATGCTTTGATTCATACGAAGTACCCTAGGGCACGTAGGTACTACCTACAACCCATAAGTAGGGTCGTAGGTAGATGCCGATCTTATTTATCTATTTTTTTTGTATAGGATTTTCAGGGTTTTTGATGTAACTACAAATACCCCATTGATGTTTTATTATTTTTCTATGCACTTTACATACCTACAACATTGTATTAAGTTCTAAAATACAGTTTTGATCTTGGAATTTTGTTCTTGACTTTTAGGGTTTGATATTAATTTGAGATTTCTATTATCATTCTTAATTATTTGTGTTATCATTCATATACTTCCAATTATGAATTATATGCATGTTCTTCCAATCATGAGAGGCTAAACCTCATAACTAGGGTTATGGGAACCCTGATGGTATAACGAAGTAGAGAAAGTGTAAAATCTTTCTTGATTGGTGTTCTTGCATGTATTGTGGTTTTATTTGTATTGATTGTTTTCTTGATGACTGTAAACACTAAGAACCTGCCTGTATTTACTAACTTGACATAGAGGTTGAGATTAGAGAAAAAAATTACAACAGTAATTTAAAGCTACTGGCCTTCATCTAGTTAACTTGAGATCAAAAAAAGATAGTTAATTTGGGATCCTGGACTAGGGTTAGCAATACAACACTCTAAGACTGATAGGAGATGAGTAAAATTCACCAAAGAAAGTCGAGAGACGATTTGTAATACATAACTTGTTAGATTTTTCATGCAAGGCACCGAGAGTTTAACGAGCACAGTAAGTCTGCGGAGTTAGGAAGTGAAGGGGAACACAATCCTAGTGATCGTCTCATATTGATTTAAACCTAAAGTGTCTAAGTGTTACTACTACTACTACTACTGTTCTTACAATACGCCCTATTTACTTTCTATACTTTCCAACTACATTAGCAAGTTCTTGACAAATATTCGTCCTATTCCCTGTAGGTTCGACCCCAATCTTTATTGGGTTTTATATTTGACAAGCAATCGTGTTATACTTTTTAGGAGGTGTAATTTGAGCGATATCAGGTTCTTACTAGTAAAGCTTGAAAAGGGGCATTCTTTTATTTAGACCTCATTTTTAACCCATTATTGGGTGAGTTTTCTCTTATAGAATCATACAACCTTGAGGAATGTATTTTTGATATAAAATTTCAATTTTACCCCTTTCATATTTTAACTAATTTTAGACCCAGCCCTAATATGGGTATCATTAGCTTTCTTTTAACACATAGATACTATTTTTGAATGTTGTAGTTGATTCAAAGGCTGTTTATGAGGGAAGAGGTCTGAGTTAAAACACTTTAGACTGGAATTTTATCATTTTAAAATAGTTTATGGCTTAACTTCTTTCAAATTGAGTTAGACAGTCAATAACTAAGTAAAGCATGTTATGGGTTGGGTAAAACAGTTATGGGATTTATATTTCGAGATATATTACTGTTGTGTACTCGAGTTGGGGCCTATATTCTGTTATGGTTGGTTTATGATATTTGATATTATGCGTTTCCCATGTGGGGATTTATTTGATATCATTGTCTTTATTTGTGCATCGAGATGCCTTTATTCTAGTTATAGTACCCATGTGGGGGCCTTTTTTGCTAATCTAGGCCTTATTTGAGCATTAGTTACCTTTATCATGATTAAATATCCTAGATAGGGGTTGATATAATGTTAATGATGTCTTGCATCCATATTTATTCTAATGATGCATAATTGGAGAAAATAATTATGAATTATGGACATATTGAGTAGATTTATTGGCTCACTTGGATATATATATATACATGTTGGATGGATTGAATATCATCATATTGAGTTAATTGTGAGCATTACATCCTTATTCCATGCGTATACATTCATGAAATACTAGTATCATTGAGAAATGCTATTTTTTAAAAAACATGAGAAACTTTTATGAAAACCCTCTTCGTGAACACGAGCTGAAAATATGAGATAAGTTTACATTGAGATTGAGATATAGCATAAGGGTTGCGAATCCCTATGATTCCTACTTGGTAGTTGTGATGTCTGTGGGTGTACACAAATATTCATGCGGTGATTTTCATCATTAACCTTATCCACATTGCATTTGCACACACATATTGCTTGTTTTCATTAGTTGCCTCAATTTGTACTTAGATTCAGTGTATTTTTCTTTTACATCTTCTTGCTCTCTTATTGTGTGCTTATATGTATTAAAATTGTTAGTGTAGACAGTCTAAGATATCTTTAGGAATTTTATAGCTTGTAGGTGATGTACCCATAGCATATTTTAATTATCTTATTTTCTTCTTTGCTCAGTCGGTCTATGATACCAAATAAGTACAAATGGACCCTACTCACCCTTAATATGCCCTTTCAGTGCAGATCCTAGAAGGAGTATGACTCACGGAGGTTATTTTGTGTGGTAGAGTGTTAATATTTTGAGGTACTATCCCACTTTAGGCTTTTCAGAGTTCACTCTAGGCCTCCCCTATCTATTAGTTGTCTTTACTCCTATTTTAGAGATAGACTATGTATTTTCAGTTTTGGATATTATATTAGATGCTCTTATGCTATGACACTAGATTTTGGGATTGGATTTATGGATCACTTTGATATTCTGTTGTAATTATATTTTGTGTTCGACTTGATTTTGTTATAGAAGTCTCGCTTTGGGGTAATTTACTATAATTTTGTGTTTCCTGTATCAGTGTTGGTGTTTGACTTGCTTATTAAGATTTTCCGTGATAAGTGTCATCATGACCTAGTTTTGGATTGTGACATATTCCTACTCTTGTTGACCTTGGACCTACTTTTAAGTAAAGGCTATCTTTTGTTACCTCTAAAGGTGTTGGTACTTAGTTGGTTGCCACCTTTAGTATGATCTTGTAAATACCTATTCTTTGGCTAAAGCTTAAAACTACATTATATCGTAGATATTTGATAAAATTCTCTGAAGAACTTGGGATTTTCTCTTTGTTGTCATTTGGTATGCGGGTACTTTTTTACCAAGCTTAGTTTTCTTTAAAAGTGCTTATTTTTCTAGAAAGTGCTTAATTTGAAAAAGTGAGGTGCTTGACCAAGCTTTTGGGAGAAAATAAGTGCTTTTGGAGTGTAGCAAAAGTTGTTTTTGGCCAACCACTAATTGCTGCTCAAAAGTACTTTTTAAATTTATTGGCCAAGCACAAATAGATTCACTGAAATTACTTTTTTGAAAAGCATTTTTGAAAATAAAATTATTTTAGAAGCTTGGCCAAACATGTTATAAGGTGAGATATCCCAAGCTTATTTTGGGATAAAATTTATTATGTTTGATTTTATGTATCATCAGTCAAAAACAATATAAAATTTATTCTAGGATTAATTATGGATGAAAGGGGAGTCATCTTGGAGTAACCGGTTTAAGTCATGGAAATAGCCACTTGAAGAAATGTAAGGCAAGATTGTGTATAATAGATCATAAATTGTTTTTGGCCCTTATTCGAACTCACACATGGTGGGAGCTTTAATGCACAGGTTGTCCTTTTATTTCTCTTAATCTTGGGATATCACACCTTATCCCATCAAAGTTTGGATCATTTTATCCAACCTATCATTTGTTAAATACTAGTTCAAAAATTATAATCCCAAGAGGACAAGATCATATTTTTTGGATACTAATGACCCCTTAATCTTGTAGGTCCCTATTTTTCTTGAAGGCATATAATTTGGGAACGAGTTGATATCTGAAATATGTCACAATGTTTTATGTCAGAGTGGTTTTATAAACAAAATAGGTTACAACAATAATAAATAACATGACCAGTGTAAATCCACAAGTTGTCTGAAGACGGTATAGAGAGGTTGTTTTCAATAGATCCTAACATAACAAAAATCAAGTATGTTAAGTTGATCCAGTAATGAAAAAGCCATACCAAAATAAATAGAGATGAATATCTCTAAAACAATAAATTATATTATAACCAAAGTTAAAGACACAATATGTAATGCTAAAATCAAAGGATATGATAGTAGCAGAGTAGTTATAACCATACTAATAAGGTGTGATGAGAAAAAAAATAGATTCATCGATCTAAAACAAAAATAAAAACTAGTTTATTATTGATGAACTATTCCTGTGATTGAGTTACATACTTTTAAGTATCAAAATATGGCATAAATCGGTTCAAATATATCACTTAGCTCTATAATGGTTTAGATGCTCCTTTTTCTGCTCTAGTTCGAACATGCAACATTTGAAGCATTTATTGTCCTCATACATACATTAGGAACCAAATATTTTATAGATCTCATGCCAATGCATTCGGGTGTTACTCATTTGCAAATTATCTTCTGTAGATTTGTGATGTGCTATAGAAATATAGCACTTTTGATGCTTAAAATAAGGAAAAGATGCAAGATTCTGAAGCCTTTTTGTTAAATGTGATCTGCTTTGGGTATGTTTTGCAGGAAACCATGTTTTGGATGCTTAGTTCATGAAAAAGGTCTTTTTGGCCACTTTTGGAGCAATTATGGATGTTCGGGATGTTTTCCCCCGCTTGATCATGATCAATGCATATTCGAGAGTCAAAGAAGAGATGAAAAACTGACTTCTAGCACCTACTAAGTCAACCTACAGACCGTATGTAAACAAACAAACCGCATATAGACAAAGCGGGTGTTAGAAAGACAAAATTCCAAGAGCTGACTTATAGGAAAATTGTCCATCCGCAACCTGTGGTCTACACCTGCACCCTATGCCAGACCACAGGTACCACCTATGCCCTGCCAGACCGTAGGTACAGAGAGTATGTGACCACTGACCCAGTTTTCTGCTACTTTGTTCGGGCTTTGTTTTAAGAGTTTTCTTATTTACTATAATACCCCTTATGTAATTCTTAGGAGTTACACAATTTTAACACTTAGAAACGTATTTTGATTTCAAGATCCATATTTGATCTTGGGATTTTAATATATTGACTATGATTGATTATTCAATTACAGTTTTGATTTTTTATTCATCTTATCATTATGATTTTATTCATTCTTTCAGTTATGATTGTTAGTGATTGTTTCACAACTATAAGAGGCTAAAACTTGTAGCTAGGTTTGTGGAAACTCTGGTGAATAGATGAAGTAGAGGAAGTGCGGTTGTTGATCTAAATCAATATCAATGGCATGTATTGATTTATGTTCATTATGATTGATTTTTTAATGGGTTCACACATTAGGATCCTACCTAGATATTTCTACTTACTCAAAAAGAGTAGTGTCTAGGAAAAAATAAAAACAACAATAATTTGGAGTTTAACTGTCAATCCATTCTTCTAGGTTCTATCTACATAAGATGGTTAGGTTACATCTAACAACTTGAGATTCAAAAGGTAATAGTTATCTAGAATTAAGAGAAGGGATAGTAATGCGACACCCTAAGACTCAAAAGGTAAAAGGTGAAATGCTTCTACTCATCCAAAAGACTATAGAAGGTACAAAACTTATCACTTCTATATTCAAGGTATTGGATTGGTTCAACAATGCACAATAAGCCTATGGAGTTGAGAATCCAAGGGGAACACAATCCTAGTCTTCACTTATGACTTATTTCAACCAAGTTAATATTGTTCGTTGCTCTCAACTACAACAAACAAAACCACTTATTTACTTTTCTGTTTTACCCATTGACTATAACTGCTGAGATCCACTAAACCAAGTGTTCCCTTGAGATTCGATCCCAACCTAAGTTGGGTTACTATATCTTGACAACGACCGTATCATCATCTAAAAAGAAGTGTTGCTTGGACGTCATCAATAAATCGGCACCGTTGTCGGGGAATACAGTGTTATTATTGATTTGAGTTTGTTGTAGTTTTTGGGTTTTTATTTTAATTTTTTTCTTAGTTGGGAATACGTCAGTGTATGCAAACCATATGGAGTAGAGGAAAACCTTTACTCCCAGTCAATTAGAATCCAAAGAGGATCCTAAAAACACTTGGTAGGATGATTGAGCAGAAAAGAGCTGGTAATTCTGAAGGGGTTTATGATGATTTACTTTTGCCGAATGAGTACAGGACATTATTGATCGTCAGGCTGGTAAGCTAAGCTAAAGTAGAGAAGAAGGAAACAAAATAAGATCAGAGGGTTGCTAGAGAGGTAGAGCTTGCTGAGAAGAGGTAAGCAACAAGCAACACTCGGTGGAAACCAGAACAAAGCTATAGATTCCCATGTTCAAGTAATCACAACATATCAATACATGCAGCCACACATAGATAATGAATAAGATTTGGTATATGTTGAGCCGACCGAGACTAGAGTAATAGGACCTCCTTCTTTGCCCTCGGGCATTAAATTTGACATTTTGAGTGCCATAATTAAGCTTCTAAATTTGAAGGGTGTGTTTGCAAGATTGGCTACCCGTGATGCAAATTTACAACTTTGCGAATTTCCTTGGGATCTGCACCTCATATACTATTCCAGGGGTAGATTAGAAAGCACTTAGACTGAGGTTTTTCCCCTTCTCACTTACAAAAGAAGTATCTTTATGGTAAGGGGAATTGTCAAGAGGCTCTATCATGACTTGGAATGAGTTGCACAGGCAATTCTTAAATAGGTTCTTCCCTTCATCAAGGATTTTGCAGATCCAGGACGAGATCTATAACTTTAGGCAGCTACAATCAGAGTCCATGTACGAGGCTTGGTTTAGGTTTAAAAATAAGCTGAGCATGGTGCCAAATCATCAGTTATCAGGGATGAGATTATCAGATATATTACAAAGCCTTAACCATCAGCTCCAGATCCATGAAAGACACCATCTCTGGATAAACTTTTATGAGATGATGTTGGGAGGCAGCTTTGAAGGTGTTAGAATAAATCTCACTCACTAACCGAGTGTGGTAAACTCCGGAGGCTGAAAGGGATCTGGTACTTATGCTATTGGTGCCTCCTGTGACCAAAGAGAATTTGATGATGCAGTGGTACAAGAAATTGCATTACTAAAGACTAATTTAAGGATGCTAGCAAAGCATTTTGCAGCAGCAAATTCTGAGAAAGTGAATGCATTAGTAGCAAAGGGGTCATCTTCCAAAATGTACAGGTCAAAATTAGAATAGGAAGATAATTATCTAGATCATCATATGGCGGATTTCCAAGCTCAATGGAAAGGGAAAGAAGGTCAAAACTATTATGACAAATACAAAAACCATAGTAGAGAGTGAGATGCAAGAAAAAAAATGACTACAAAGAAAAGGGAGATAGGTACATTCCACCTGGTAGAGCAATGCAGAATCTAGAATAGAGGAGATATTGGCTAAGCTGGTGAATGGTTAAGAAAATAAAGAGACCATCCTTAAGGATATTAAGGCTGGTATTTTAGGGCTGACCCAGAAGACTGAGTCACATGCCACTGATATAAAGCAGTTGTAGCACTAGTTTGGGCAGATGTCAACAACTCTAAACCAGAGGCAGAAAGGTACCCATCCAAGCAACATAATGCAAAATTTGAGAAATAATGGTCATGTAATTATTACCACGAGGAGTGGTATCACTACTATGGATCCCCCACTACCTGCTACTGAAGTTGTTGATGATAAGACACCTATTATTGAGTCTAAAAAGGAAAAAGGTTATAAAAGTACAGTTGCAAAAAATAAAGGTAAAGTTCTAGTCATTGATCCAAAAGTCAAATAGATTTTAAGACGACCCCCACCTTTTTCTTAGCGATTGAGGCAGAAGAAAGATGAAGGTAAGTTCAAGTAATTTATTGAGATGCTGAGAGAACTGATCCTGAACATACCTTTTTCTCAAGGCGTTACAGTATATGCCTAGATACGCCAAGTTCATAAAAATAGTTGGTCACAATAAAGAAAGAAGCAACGTTTAAGGATATTTATGGTGTGCACCACTGCAGTATAGTCATGACTAGGTCTTTGGCTTAGAAAGAGGGTGATCTCAGAGAATTCACTACATCTTGCACCATTGGGTCATCTCGATTTTCCTAAGCCTTGTGTGATTTAGGGGCCAACATTAATTTGATATCTCTAGTTGTATTCAAGTAATTGGGCTTGAACCCTCTGGAACCGATTTCGATATGGTTGTTGATGGCTAACTGTATAGTGAAGAAGCTTATAGGAATCTTATTTGATGTGATCGTAAGGGTGAATAACTTTATATTTTTGGCTGAATTTATCATCTTGGATGGTAAGGTTGACACCATGATTCCCATTATCTTGGGAAGAGCATTTATGGCCACAAGTAGCGCTATGGTTGATCCAGAAAAAGGTGAGCTAAAATTAAGTTAATGGTGATGAGGAGACATTCAACATCTAAAATTTAATCAAGCAGCCAACAGACATGAGGGTAGTGTCAGTGATTGATTGTATTGATGACCCTGGAGGATATTCCTATGGTTATCTTGATGAATTCTGAGTAGTCAAGATACACACGTCGTGCCGTGATATTAAATTAAGAGTTGCATAAGAGGCAACCCATGGTCTTATTAGTGAAGTCTGAGTAACCAACATAGTCGCGTCGTGGGTAATGTTAAATCAAGAATTGACTTAGGGCAACCCACTATTTTAATGTGTATATTTTTGTTGTTTTATTTGTTTTGTAGGTTTTTAACTTTTGGACATGAACCAAAATACGGTAAAAAAATTTCTACATTCATTGATTTCTAGGTAAGGGAACTGTGTGATAAGCCCATTGTGGTTACAAGTCCCACACAGTAATTTGAGTAATAAGTCAAAAAGTCTAAATTTTGAGGATGCAAAATGGTAAGTTATGAACTCTAGATTTAATCTTACTATTTGGACCTAAAACTTTGGTTGTGGGACCATAAGTATCTGGAAAAATATCAAAAATCTGAGTACGAGTTTCATAAAAGTGGGCCAAATTTTTTGGCCTGGTACCTATGCCTAGTACCTGCACCCAAGGCCCGATCACGGGTATAGGGCATGGGTAGGTGCCGCAGATAGGTCAACTTTTGGGCCCATTTTTTATTTAAATTTTTAGGCCCACCAATATTTAAATATGACCTAAAATATTCCCCCACCTATATAAAAACATTCTTACTCTCATTCTAACTCATTCAGTTCCTCAAAACTTCACTTTTTTCTTTGAATTCAACCTTCCCTATTAAAACATAAACTAACCCCACACTTGAGTAAAGGCTATACAGACACTTTTTTAAGATACCAAGTTGTTCCAACATGCTAAAACCAAGTTTCAACCTTGGTTTTGCTTGAGTTTTTCATTATTCTATTTTGAATCTTCATATAAAAAGTAACTTTCTCGACTCCTAATGGTCATATATTTGTTTATCTATTGTTTAAACAAGTTTATATGTGTATTTCATTGCAAAATATATAGAAACTATCATGCTTGTATGTGGGAGCCTTGAAGTAGCCTAAAATCATAATGTAGGGCCTTGTTTTGAACTAAGATTCTAAGTTTTGGCCCTAATCGAAAGTTGAACCTAAATGAATAGAGTAATACCATGGGTTGAACATGTTTGTTTTCTTTGAAATTCATGATTCTTGATTAGTGTTTATACATTGAACTTGTTAGGATTTCAAATAGGTTATAGGGATCTGAAAAATGAGGAAAAATTTAAACTTTTCAAATTTTTAGTTTTTCTTTGAATTTTGCTATCCCTCACTTTTGTTGGAAATTAGAAATTAGTTTTTTAGGTAAATACGGCATCTAAAGCAGTGAACAAGACAAAGTCCAGTACTTCGAGTAGACGAGAAGAGTCTCCCAAGCTTAGTGGTTAAGTGGAGGAGTATTCGAGATAGAGACGTAGATATACTACTATTAGGGTGACATGTAGAGTCATGAAAGAAAGACTCGTCAGGATTCTCAGTCAGTTGTAGCCCAACCAAGAATGAAGTATGCATGATTATCACCTCCACACACACCTCCACCTGATGATGATAATGACGATGAGCAGACAGAGTTCGAGTCTATTCTATAGGTTGCTTCTTAGGACTCTTAATGTAAGGAGGGGTCCCAAGATTTATATAATGAGGTTGAACAGGATCAATCATCTGTGGTGCCCTAGTCTAATGAGTATACTGCTATGCATGCACAATAGATAGAGGTTCCCCAATATGATGAGGGTGCCAAGTAGCCTTTCCATGATACTTCTATACATCAGAGTCTCGGACCGATACATGCCCTAAATGTACTTCTCGAGGAGGGACATCTAAGGTGGTGTATGGATAGGAAGAGAGAGATTTTTTTTATCAATATTCATGTTTTAGAGCTGGGTAAACCAACTAGATGTATTTATGAGGAGCACCAAATTGACTTATCGATGCTGGAGTGAGTACCATAGATATAAGCAGGATTTGACTGATATCAGCTAGAGTGGATGAGAGTTTATGCATTTTACGAAGTTACCATTGTCCTTATTATGCTCATTATCTAGGCTTAATCAGATTTGCACGGCAACCACAGCTTAATCACACACTGATTAGAGGGGTCATAGTTGACATATCAATAAAACTATTCGCAAAGTTATCTTTGGCCCAAATTGCTCACTCCTACATCTATAGCTGAGTGCGACACAGACTGAGGATTACATGGGATTGACATATTATATGGGATATTGAGTACTGTCTAGAGAGGGTTGAGATAGCTAGGTGGATAGCAATTATATTTCACCACTAGGTGATACGACCCTATGGATCGAGGGGCAAGTGGTGATTAAGAAGGTTCTCTTCATAGTAAAGGCCAAGTTTTGGTGGTTGATGATTAGATACTATTACATCTTGGGTTTTTGCCCTTAAAACTTTTCCTAGAATTCTATTGTTTAAACACAATATGACTCATGGGTACGAGCCGTATGCTGGGGTATGAGTGGAATATTCCTAGTGTATACTGACCAGTATAGGTTGGTGGATGGATGAGTTACTGGAATGGATATGACTTAGGGGATATAAGTCATATGGTTGGGTATGAGTCATATCTTGTAGTCATATAGGGGACAGTGTCTAATCCTCTTGGTATTCTGTACTACCAATGATACAAATGGGAGGTACAGATCATATTCTTTGGATATGACTTGGTTGAATGAGTAGTATTCTAGAGAGTGTTGGTTTTAAGGTTTTAGGGTAGATAAAAGTGCAGGTACCACTCAAATTAAAAGGGTAAGACTCATATAGGTTAGTTGTATCCCTATGATGGGATTTTTTTGCAACTTATTGAGGGCATTTTTGACATTTCCCTACTTACCCTAATAGGATCCCACAACTTCTAACCTATTTAAGAGGGTATTTACTTTATTATTTCTCTCTTAACACTTATAAACTACTCCTAAACAATTTACAATCCTCTCAAAAGCTTTGGGCAAGGAAGAGCTAGGGTTTTCTCTTGAGGACTAATTTGGAGCTTTCTTTGGTGATTTTTTTCCAGCAATTCTTTGGTATAAGGCATGTTCTCTTTTCTCATTGTTAGTTCCAACTAAGGGCATGACTTTACTATTGGTTTTCATGATTTCATTATTGAATACTTTTGGGTTTTCAAATATAATTTTTGGGTTTTGTTTATAAATGGTTGGTTATGGTTTCCCATGGTTTTAATTATGTTTTTCTATGCATAAATGGAGGTTTTGGATTATTGGAATACATCAAATTGTTAGTGGTAATTGTAATTTGGTTTTGGATATATACTATGCCCCCAATGTGTTTAACAAAATACTTATATAGATATGTTCATTGCATTGACTTCTTTTAAATGGAACTCTTGCTTGTTTTAAACTTAGTAAAGGATTTATGCATGGTTTAAATGGGTTGAAAAGGTAAATGGCTAAATGGTTGTGCTTATGGGGTACAGATTCTCCCAAGTGGATTTGATATAGTAATTGAAAGGTCACCTAAGGTCCCTTATATGTACATATGGTTGACTATGGATAGTACTTGCAAGTATGGTTGGTATAATATACCACCACTAAATGGCCTTGGTTAGTAAATGGTAAATGTATTGCTTGGAAATGGTTTTAATTAGGCATTAAAGGGGGAAGTGTATCTAAGTCATAGAAGGTGAAGGTCCCGAAGGGACTGAAACTGAAACTCATATTTGCTGGTATGAGGTGTATTATGGAAGACCATGTGCATGATGTCATACCTCATATTAGGGGATGTACTAGTTATCCCATTGGGATATTTTCTTGATCATGTGACTACAAGTATTGGGACCCTTTCAGCAGAGGCAGCTAAACCCATATTTCTCGTGGGTGCTTTAGGATGGAAAAGTTACATAGCCCAGGTAAAGGTTTTAAATGCATGCTAAACCCAATTTCCTTTCCCAAAACTTATATATGTATAGTTGTATGCATTATGGATGGTTCACTTGGTTTTATAACGGCATTATTTTATCCTTTTCTTGAGTTCATGCTAGCAATCACTAGCTAACCCATCTACTAGCAGCTATATACCCACACTATGCAGGAATCGGCCATTCTATTCTTCTTATTCAGCACTCAAATTTTGTATCAGTATTTGGTCTCAATTGGTGAGCTTCCATCCTTTTGAAAGGCTTCATTTTATGTTATGGACATCTTTGTACATTTTTATTTATTATGTATATTGGTTTTGTCCATAGTTGGGGGAATGTCCCAACCAAATATTTTTACTCTTTTGGATATAGGCTTTGTGGTACTTCTAGGGGTTGGTATGGGCGGGATCGATATTGGTGTTGAGGCTTACACCCTTGGACGATATTGTTGGTTGTTCCAGTGTATTATATTTTGGGATTGATTATCATATTATGTTTTGGTATTGTCTTTGGTTACAACCTATTTTGTGGCCTTTGGTTTGGCTTGGTATAGTTGGATGGTTGGATTGGTATAGTTGGACTCGGTTGGGTTGGTCATGATTGTGACCCTATCCAAGAGTCTTTATGAGAGCATTTACTCTATCTTGTTATATGCTCGAAATTTAGCCCATCAAAGCTGGATTGGGAAGTTGGGTTGGGTAACAGGGGGCGTTCCCCAGTCTAGGTTGGACTTGGGATGCCTATTACCTCTAGGCCCTGGTTTGAGTCTTGACAAGTTGGTATAAGAACATTAGGTTCTTATTCAACTAGGAAGTCCATAGTCGTGTCAAGTATAGTCTCTTTTAGGGGTGTGAGCACTCCACACTCATAAGGGAGAGGCTATAAGACATTTAGGAATTTTTCACTTTCTTGGTATTCTATTTTCAAGCTTGGAATCTAAATTCCAAAAATCTTCTCTAATCCTTGTTTGTTCATATTTTATATCATGCCTCGTAGATCTAGGAAGCAAAGAAATCTTTTTATCCCATCTGGGGCTGATACTGATAGGGTACATCCTATGATAGGGGTATATCTTCAATCTCAGGGTCCTTTTCTGGATGGTGCTGGAGTTTCTCCTAATCCTGTAAATTCTCCTCAAGTCCCTTAGGTAAATATAATGAATGGAGAATTTCATCAATCTATCCATGTTATTTCTTAGTTAGTTACTGCTTAGGTTGAGTAAGATATGTCACGGGGGTGTTTGTTAAGGGCACAAGGGTAGGCCAACTCATAAAGATAGGTCCTCTTACTTTTACTAGAGTGAAGGTGGACGAGGATCCATAGGATTTTTGTATAAAATAGAGAAGATATTTTGGGTGATGCAGGCTATGGATATGAAGGGGGTGAACTTTGCAGCTTATTAGCTCAAAGTTATTGCTTATCAGTGGTATGAGGAGTGGGACAAAGATAGGGGTGATATGAAAGAATCTGAATTATGGGAGGCCTTTTCTAATGCTTTCTTAGATCATTTCTTTCTTTAAGAGTTGAGTAAGGCTAATATAGAGGAGTTTGTGGATCTTAAGTAGGGGAGAATGACTGTCAAGAAATACGCCTTGAAGTTCCATCAGCTATTGAGGTATGCTCTTAACTTGGTGGCTGACATGAGAATGAGAATGAGGAAGTTTGTTTCTAGGTTAAATCGGGATTTGATCTTTGAGAGCAAGACTGCTTTTTTGATTAAAGATATGGATATTTCTCGGTTGACTTTCCATATACAGCAAATAGAGGATGAAAAGAGGGGGTGGGTAAAGTTTGGGGATAAGCAAGAAAAGAGGAGCAAGTTTTTAGATCAGGAAGGTGCGCAGTCCCAGGGTGGTCAGGATGGTGGCAAGTGGCCAAAAAACAAGTGGGGAAGCTCAGGTTCCTTTTAAGCTGCCAGTGCCTCTTACCCAAAGTAGTTGGGAGATAGGCATCATTAGGGTGGTGATAATTTCCTAGTACAAGGTTCCTAATATCAGGTGAATGGAGGTCATTCAATTTGTTTATGTCCTCTGTGTTGTTTCTGTGGTCAACCTTATCAGGTTTATTGTAAAAAAGAAAGGGACAAGTGTTTTTGGTATGGCCAGCCAGGTCATCAGCTCAGGGATTGTCCAGTTAATAAGGTCGCTATGGGGGCAAATAGGGTTCATATGGAATTAGTTTTTGCTCTTATATCTTATGGTATTGCATCAACTTTTGCTATTGTTCCTGGTTTTAGTGTTGGTCAAAACAGGTTGTATGCTTTGGAATCCCATCAGGAATTTGAGGCATCACCTGATGTCATTACTGGTACGTTATAGCTTTTCTCTCGTGACGTATTTTTCTTGCTTGATTCAGGTTTTACACTTTCTTATGTGACCTTTTATGTGGTTGTATCTTTTAGTTTTTGACCCCAATGTGATTTTGGGTCTTTTATCTATATTTACCCCGATAGGAGACTCAGTTATTATTAAAAGGGTCTATAGGGGGTGTGGTATCTATTGGTGACATGCAGACCTTGGTGGACCTATTTGAGTTGGGGATGGTGTATTTTGATGTAATCTTAGGTTTGGATTTGTTACAATCCTGTTATGCATCCTTAGATTGTCAAACCTGGAAGGTTATCTTTAAGTTTCTTGGTGAACTGATTATAAAATGAGAGGGTGGTTCTTTATGTCCTTGGTGAAGGTTTATTTTCTATCTTAGAGCTCAGAGGTTAATCTCCAAGGGGTGTCTTTATCACTTTGTTTGGGTTAAAGATTCTAGCTTAGAAGGTCATTCTTTACAATCAGTTGTTGTAGTTAATGAGTTTTCAAAGGTCTTTTTGGATGATCTTCCTGTTGTTTCTCTAGATAGGGGAATAGAGTTTGGTATTGATTTGCTTCCGAACACTCGTCCAATATTTATTCCTCCTTATAGAATTGCTCCGACTGTGTTGAGAGAAGTCAAGGAGCAACTTAAAGATCTTCTAAATAAGGGGTTTTTTCATCCTAACATTTCTTTGTAGGGTGCACCAATGTTGTCATATGCAAGAAAGATAGTTCCCTTTATATGTGCATTGACTGCAGGTAGTTGAATAGTCAAGAATAAGTATCTTTTCCCAAGGATAGATGATCTGTTTTACCAGTTGTAAGGTACAAAGTTCTTTTGTAAGATAGATCTTCAGTTTAGGTACTATCAATTTAAGATTAGGGAGGTGGATATCCCTAAGATAGATTTTCATACTTGGTATGGGAATTTTGAGTTCTTGGTTATGTCATTTGGATTAACTAATGCCCCAACGATATTTATGGATCTGATGAATAGAGTTTTCAGGCAGTACTTAGATCTCTTCATCATTATGTTTATTGATGAAATTCTGGTTTATCTAAAGGATAAGGTGGATCATGCTAATTGCCTCTGTGTGGTATTGTAAACCATAAAAGAACAATGATTGTATGCCAAGTTCTTTAAGTGTGAGTTTTAGTTGAACATCGTGACTTTATGCAGATATATTATTTCTAGTGAGGGGATGATTGTTGATCCTCGAAAGGTTGTTGTAGTGAAGGGGGTGGCCTAGACCCACGACTCTATCCTACATCCGGTGCTTCTTGGGTTTAGCCAAGAATTATAGGCAGTTTGTGGAAAGCTTCTCGTTGATAGCGGCTTCTTTGACTAAGTTGACTTAGAACAAGGTTAAGTTTTCTTAGTAGAATACTTGCGAGGGTAGCTTTGAGAAGTTCAAGGATAAGCTAACTTTGGCTCTAATTCTAACTTTATCGCAAGGCAATGATGGGTTTATGGTTTATTGTGATGCAACTCGGGTAGGGCTTGGTTGTGTCTTTATGTGGCATGGAAAGGTGATTGCTTATGCTTCCAGGAAGTTGAAAGTGCATAAGAGGAACTATCTTATTCATGATTTAGAGTCATTAGCGGTTCTGATTGCTTTGAAAATATGACAGAATTATCTGTATGGTGTTCATGTAGATATTTTTTTTATCATAAGAGTCTATAGTACGTGTTCACCTAGAAAGAGCATAACCTCAGGCAAACGAGATGGCATGAGCTTCTTAAGCACTATGACATGAGTCTTCACTACCACCCAAGTAAGGCTAACGTGGTTGTTGATACTCTTAGCAGGCTGTCTATGGGGAGTTCATCTTATTTAGAAGAAGGAAAGAGGGAATTGGTGAAGGATATTCACCATTTGGCCAATCTTTGAGTTCATCTCTTGGAATCTAAGAATGGTGGTGTGATGGTACAAAAAGTGGTTTGATCGTCTCTTGGTTCAGAGATTAAGGAGAAGCAAGTTTTAGATCTTGACTTGATGAAAATCAAGAGTGATATTAGTAAGCAAAAGGCAATGGTGTTTGAAACTAATGGTGATGGTACTTTGCGGTACCAAGGGAGGTTGTGTGTTCCTGATGTCGAAAGTTTGTGGCAAAGAATTTTGGCTGATGAGCATAAGTTGCGCTATGTTGTTCATCTCAGCTCGACAAAGATGTATCATGATCTCAAGGAGATCTATTGATGGAATGGTATGAAGAGGGATATGGTTAACTTTATGGCAAAGTGCATGGTGTGTCAACAGGTTAAGGTTGAGCATATAAGGCATAATGGATTACGTCAAGAAATTGAGTTTCCTAAATAGAACTGAGAGGTAATCAATATGGATTTTACTATCGATCTTCCTCGATCTCAGAACCAATTTAATTCAATTTGGGTTATCGTGGATAGGATGACGAAGTGTGCTCACTTTTTTTTGTGAGAACTACTTTTTGGTGGAGGATTATGCAAAGTTATATCTTCAGGAGATTGTGGATTACCTGTCTTAATTATTTCTGATTGTGGTACGCAGTATACATCTTATTTCTAGCAATCTTTCCAGAGAGAGTTCCAGAATAAGGTCATTCTGAATACTTCTTTTCATCCACAATCGAATGGGCAAGCAGAGAGAACTATTTAAACATTAAAGGATATGCTTCAGGCTTGTGTAATGGACTATGGTGGCAGTTGGGTTGAGCATCTACCTTTGGTGGAGTTTGCTTACAACAATAGATATTATTCTAGTATTAGTATGGCCCTTTTTGAGGCATGGTATGGTAGGAGGTGTAGATCTCTTATTGGCTGGTTTGAGTATAGTGAGGTCGACATCTTTGGTCCAAATTTTGTTCATTAAGCTATGGAGAAGGTGAAGGTGATTCGGTATAGGTTTAAGGCTGCCCAGAGTCGCCAAAAGTCTTACACGAATATTATGTGTAGAGATATAGAGTTTGAGGTTGGGGACATAGTATTCCTAAAGGTGTCTCCCATAAAGGGAGTAGTGCAGTTTGGCAAGAAGGGGAAGCTCAGTCCCTAATTTATTGGTCCTTATGTGATTTTGAGAAGGGTTGGTAAGGTTTCTTATGAGTTGGAGTTTCCTGCTATTTTGGGTTTGGTTCATTCGGTCTTTCATATTTCCATGTTGAGTAAGTGTATTGGTGATCCTTCTTCAATTATTCATTTGGAGGGATTGGGTATCTCAGATTCTCTATCTTATGAAGAGGTCCCAGTTGAGATATTGGATAGGAAGGTTCATTGGTTGCATACCAAGGATGTGGCTTCAATTAAGGTTCTATGGCGGAACCATAAAGTGGAACAGGCTATGTGGAAAGTAGAGGAGGACATGAAGTCCAAATATCTGCTCTTGTTTTGTTCTCCTGGAATTCGTGCGGAAGGTATGTGTTCTTGAACACATCTTTATTTTCTAAGTTTGTTAAAGGAAAGATTAATATCTTTGCCTCTTTGTTTTCAAACTTTGATGAAGATTAGGAATACGTTTGATAATTCAAATGACTCTGTTTTTGGTTTTCCCCTACGTTGCCCGTCATTTGGCGATAAATATTCCTAGTGGGGGAGACTGTAACATCCAAGGTTTAGGCCCTTAGTATTTTTCTTGGCATTCCATTCTTTGAACCTAATACGACTCATGGATGCGAGCCATATATTGGGATATAAGTGGTATGGTCCTATCGTATGCTGGCCAGTGTTAGTTGGTGGGATGGATGAGTTATTGGAATGGGTATGGTCCTATCGTATATTGACCACTGTTGGTTGGTGGGATGGATGAGTTATTGAAATGGATACAACTTTGGGGATATGAGTCATATAGTTGGGTACGAATCGTATCTTGTACTCGTATAGAGGACAGTGTTCAATTCTCTTGGTATTCTATTCTACCAGGGATACGGATGAGAAGTATGGATCGTATGCTTTGGATACAACTTAGTTGGATGATTCATATGTTTGACAGTGTTAGGTCCAAGGGTCGAAGGTGGATACGAGTGGTAGGTACCACTCGTATCAGAAGGGTATGACTCGTATGGGTTAGTCGTATCCCTGTGATGGGATTTTTGTGCTACTTAAGTAGGGGTATTCTAGAAATTTCCCTACTTACCCTAATAGGATCCCACAACTTCTAACCTATTTTTTAGGCTATTTACCTTATTATTTCTCTCTTTAACACTTAGAAACAACTTATAAACAATCTAAAATCCTCTCAAAAGTTTTAAAGCAAAGAAGAGCTAGGGTTTCATATTGAGGACTAATTAGGGGCTTGCTTTGGTGATTTATTTCCATCAATTCTTCGGTATAAGACATGTTCTCTTTCCTCATTGTTAGTTCCAACTAAAGGCATGGTTTTACAATTGGTTTTCCTGATTTCACTATTGAATACTTTTGGCTTTCAAATATGATTTGGGGGTTTTGTTTATAAATGGTTGGTCAAGGTTTCCTATGGTTTTGATTATGTTTTTCTATGCATTAATGGTGGTTTTGGATGATTCGAATACATGGAATGGTTATTGGTAATTGGAATTTGGTTTTTGATATATATTATGCCCCCAATGTGTTTCACAAAATGCTTATAAAGATATGTTCATTACATTGACTTCTTTTAAATGGAACTCTTGCTTTATTTAAACTTGGTAAAGGATTTATGCATGGTTTAAATGGTTTGTAAAGGTAAATGTATAAACGATTATGCTTGTGGGGTATTGTAATACCCTGGGAAATTTTTCGTTGAAATTTTGTGCGTAAACGTGTTGGGTTCTATCTTCTAAAATGAATTATAAATTTTCTATATGGAATGTCTTATATTATGACCCACCATTGCGTAGAGTATCTAATAATATTTCCAACGATATGTGGATCATCCAAAACAGACACCCGAGCGACGAGTTATGAACATTTCGATCGAACCGTGAATAGTAGTGAACAGTAAAACGTGCAGGAAAAAGTACTGAGGCCTGGCGTATTTTACAATCATAACTCCTTATACATAATGATCTGGTTGATCTACTATATATCAACGGAAAGCTTTGTGAGTCCTCTTTCCAATAAAATTGGTTTCATTCAATTTGTCTGTCGGACCAAAAAGTTATGGTCGATCTACTTCAGCCTAACAAAAGTGAATTTTTAGGTCAATTTCAAACGATCAAAACTCCTCGTACACAATGATCTGGGTGAGATACTATATATCAATGGAAATATATGAGATTCCTCTTTCTAATGAAATTGGTTTTATCCAATTTGGATATCAGAGTAAAACGTTATGGTTGATCTATTTCAGACTATCAAAACAATCCACCAAAGGACAGATTCGAGAATTATTTATTTTTTTAGGGGCATTTTGGTCATTTTTCCTCACCCAAAATCCATCCAAATCTTATATTAAAGCCTATTAGAAGCATTATATGTTATATTTCATCAAATTCCCTCAAAAAGAAAACCCTAAGCTCCTACATCCAACTTCAAGAACCTCCAAAGTTCACCATTAATTCTGCAAATTTATTCAAGATTCCAAGTTCCTAGTTCAAGAACTCCAAGAACCGTCATTCAAAGGCACGATTAATATCTCAAAAACGAGTATTGATCTAAAGTTCATCATTCAAGGTATGCGGGGTTTTTCAACAAGAACTCTCTTTCATTCTTGTGCCCAAAAGTAATTTTTTTTACAAAGGCATGATTTTTATTTGATTTTTATGAATTTGAAGCATGAACCCATATCTTATGATGATTATTATGAAATCTTAATGTTTATGATTTTGAAATATGAATTTACATGTGTGGAGATATAAAGCATGAATCCTGAATGATATTTATCATAATTTTGATATTTGGGTCGTGAATCCCCATTGGAAATTGTGTTTTTTTTGAGAAAGTGTGTGTTATAAGTATGTTGATGTTGAATATTTGAGATATTTTGAATGATTTGACCTTTTGGTCTTAATGGAGTTGTTTTGAACTCGAGTGTGAAAGAAATCTACAACGTGGTTGATTTTGATTGATGGGAAGCATGATGACTCCCGATGTATATTTATATATTACTAAAATTGTTTTGTTGTGGATTGTCTTTGAAATGATCTGAGCTAAGTTTGGGGGTTTAGCACTGAGTGGGAGGTATAAAGTGACCTTACTTTTCTAGAACTATGTGCCCCCGTAGGAGTGAGCCTGAGGCTGATTTATATAGTGATCACTGGTTTGGGTGAATTTGATATCAATAGCCTACTCCGATGGCAAGGATAGGACGGCTCTCCCCAACATAGGTTGTATGTTGGACTCCATGTAGCTCACATGGTTTATGTCGGTTATAGGATCTCCCAGTGTGTGTGTGTTTCCTTGTGTCTATGGTGAATGATGAAGTGATTTGAAAGTGAAATTATGAAAGTTATTCTTTCGAAAGATTTAAATGATATTTACATTATGAGAGTTAATATTCTTGATGAACTGAAAGTGATTGACAAATTATATGATGACTCACATGTGTTATTGTACTTATTTCATCCTCTCATGATTATGATGATTTTCTTCGGGATATATGAGTCTTTCATACATCCTGCATATTTCTTATAAATATTTATGATAATGATGTTCATAAAACTGCATACACCCCCATATACTCAGTTCATTTCCATGGTACTGACCTACATCTTCGAATGTGGGCTGCACTTTCTCGGAATATAGGTTCAGGTGCTCAGTTCTAGGTTTGATAGTGATTCTTCAGGCATGCTATTCTACATCCTCTGTTGTGGTGAGTCCTCATGTTTTGAGGACGTGATGTCTGATGTTGGTTTCACAGAATTGTTTATATTTGATAACTGAGTATGAGTTAGTTGGGGCATATCTCAATGGCTCGCTGGTTTTGTTGATTTTCTTAGAGGCTTGTCAGACTAGTATAGATGTTGGGAGTTGACTAATAAGTCGTATTTTGTTATCTTTCTAAAAAAATTTTATTCTTGGATGATGATTACTCTGTTGATATTGGAGGGTTATTTATGGAAACTTCGTTGATTTGTGTTAAACTGAATGAAAATGGCTCAAAGGGTTAGCTTGGGGCTACTCGTAGCCTCAAGCACCATGTGACACTCCGTGACCCATTTTTCGGGGCGTTACAAACTTGGTATCAAAGCCTAAGGATTTAAGGTGTCCTAGGGAGTCTGACAAGCTACGTTAAGTAGAGTCTTGATCATCGGTGTGCAGCGCGCCACATCTATGAGTAAGAGGTTACAAGACGTTTTAGGAACAAGTGTGATTCTTTCTTTCAGAAGTCTATTGTGCTTAAAGTGTCTCTCTTTACTATTGATTCATGCTCTCCTCTTTAAAAAATATGCCTCTATGATCTCCCAGGGATACCTCCTGATAGAGAGATAAAGTTCGGGATTGATCTTCTTCCCGATACTCAGCCCATTTGTATTCCTCCTTACCGTATGGCTCCTACAGAACTTAAGGAGTTGAAAGAGCAACTCAAATATCTACTAGATAAGGGTTTCATAAGGCCCAGTGTTTCTCCTTGGGGTGCTCCTGTGTTGTTTGTGAGAAAAAAAGATGGATCTTTGCGTATGTACATTGATTACCGCCAACTGAATAAAGTCAACATAAAAAATAAGTATCCCCTTCCGAGAATAGATGATTTGTTTGACCAATTGCAAGGTGCAAGTTATTTCTTAAAGATAGACCTTCGTTTCGGCTATCATCAACTCAAAGTTAGGGAGTGTGACATCCCGAAAATCGATTTCCGAACTTGTTATGGCCATTTTGAGTTTCTTGTTATGTCTTTCGGGTTAACTAATACCTCAGCAGCTTTCATGGACCTCATGAATTGAGTGTTCAGACCATATCTAAATATATTTGTCATAGTGTTCATCGATGATATACTGGTGTACTCCCGTAGTGAGGATGAACATTCTGATCATCTCCGAACTATCTTGCAAACCCTTAGAAAGCACAAGTTGTTTGCCAAGTTTAGTAAGTGTGAGTTTTGGCAAAGGTCAGTTGCTTTTCTGGGTCATATCATTTCTTTTGAGGGTATTAGAGTTGATCCCCAAAAGACCAAAGCTGTTAGAAATTGGCCTAGACCTATTTCTCCGACTGATATCCAAAGTTTCTTGGGTTTAGCTGGCTATTACCGCCATTTTTTTAGGTTTTCTCCTCTATAGCATCTTCTATAACTCGGTTAACCCAAAAAAAAGTAAAGTTCTTGTGGTCCGAATCTTGTGAGAAGAGTTTTCAGGAGTTGAAGACTCGACTCACTTCAGCCCCTGTTTTGACTTTGCCTGATGGTGTTGATGGTTTTGTGGTGTACTGTGATGCTTTGAGAGTTGGGTTGGGTTGCGTATTGATGCAGAAGGGTAAGGTGATAGCTTATGCTTCTAGACAGTTGAAACCTCATGAGAAAAATTACCCCACCTATGACCTTGAGTTGGATACTGTTGGTGTTTACTTTGAAAATCTGGAGACACTATTTGTATGGTGTCCATGTTGATGTTTTCACTGATCATAAGAGTCTGCAGTATGTGTTTACCCAGAGAGAATTGAATCTTAGGCAGAGACGATGGTTAGAATTATTAAAGGACTATGATATGAGTGTCCTATACCATCCGGGCAAGGCCAATGTTGTGGCGGATGCCCTAAGTAGAGTGTCCATGGGTAGTGTTTCGCATATGGTAGAAGGTAAGAAAGAGTTGTCTCGTGATGTACATCATTTGGCTAGATTGGGGGTTAGGTTGTTTGACTCTGGTGAAGGTAGTATAGGGGTTCAGAGTAGTTCCGAATCCTCCTTGGTTTCGGAAGTGAAGGAAAAGCAATACTTAGATGCTAGTTTGGTCAAACTGAAGGAGTCAGTCAAGGACCAAAAAGTAGAGGTTTTCTCCCAAGGGGGAGATGGTGTATTGAGATTGCAGGGTAGATTGTGTATCCCGAATGTTGATGATCTGAGATAGAGGATTATGGCTGAAGCGCACGGGGCACGATATTCTATTCATCCTGGTGCCACCAAAATGTACTGAGATTTGCAGAAAATCTAGTAGCGGAGTGGCATGAAGAAAGATATAGCAGCATTTGTAGCTAAGTGTGCAACATGCCAACAGGTTAAGGTTGAATACCAAAGACCTGGTGGTATGATGCAAGAGTTTAGTATTCCCAGCTGGAAGTGGGAAGAAATAAATATGGACTTCGTGATTGGCTTACCTACTTCCCGATGCCATCATGATTCCATTTGGGTTGTGGTCGATAGGTTGACTAAGTCTATTCATTTCTTGCTTGTTCATACTTTATATACTGCTGAGGATTATGCTAGATTGTATATCCGAGAGCTTGTCATACTGCATGGAGCTCCCTTGTCTATCATTTCGGATAGGGGTACTCAGTTCACTTCTCAATTTTGGAAAACTTTTCAGAAGGGTCTTGGTACCCAAGTGATTTTGATTTCTGCTTTTCATCTGTAGACCGATGGTCAGGATGAGCGGACCATCCAGACCTTAGAGGATATGTTAAGAGCTTGTACACTTGACTTTAAGGGAAATTGGGATGATCACTTACCGTTGATAAAGTTTTCTTACAATAACAGTTTCCACTTTAGTATTGACATGTCTCCATTTGAAGCCTTATATGGGAGGAAGTGTAGATCACCCATAGGTTGGTTCGAGGTGGGTGAAGTGGCTGTGAGTGGTCCTGATTCGGTATTTGAGGCTATGGAAAAAGTTAAGTTGATTAGGGAAAGGTTGAAAACTACACAGAGTTGTCAGAAGTCATATGCGGATGTTAGAAGGAGAGACATATACGGTGCAGAGTTAGTTTGAAATCATGGTGCGAGCTACTCAATTTACCCTGGGGCCACCAAGATGTACCGTGGCTTGCAGAAAATCTATTGGTGGAGTAGAATAAAAAGAGACATTGTAGAGTTTGTAGCTAAGTGGTCGACATGTCAGTAGGTTAAGATCGAGCATCAGAATCCTAGTGGGGCTATATAGGAGATTACTATTCCTACTTGGAAGTGGGAGGAGGTAAACATGGATTTTGTGATAGGCTTGCCCCGTACTCGTCGTTAGCACAATTTCTTACCAGTCCATACCTCTTATTCAGCCAATGATTATGCCAAGCTCTATGTTAGAGAGTTGGTCAGATTGCATGGAGTTTCGTTGTCCGTAATTTCAGATAGAGGTACACAGTTCTCCTCTCACTTTTGGAAAGCCTTCCAAAAGGGTCTTGGTAGCCAAGTTCACCTTATTACAGTCTTCCACCCTAAGATAGATGGTCAAGAAGAAAGGACCATCAAGACTCTAGAAGATATGTTAAGAACGTGTGCCATTGACTTTAAGGGTAGTTAGTATGACCACTTGCCTTCAATTGAATTCGCATATAATAGCAGTTATCATTCCAGCATTCAGATGGATCTATTTGAGGCACTCTATGGGAGGAGATTAGATCTCTCCTATTAGTTGATTTAAAGTGGGTAAAGCCGCAGTGGTAGGGCCAGACTTGGTAATTGATGCCTTAGAAAAAGTTCAGTTGATCAAAGAAAGGCTAAAGATAGCTCAGAGCCGACCAAAATCGTATGCAAATGTTTGAAGAAAAGATCTCGAGTTTGAGATTGGTGATTAAGTATATATGAAAATGTCTCCTATAAAAGGAGTAAAGAGGTTTGGCAAGAAAGGGAAACTCAGTCCCCAATATGTCGGTCCTTACCGAATTCTCAGCCATTTTCAGAAGGTAGCTTACAAACTTGAGTTGCCTTTAGACTTAAATTTAGTGCATCTAATGTTTCACGTATCCTTACTTAAGAAGTGCACGGGTGACCCAGCAGTTGTAGTGCCTATAGAGGGTATAGATGTTCAATACAACCTCTCATATGAGGAAGTTCCAGTTGAAATTCTTAATCATCAGATTCACAGACTAAGGAACAAAGAAGTTCCTCTAGTCAAAGTTATTTGGTGGAATCAGCCCATTTAAGGAGCTACTTGGGAAGCAAAAGCAGATATGCAGAACAAGTATCCTCACCTCCTCTCCACAAACTTAGACATAGCTCAAGGTAACAATTTTTCTTAAACTTACTTAGTTCCATGCTTAGATTACCATTACAACTCTGTATCGGTTCAGTTGCATAGCATACTCATATCATGCATACCTTCATGAAATAGTTCAGTCATGTGTCATGTCATCAGAATTCAGTCATGCTTCAGTTATGCATCTTCAGTATGAAAACTCAATATATCAGTAGTTTTAGTCATGAAATCATGCTCCAGCTGTTCATGTCCAGTATGTAAACTCAGTCTATTAGTATCCTTAACTTAGTTAGTCTCATTCAAAGATGAATGTTTCCGAGGGGGAGATATTGCAAAACCCCACAAAATCCTAGCTTAACTCAGTCCCTTAGAGCATGAAAAGAGGTCCCAGACATAGAAATTTCAGCTAAGTGTTTATACATAGAATTATTTTATCTGTCATAATTTGGCAATCTCATTTTACAACCCTTATGACTTTGAAATGTCGATCCTTGGATTGAATTGTGATCAGGTGTGCCAATAGGTCACTTCAGTTAAGTTTCAAATTTTTTGGACCTCATTTGAAACATGTTTGGGTGACCAAAATAGTGGATCGACGTGATCTCGACATGTTGCATCGCCCATCGCTTCGATGGATATTTTCCCCACATCCCAATGCAAATTCTAGTGAGTCAATGCGACCTCGATGCATCATGTTAACCCCACCGATGCGTCACGTTGACCCCATCGACACAGTGCGTCGGTCTGCGTGTCACTGGGCACGATTTTTGCTCTTTTAATTCCGCATCCGGAGGGGTATTTAAGTTATTTTTTCATATCTATTCAGCCCAAAAAATACTAAATTAACCATTTCAAAGAGCAAAATTCACTCATTATTCACAAATCCTCTCAAGAACAAACCCTAACCAACTAAATTTAAGATTCAAGCTTCAAGAAATTCACCACAAATTTCATAGAATTAACAATCAAGGTATCTTAGGTGTTCATTCAAGGGTTTCCTTCCACCCTTGGAGTTAAAGAATCTCTTTTAAAACTACAAGTTGATTGCTTTCATGAATTTCATATTGAATTTGATTGTATTCATGACTATGATGTTATTTGGGTTTTAATCCATAAATTATTACAAGTTTTATGTGAAGTAATTAACATGTGTGTAGTGTTATGTGGATTTATATTAAGAAACCCTTGAATTTGTAAGTTAGGATTGTGATCATGATGCTTGCATATTAATTATTATTATGTGCACAAATTCATGCCTCTCAGGTGTTTGATAAAATGTTCATGTGAGTTGAAGGGTGAAATCGTGATATAATAGTATGTGCACAAATTCATGCCTCTCAAGTGTTTGACAAAATGTTTAAATGAAAGCATTGTTAACAAGCTACTATTGTTATATCATTATGACCATGCCATATTTTACTTTTAATGCTATCGAGTCCTGCGGGTGTTCAATACCCAAAATCTAGCTGTTTACCTAGAATTATAGTAGCTGTAAAATAGTCTCAATGATGTTACGTACAGTAGTATTTAGTCAGTTAAAGAACTCAATGTATTCAGTCTGTTACAGAACCCAGAGTACATAGTCAGTTAACAAAACTTTGTGAACTCAGTCCAGTTCAGTTAGACAGCACGATCAGTAACAGTTCAGTCAAACCTAGTACAGTCTAAAAATTAGTTCAGTGTCTATTCAGTTGGGAGTAGTAATCAGCATCGAGCGAACCCAGGGATGGGGCATTCCTGTCAGTGGAGAGTTTGACCCTTAGTAGCAATCCTTGCGTTACAAAACTACATAGCCAGCATAGGTTGAGACATCTTCCTGTCAGATAAGGGTTGATATATCTCATACGAGTTTTTCTTACAATGAGGGTTGACGATATGTCTTCCTGCCAGATAGGGTTAACTCACAACCATTGTTAGTATTCTTTGGAAAGGTGCTAACACCCTTCTAACTAGGGTCACTGATTAGACCCCAACTCAATTTATAATCATGGTATGCCGATTATATAAACACTCTCATAGTTACATTTTTAGTTCTAGACTCAGTATAAAACATCAGCTCAGTTTTCAAAATTAGAACTGTCAGACACAGTCACCCAGCTCACTACGAAACTAAGTTTAGTTCCATAGAATTAGAACTGTCGAAAACATTCACCCAATTATCAGTAACCCAATTATCAGTAACCTAGTTATCAGTAATCTAGTTATCAATAACCTCAGTTACAGTAAAGTAGATTTACACGCAGCATTGCATAATCAGTAATTACAGTAGTTTCAGATATACATGTACTCTTATTTAGTTATATTTATGTTACTTAGCTAGTTATTGTTCATGCATATGAACCCTTGCATATCAGCCTACCTCACTTAGCATAGCAGTACATTCAAAATACTAACACAGACTTTTTCTTTGTGCTATAATATCTTATATCATAGGTTCAGACGCTCGGGCTCTTGACCGTACTTAGCAGCCTAGACTATTAGCAGTAGGTTTAGTTGGAGTCCTCATAGTTCGAGAATAGGGTTATTATTTCAGTAGTTTAGTATATTTAGTAGTCGAAGTTAGTTGGGGACTTGTCCCATCAACTCCATATTCAGACAGTTAGAGGCTTTCAGACTAGAATATTTTAGATAAATATTCAGTTTTCAGTATTTGTTTATCAGTAGTCAGTATTTTTTTCTATTATGAACCTTAAGGAAACTTCAGCCTAACTGCTACATTTATTTTAATATTATTATTTAGTTATTGTAGTAAGTACCAGTCATGGGTTAACTTGTGGTCCTCCAGGATTATGAGCACTATGTGGCATCTAGGGTGCCGACTCAGGGCATCTCATTGAGGTTGAGGTAGAGGTTCTTGTGGTGGTGACCACAAGTTTACTCAGTTTGAGAGCAAACATGGTCAGTGTAATGCTAAACCTGCTAGATCTAAGGTAGAATCCTCTGATGTTATTAATACAAGTATCATCTTGCTATGCTACATATTTGTTTTTGTATTATTTGACCCTGGAACAACTTTCTCCTATGTGTCTACATATTTTTATTTTGGTTTTGATATTGCATGTGATCCTCTTGTTATGTTTCCTTATTTTTATGCCCCCGTAGGAGATGTTTTAATGGTGGATCAAGTGAACCAATCTTGTGTGGTTACCCTTGCTAGTTATGAGACTTGGCTAAACTTGATTGCTTTAAATATGGTTGATTTTGATGTTATCTTGTGTATGTATTAGTTAGGTTCTTATCATACTATTTTTTGATTTTTATGCCAAGATCATGACCTTAGCTATATTGGGTGTGCCAAGGTTAGATTGTAAGGGCACACTTAATTTGAGTCTGAAGAGTGTTGTATCACTTTTCATGCTTATCGCATAATAAAGATAGGGTATTTATCTTATTTAGCTCATATCTATGATACTACCATTGCCTTATCGCCTTCTATGGATTCTATTCGAGTTGTTTACGAGTTCATGGATGTGTTTCCTATGAATTTACCTAGTATTCCTTTGGACGAACCGTGACACTAATTTTTCTATTGATGTGGAGTCATGCACCAAGCTTATTTCTACTCCTCCCGATAGGATGGCCTCAGTGGAGTTGAGGGAATTGAAGAAGCAATTGTAGGATTTATTGGTAAGGGGTATATTAGACCTAGTATATCTATTTTTAGTGCATCTATCTTGTTTGTGAAGAAAAAAGATGGCTCTATGCATATGTGTATTGATTATAGGCAATAGAACAGGTTAAAGTTAAAACAAGTATCCTCTTCCTTTCCTTAATCATCCCTTTAACTAGCTTCAGAGAGCTTTTGTGTTCTCCAAAATTGATTTGAGATCTGAGTATCACTAGTTGATGATTTGAGCTTTACATATTTCAAAAATGGCTTTCTGAATATGGATTTTTGGACTCAAAATAATCATTATGAGTTCTTGGTCAAGTCTTTTCGATTGACCAATGTCCTAGAAGTGTTCATGGAGTTGATAAACTAGGTGTTTTAACCGTATCTCGACTCTTTTTTTTTTATTTTATTTATAGATGACATCCTAGTTTATTCTAAGAGTGAGGTCAACCATGTGAGACATCTAAGGATTGTACGTTAGAGGTTGCATAATGAGAAGTTTTAAGCAAAGTTTTCAAAGTGCGGGTTTTTATTGGATTCTATCTCTTTATTGGATTATATTAGGACAGAGTGGTATTATGGTTGATTCGGCCAAGATTGTGATGATTCGTGATTAAGCTAGGACTACTTCTCTAATTGAGATTTGGAGTTTTGTAGGTTTGGCTGGTTATTATTAGCCTTTTGTAGAGATTTTCTCATCTATTGTGGCTCTTTTGACCAAGCTAACTTTGAAAAAAGTGGTTTGTATCTTGACTTTTCGCTAGGAGGATGTGAGTTTCATTATGTTATGTGATATTTCTAGTGTTGGTTGGGATTGGTGTTTATGTAGGAGGGTACAATAATTGTATATGTCTCTCATCAGTTGAAGCCTCATAAGAGAAATTACCCTACTTATGATTTGGAGTTGGCTACCATAGTGTTTGTATCAAAGTTGTGGCATCACTACTTGTATGGTGTTTCTTGTGATATTTTCTCATAATATTATAGCCTTTAGTACTTCTTTATACAGAGATCATTATAAAAGGCAATGGCGTTTGAGTTACTTAAGTACTATGACCTGACTATTTTCCATCATCCGAGTAAGGGTAACATGGTTGTAAATGCCTAAGTTGGATGTCGACTAAAATAGAGAGTTTACCCTTCTCTTGACCTAAGAGTGTCCTCTAGCCTTGGAGGTTTAGTTCCTAGCTTACCAAATAGTTAAGCTTGATATTTTGACACCTAAGTGTATTTAACCTTTGTTGATGCTAGGTCTTTTTTTATGGAGCAGACTCGAGCTCACTAATTTGATGATGGTAGTTTAAGGTGATTTGAGATAAGGTGTAGAGTAGCAATACTAAGGAAACCTCTTTTAATTCTGATGGAGTTTTAAGGATTGGGGGCCAAGTTTCTATATCGGGAGTTGGTTGATGGGTGAGATTGATTTCGGAGGAGGCACATTGTTCCAGATATTTTATCCATCCAAGTGAGACCAAGATGTATTGTGATTTGATGCAATTGTACTGTTAGGGCGGTATAAAGAAGCACGTGGTAGATTTTGTAGCTTTTTGCTTGTGTTATCAACTGGTAAAGGTTGAGCACCAGATTAAGGTGATTTGATTTAGAGATTGCCCATTCTTGAGCTGAAATAGGAGCAAATTACAATGGATTTCATCACTGGGTTGCCTCTTACTTCTTGTGGTTTTGACATTATTTAGGTCATCATGGATCGGTTGACTACATCATCCCATTTCATCCATATTTAGATTTCCTTCAGTGCTGAGATATTGTCTTGTATCTATGTTCATAAGATAGTTCATCTTCATGGAGTACCGTGTCTATTATTTCAAACAGAGGTTTACTATTCACTTCTATATTCTAGCAGGCATTTAAGGAGGATTTGGGTACTTAGGTTGACCTCAGTATAAATTTTCACCCCTGATGTCAGTAAGAGCAGACTATTCAAGTTTCGGAGGATATGCTCCACGTATTTGGTATGGACTTTGGATGTCAGTGGGAGCAATGCTTTACTTAAGCAGATTTTTCTTGTAATAATAGCTATCATTCGAGTATTAAGATTGCCTATTTTGAGGCATTATATGGTAAGTGATCTCTTCTTGGTTGGTTTGAGAACTTAGAGGTTAGACCCCGTGGTACCGACTTACTTCGCTAGTCTTTGGAAAGGATTCAGGTGATTTAGAATTGACTTCGGGCAGCTCAAAGTAGGCAAAGTTGGGTCAAAAATAGAAAAAGTTGGGTCTAGGGGTTAATTTTATGAAAATAATTTTTCAAAAATCTGACGTCGCTATTAAGTTTGGAGCGTCAAAATTGACCTAGTAGCACATATGATTTATCTTTGTTGTGTTTCAAATGAATTCCAAGGGTCTATTTGAAAATGTTTCTCCACTTGAAAAATCTATTTGTGCAACATTTTCGTGTGCATCAAGTATTCTTTCGTGATTGTGTGGTCATGTGTAGCAATCACGGACGTCAATGAATAAATGTATCATGATCGCATGGTGGAGGTAATGCAATTACGATAAGTTAATTAACGGATCAGTCGGGTTGACTCATTGCAGTCGTGAGGCCCAACTCTACAACCTCTATGAATAACTTCATTGGCGATCAACGTTGATCCTCGTAATTTCAATGTGGGGCACCGTAATCGTGAGGCACTTTTTACTAAATATTATAAAAGTCTCTTTTTCACATTTTACTCTATTTTTTTACTTTTGAGCTTTGGGTTGGGGTGATTTTTGAGGATTTCTTCACCATTGGAGCGTGAGTAAGCTCCAAAACTTTATTCCCGTTACTTTTCACTGATTATATTCTCAAAAACAACTTTAAATCATGCTTTTAAAATAAAAATTTAAGTTTTTATCGGTAAAGTTTAAAAGAATTTTTCTTTGATTTGGACCTTATTTTTTACCCATTTTTTCATGAGTTTTCTTCGTTAGAGTTCTACAACCTTGAGGAATGTGTTTTTAAAATAAAATTCCAATTTCACCTATTCTGTTCTCAAACCCATTTTGGAGCAGGGTCAAATATGGACAATATGGGTATCATTAGCTTTCTTTTAATGCATATATGCTATATTTGAATGTTGTAGTTGATTCGGAGGTCATTCGTGAGGGAAAATATTGGGCTGAAGCACTTTCGATTGAGATTTTATCATTTTGAGATAGTTTATGGCTTAACTTTCTTCAGATTGAGTTGGGTAGTTAATAAAGAAGTAAAGCATGCTATGTGTTGGGAAAAATAGTTATAGGGTTTATATTTTGAGATATTTTACTATTGTATGCCCGCGTTGGGTCCTATATTTTATTGTGGTTGGTTTATGGTATCTAATATTGTGTTTTGTCCATGTGGGAGTTTTATTTGACATCATTGGCCTTATCTGTGCATTGAGATACATTTATTCTAGATATGATGTCTGTACGGGGGATTATTTTGCTAATTTAGGCCTTATTTGAGCATTGGCTGCCTTTATTATGATAAAATACCTAATTTAGAGGTTGATATGATATCATATTTATTCTAATGGGGCCTAATTGGAGTTGATAATCATGAATTATGGACATAGTGAGTTGATTTCTAGGCTCACTTGTATATATATACGTGTTGGATGGATTGGATATCATCATATTGAGCTGATTGTGAGCATTGCATCCTCATTCCATATATATAACATTCATGAGATACTAGTATCATTGAAAAACACTATTTTTTAAAAACAAAAAAATCTACTTTTATGAAAACCCTCTCTGTGAACACGAGCCAGAGAGGTAGATGAGTAGAGATTAAGATTAAGATATATTATATGGACTGTGAACGCCATGACTCCTACCTGATAGTTGCGAGTTTGGTGGGTGTATACATAAAGTCATGCGATGACTTTCATCATTTATCACATCCACATTGCATTGTATTGCATTTGCACTCGCATCTTGCTTGTTTATTTAGTTGCCTTGACCTGTGCATAGTTTCAGTGTATTTTTCTTTTGTGTCTTTGTTTTTTATGTTTCTATGTACTTATATATATTAGAACAATTAGTGGAGACGATATGAGCTGCCCTTTGAAATTTTTCTACTTACAGGTGACGTACTCATAGTATATTTTACTTATCTTATTTTTTGCTTTGCTCAGTCGGCCTGTGGTACTTATTGAGTACTAGTAGACCGTACTCACCCCTACTATGCCCTTTCAATTCATATCCTAGCACGTGTATAACTTATTGAGGTTGCTTCTTATGGCGGAGTTGGTGACACTTTGAGGTACTAACCCGCTTTAGGCTTTTTAAAGTTGACTCCTGGCCTCCTCTATCTATTAGTTTACTCCTATTTCAGATACAGGCGGTGTATTTTCAGTTCTTGATATTATATTAGATGCTCTTATGCAATGACACCAGATTTTGAGATTAGATTTATGGATTTCTGTCATATTCCACTGTAATTATATTGTGTTCGGCTTGACTTTGTTCTAGATGTCTCACTTGGGTATATGTCACTGTAATTTCATACTTTCTTTATAAGTTTGAGTGATTGACTTACTTATCAAGGTTGGGCCGCAATAAGTGCCATAATAACCTGATTTTGGGTGGTGGCATATTTCTACTCTTGCTGACCTAAGTAAAGGTTATATTTGTTGCCTCTAAAGGTGTCTATATACTTTTGGTTGCCACCTTTGGTATGATCTTTTTAATACTTAATACCTATTATGTGGTTAGAGCTTTAAACTACATGGTATTGTAGCTTTCTGATAAGATTCTCTAACGAATTTGGGATTTTCTCTTTGGTGTCGTTTGGTACTTTTTAACCACGTTTATTTTAACTGCTTATTTTTTTCTAAAAAATATTTTTTTTTAAAGTAAGGTGCTTGACCAAACTTTTAAGAGAAAATAAATGCTTCTAGAGAGTAGGAAAAACTGTTTTTGGCCAAACACTAATTGCTACTCCAAAGTATTTTTAAAATTTATTGACAAAATATAAATTGATTCTTACCAAAAGTGTTCTTTTGAAAATAAGTTGATTTTAGAAGCTTGACCAAATATGCTATAAGGCAGGATATCCCAAGCTTATTTTGGGATAAAATTTAATGTATCATCAATCAAACACAATATAAATTTTATTCCAGGCTTATTCCTGGGAAGAGGAATCATCTTAGAGTAGTTGGTTCAAGCCGTGGAAAAATCCTCTTCTAGAAATACTAGGGAAGGTTGCATACAATAGATCATAAATTGTGGTCAGCCCTTCTCGAGACTCTCACATGGCGAGAGCTTTAATACACGAGTTGCCTTTTTATTTTTCTTAATCTTGGATATCACACCTTATCCCATCAAACTTGGAATTATCTTATCCAACCTCTCATTTGGAAAAAGTAGTGTAAATATTCTAATTCAAAGAAGCCAAGACTATATTCTCGAGATACAAATGACCCCTTAATCTTCTAGGTCCCTTTTTTTGGGAAGACATAAAATTTAGGAAAAAAGTTAATATATGAAGTATGTCATAATGTTTTATGTTGGAGTAGTTTTCACAACAACAATAACTAATATGTCAGCATAATTTTACAAGTGGTCTGAAGAGGGTATAGAGAGGTTGTTTCCAGTAGATTCTAAGATAACACAAATCAAGTAGGTTAAGCTAATCCAGTAATGAAGAAGCCATACTGAAAATAACAGAGATGAATACCGTAGCAATAATAAATAATATGATAATCGGAGCTAAATACACAACATGTAATGCTAAAATTAAAGGAAATAATAGTAGGAGAGTAGTAATAACTATACTGATAAGGTGTGATGAGAAACAAAATAGATTCCTCTGTCTAAAACTAAAATAAAAACAAGTTTACTATTGTTGAACTATTCATGTGATTGAGTTACATACTTTTAAGTATCAAACTACGACATAAGTCTTTTCAAACATAACACTTAACTCTTTAATGGTTTAGATGCTCCTTTTCTCTGCTCTAGTTCAAACATGCTATATTTGATGCAATTATTTATCACCATACATTCATTAAGAACTACATATTTAACATATCTCATTCCAAAGTATCTGGATGTCACTCATTTGCTAATTATCTTGTGTCGATTTGGCCTCCTACACCAACAATTAATTCATTAAAGACATTTTTTTTTGCTAAAGATGTATGATTAGCATTCCCCCCATAGTTTTTTTCTTTAAAAAATAATTTTGGGTGGATTATTTGATCTTCATTAAATACCTAGACTGAGTTTTCTTAATTTTCTCCTTATTATCTATACTTCAAGGTTAAATGTATCACTTGCACAAATTTTAAATACTTTCTGCCTTTTCTGTCACTCATGCTAGAAAGGTGATAAAATCTAAGAACGAAATTGATTTACAAAACACTTTTTTCTTTTTTTCTTAATAAAGTTTTCTACACTATGGATTCTCAAAAATCACCATCCACGCCTCACCCACCCCTATATGGCCATGAAACAATGGCAGCATCACCCATAATCTCAACCCACCATTCCAATTTCTACATCAACAGCACCCCAATATGATCATAATACAATGACAACACCCCAACCTCAATTCCCCCTCCCAACCCTACCATCACCAACAACAACCCCCACCCCAACACCATCTCTCTCGTTTGTGCTACTCCATCACCACCTACAACCACCATCCCAAGCATACAGACTAAAACAATCAAACATTAATATGGTACATGCAGAAGCTACTTTTCACCAATCCCAAAAAGCAAACTTCAGTAATTTCTTCAATTCAATTTTTGCTCAAAACCCAAAATTAGATCTTCATGGATCAACTACTTCTTAACATAATAAGAGAGGCCAATCGAAAAAGTCTACACTTTCTCAAATTCCTTCAATGTTGATGGTGAATCAGATAGATTTTGTTGTTGTCGCTGCTTTAGAAAATACATCTAAGAAAGCTTGTGGTGCTTATTCTTTAGAAAATCACTCAGGTTTGGGTGTTTCTCTAACTCGAGTATTAAATCAGGCAAATTTTATTGTTCCTTCAAAAAACCACTACAATATGAATGTTTCTTCTACTCGAGTGACAAATCAAGCAGATTTTACTACTTCTCTTTCAGAATACCCTCCACTTTTGGTGTTTCTTCTACTCGAGTGACGAATCAGGAAGAAATAAGCACTCTAAAGAAATTCCCAAACTAAAGAGGTATTCTGAAGGAGAAGTAGCAAAATGTGTCTGATTCATCATTCGAGTAAGAGAAATGTCCAAACTGAAGAGATATTCTGAAGGAGCATTAGCAAAATTTGTCTAATTCACCACTCGAGTAAAAGAAATGCCCATATTTGAGGGGATTTCTATAGGAGAAATAACAAAATCTATCTAATTCATCTCTCGAATAAAAGAAACATACAAATTGAAGGAGTTTTTAAAGGAGCAACACCACAAGCTTTCTTAGTTGTGTTATATAAATTAGCGACAACAACAAAATCCACTTGCTTCACAAATAAAATGAAGAAATTTCAGAGAGTGGAGACTTCCTCGGCCTGCCTCTCTTTTTATGCTGACAATAATTGTTTCTTCAAGATCTGACTTTGGGCTTTGAGAAGAAATATAATTATTGAAGGTTAGATAGTTGGAGTTAGTTAAAGTGACTTTTACACGTATCATATCAATGTCAAATTATTTTAGTTTGTAGGGGTGGTGGTAGGGCAACACAAATTAGAGATGGTGTTAGGGTAGGAGTTGTTGTTGGTAATGGCGGGAGTGAGGAGATGGGGTTGAGGTTGGGGGTTTTGTCACTGTTTTATGTCCAAACGATGGTGGAGGTTGTTGTAGAGATTGAGGTTGAGGGTGATATTGTTATTGTTTCATGGCCATGTAGGGGTGAGTGAGGTGTGGATGGTGATTTTTGAGAATTCATAATACAAAAAAAAAATTATTGAGAAGAAAGGGGAAAATGTTTTGTAAATTTTAAAATTCTATCAATGAATTTATATAGAAGCTGACATTTGGCATATATTTTAAAAACTAGGCATTGAAGGGCCTGTGCTAGCACGGGCCCAATATATGTTATTTTTTTAATCTCAATTTTTGTGACACAAATATAATTTAGATAATTAATTATTTAAATAATTTTAATTTTTAATTATTGTGATTTATAATACTATTTCTTCTATTTCAATTTAAGTGACAATGACACAATTTCAAAAGTAAACTTATGTGGTAGTAATATAATTTCGATAGTCAATCAAATATTTTATGTTGACATATCGTTTTGTGTCTATTTTATGAAATATTATTAATTTTCTAATGTGATCGTAATAATTATTTAAGGGTGATACGATAAAATCACGATTGAAGCAGCGAAGAACTCGTGTCTTAAATGACTTATAATAACTAATTAGAAGTGATATAATAAAATTACTTTAAGAAATATTTGTGAAAAAAGTATAAATAGGCACCATATAAGACATCAAGTTAATTTAAAAAATCAAAAGTTAATTTATTATTTTTTATTAAATATTATAATTTTTTAATACTTAAATAACCTATAGTAATTAATTTGGGGTAACATAATCAAATTACGATTAAAGCAGCTGAAGTAGGAAACACAAGTAGGCATGTCGATTATTTTATATTTTTATTTAATATTACAAATTTTTAAATACTTAAATAACCTATAGTAATTAATTAGGGGTAATATAATAAAATTACAATTGAAGCAGCTGAAGCAAGCAGCACAAGCAGGCATGTCGAAGACGTGCCTACTTATTGACCCTTATTATATATAGTAAATTGTCTTCAAATGAGGCGTTAACCCTTGGCAAAAGTATTGACCAATCAAAAGCTGCTAAATATTTAAATAACATTTTTTTATCAGTCACAAGTAATTTTATATGCTTGATGACACACCTAAATCAATTAGAATGAGCTAAAAAGTTTATTTACGTTTGGAATTCATATTGTTCAAAATGATGTGTCATTGACCGTATATCTTGACTCAAATTTTAAAATTTGTCTTTAATGAGGTGTTACAACACTAAATATTGTAAGTCTTGTAGTGTAGTACACTTTCATTTGATCATCATTTTATTTCTTACTTGCATTTAAAAAAATATCGTTTTAGAAATACATATCAAATTAAAAAAATCTGATGCTCAAATCAAATTAAACTTAATATTATCAGATGCCAATTCCTACTCATTTCAATAATACATGCTTCACAAAATTAAAATTAATTGTTACTTTTTGCTCCTTCCATCCCATTTTATGTGTCATTATTTGACCAGACACGAAATTTAAGAAATAAATGATGACTTTGTAAAGTTTACAAAATTGTCCCTCTTAAAGTTTACTTTTTAATTGTGTTTTCTCATAAAGTGGGACCCACTAAGGATAAAATGGAAGTGATGTCATTAAATAGTTACCAAATAAGAAAAAGATCACATTCTTTTTGGAATGGACCAAAAAGAAATTGGCGACACATAAAATGAGATGGGGGAGTATGTTTAACAAAATATAATCGCATAATTCTTTTATTTTATTGAAAAAAATTATTTTATCAAACTGACTTGATTCGGTAAGGTCGAGTCCCGTACGGGTCACCCAAAGCATCTTTTATCCCAAATCTGGTTAAACCCTAAAATCCCAATTCGATCGCTGGTCTGGTCGGGGTTTAATTTTTCGTAAACTAGCCTGACCCAACTCCATATCCCTTCTTTAACATCAATATATAAAGGTGTCAAAATGAACCCAAATTGAGCTAACCCGTCCAACCCGTTCAGTATTTAATGAGTTGGATTCAAGATAATTTACTATTGGATAAAATCTCAACCCATTTTTAAATGGGAAAAGGACACTCTATAACACTTTTTAAAAAAAATAGCCCAAGTTTGATATCTTTCCAAAAAGTGGTCAGTTGGGTATACTATTTTCACTTTATAGCCATTTTCTAATTTGGGTCATTTTGGCCCACGCAGTTCAGATACAGTCCATATACAATACTGATATAGTCTATATACAATACTGATACAATTTTCGACTTGGATCATTCGACTCTTTTAAAAATATTTAATTTTTTTTCTATAAATTTTTTCACTGAAAAAATATTATGCTTTTTTTATTGTTTAGAAATAATAATTAAATATAATTATATAAAAACGACATAATTGTTATATAGAATATGTATAAAATATGTATATGCATAGATTATATATATATAAAAAAAAAACATATAGAAAGTGTATAAAAATTATATAATTGTTGTATAAAATGTGTACAAAAAATATATATTTATTGTATAAATTGTGTATCAAAACTGTATAATTTTCATATGGAATATTTATATGTATAAGATATGTATAGAAATTGTGTAGAAACTGTATAGAAGGTGTGTAGAAACGATATAAAACAGGCCAGTAAATTGAAATGGGTAGAAAGTGAAATTTAAATTTCATGATCATTTTCGTGGAAATAATTTAATTTAAATTGTTATTTCTATCCTTTCCCCTTTTTAAATTGGATTTAAATGAGCCCAATTCAATCTCCACTTCAACCAATTTAATAGAAAAATGATTTTCTTAATGAAATTAGAAAAAATAAGCAATAATGTCCTCCCACCTTACTTCACCCCGACCCCACTACACCCCAAGCTTACCTCACCCCCACCCCGCCTCCATTAAATATATTATTTTTATTTTATAAAAGAAATTATAAATTTTTTTGCCCCCACCCCACCTTATTTCCATCCCCCTCCCTATCCTAAATCCCCACCCCACCTCTACCCCAAAAATTAATTCTTTTATTTTTCAAAAAACAAATTAAGAATCTTTTCTTACCCCACAATTAAAATCCTACCCTCCTCTTCACCGCATCCCCTACCCTCCTAAAAAAGATATTTTTTTAGAAATATTTTTTAAAAATAAATAAATAACTTTTTTATAAAAAAAATCTTGCCCCAACCCCCATCTCTACCTAAACCCTATACCCCCTATACAACAATATCTTATCCCCCCCCCCCCCCAAAATATAATTTTTTTAAAAAGCTAAATTTCTTTTAAAAAAAAAAAAAAACCTTTAGCTCAACTCTCATCCCTTTCCTACCCCCACCCCACACCGCTCTCAATTTAAAAATAAAAACTAAAAAATTATTTTAAAAAAATTTCTTACTCCAACCCCATCACCCTTAGGCCCCCATCCCACCCTCGTGGCATATCCCTTTCCCCAAAATTTATTATTTTAAAAAAAATTATTTTTAAAATAATTCTTACCTCAACTCCTTCCTAACCCCTGATCCCCTACCCCATACGCCTCCCTAAAAGATAAATTTTTATTTTTAAAAAAAATTAAATTTTAAAAAATATTCTTACCCTCCCATCCAACTTTCCAACTCCATTCAAAATTATTTTCTTGAGTTGAATTTACAAGGTCTAAATATCAATTTGTTAATATTTTTTACATTAAGCGAATCAAATTGGATGGGTAAGAGCTAAGAAAAATGACACTCTATAATACTTTTTAAAACAAATAGCCTAAATTTGAAAGCTTTCAAAAAGTGGTCAGCCGCATATACTATTTCTGCTTTATAGACATTTTCTAATTTGGGTCATTTTGGCCTATGTAGTTCAGATACAGTTCATATACAATACTAATACAGTTCATATACAATACTATACAGTATTCAACTTGAGCAATTTAGCCCTTTTTAAAATATTTTAAAAAACTTTTTGCTATAAATTTTTTAATGGATCAAATATTTTACTTTTTTTATTGTTTAGAAATAATAATTAAATTATATAAAAAAGATATAATTGTTAAATAGAATATGTATCTATATAAAATATATGTATAGAAATTGTATAGTTCTATCAAATATGTATATGTATAAAGTATATATAAAAAATATATAAAGAGTGTATGAAAATTATATAATTGTTGTATAAAATGTGTAAAAAAATGTACAATTATTGTATAAATTATGTATCAAAATTGTATAATTTTCTTATAGAATATTTATATGTATAATATATGTATAGAAACTGTATACAAGGTGTGTGGAAATGACATAGAATACAACAACAACAACAAACCCAGTGTATTCCCACCTAGTGGGGTCTGGGGGGGGTAAGATGTACGCAGTCCATACCTCTACCTCTGATGAAGTAGAAAGGCTGTTTTCGATAGACCCCCGGCTCAAGACACGAGATACCACACAAACACATAGTAAAACACAGAAGCAGATTACATAACATAAATACGGCACCCATAAGTAATATAAAACAGAGGAAAGCAACGGAAAGCACACAGATTCGTAATAAAACATGGAACACGGAAGACGGAATCATAACAGTAATAAAACCCCCACCAAGTAATTCCCTACACTAGCGACCCAAACTGGCCCTAATCCTCTGCCGAAATTCGCGCCCTCCAGACCTTCCTATCTAGGGTCATGTCCTCGGTGAGCTGTAACTGTTCCATGTCCCGCCTAATCACCTCGCCCCAGTACTTCTTCGGCCTACCCCTACCCCGCCTAAAACCATCCAACGCTAGCCTCTCGCACCTACGGACCGGGGCATCCATGCCCCTCCTCTTCACGTGTCCGAACCATCTCAATCGTGCTTCCCGCATCTTGCACTCCACTGAAGTCACACCAACCTTCTCCCGGATAGTCTCATTCCGAACTCTATCCCCTCTAGTCAGTCCACACATCCAGCGCAACATCCGCATTTCTGCCACCTTCATTTTCTGGATGTGGGAGTTCTTAACTGGCCAACACTCCGCTCCATACAACAAGGCCGGACGGACTATCACCCTGTAGAATTTGCCTTTAAGCTTGGGCGGCACCTTCTTATCACACAGCACCCTCGACGCGAGTTTCCACTCCATCCATCCCGCCCCAATACGATGCGAGACATCCTCGTCAATCTCACCGTTACTCTGGATCACGGACCCAAGATACTTGAACTTATCCCTCTTACATACCTCCTGTGCTTCCAGCTTCACTACTACCTCATTCTCCCGCCTCACGTCATTAAACTTGCATTCCACATACTCTGTCTTGCTTCTGCTCACCCTGAACCCTTTAGACTCAAGAGTTTGCCTCCACACCTCTAATTTGTCATTCACACCCCCTCGAGTCTCATCTATCAGAACTACATCGTCTGCAAAAAGCATACACCACGGCACCTCCCCTTGAATGCGCCGCGTCAACACATCCATCACCAACGCAAACAAAAAGGGACTAAGAGTAGATCCCTGGTGCAATCCTGTCAGGACAGTGAAATGCTCTGAGTCTCCTCCCGCCGTCCTCACCTGGGTTTTCGCTCCATCATACATATCCTTAATTACTCTGGTATATGCCAGCGGTACTCCACTCACCTCCAAGCATCTCCAAAGCACCTCCCTGGGGACTTTGTCGTATGCCTTCTCCAGATCGATAAACACCATGTGCAGATCCTTCTTCCGCTCCCTATACTGCTTCACCAACCTCTACACCAGGTGGATTGCCTCCGTCGTCGAGCGGCCGGGCATAAATCCAAACTGTTTTTCCGAAATGGACACTATCCGTCTCAGCCTCACCTCGATCACTCTCTCCCAGATCTTCATAGAGTGACTCAATAACTTAATCCCCGTATAGTTATTGCAACTCTGAATGTCCCCCTTATTCTTATAGAGAGGGACCATGGTTCTCCACCTCCACGCCTCGGGCATCTTTGCCGTCCTGAAGATTTCATTAAATAATCCAGTCAACCACCTTACACCAGCCTCTCCAACGAACTTCCAAAACTCCACCGGTATCTCATCCGGCCCCGTCGCCCTACCCCTTCGCATCCTGCGGACAGCTTGTCTAACCTCTTCTACCTTAAAACGTCTACAATAGCTAAAATCCCGACACTCCTCTGAGTGCTCCAGTTCCCCTAACACAATAGCTCTATCCCCTTCGTCATTCAAGAGCCTATAAAAATACGACTGTCATCTCTTCTTAATGTGGCCGTCCTCCACCAACACTCTACCGTCCTTTCCCTTAATGCACCTCACCTGATCGAGGTCACGACCCTTCCTCTCCCTAGCCTTAGCGAGTCTAAATAACTTTTTCTTCCCTCCTTTCTCCTTAACCCTGCATACAAGCTCTCAAAAGCGGCCGTCTTAGCTGCCGTGACTGCTAACTTCGCCTCCTTCCTCGCTAGCTTGTACTCTTTCCTGTTTACCCGCTTCTCCTCTTCGTCCTTACTATCCACCAACTTAGCATACGCCCCTTTCTTGGTCCCCACTTTCTTCTCCATCTCTTCATTCCACCACCAATCCCCCCGACGGTGCCCGGCCCGACCCCTAGAAACACCCAACACCTCACTTGCATTCTCCCTGATGCACCTTTCCGCCCTGTCCCACATACTATCCACGTCCCCCCTATACTCCCACACCCCTATTCCCGCCAACCTCTCCCCTATCTCCCACACATTCACTGGCGTCAGGCCGCCCCACTTAATTCTCGGTCTACACTCCTTAGTCCTCCTCTTTCTATCCTTCTTTATGCCCAATCCATAACCAAGAGCCTATGCTGGGTCGAAAGATTCTCACTCGGGATGACTTTACAGTCTTTACACAACGCCCTATCCCCTTTCCTAAGCAACAAAAAGTCAATCTGAGTCCTGGCTACCGCGCTTCGAAAGGTGATCAGGTGCTTGTCCTTCTTCGGGAAGCCCGAGTTCACCACCACCAGCCCAAAGGCCCTCGCAAACTCCAGTAGGGTCGCCCCCTCGTCATTTCTCTCCCCAAAACCAAAGCCCCCATGCACGTCACCAAAGCCTCCCAGTAGCGCCCCGATGTGCCCGTTGAAATCCCCTGCTACAACAATCTTCTCCGAACTAGGCACGCCTCTCACCACCTCCTCCAAAGCCTCCCAAAACCGCATCTTTTCCTCCCCCTTCGATCCCACTTGCGGCGCATAAGCACTACACACGTTCAGGCTAAACCTCTGAACAACCAACTTAATAGTCATCAACCTATCGTTGATCCTCTTCACCTCCACTGCCTGACCTCTAAGCTCTTCATCTACTAAGATGCCAACTCCATTCCTACGCCTGTCGCTCCCAGAGTACCACAGCTTATAACCATCCACATCCCTTGCCTTAGACCCTACCCACTTGGTCTCTTGGACACACGCAATGTTGATAGGCTCTTCCTAAGAATCTTCGCAAGCTCTATAGACTTACCCTGAAGGGTCCCTATATTCCAAGACCCAACCCTCAGCCTACCGTCCCGCCCTCCACTCCCCCCCCCCCTCCGCGGCCAAACCTTGGCCCCCTTCCCACTCCCGCCCTCTCCTCATCCCCCGCCCCCACCACGGCCCCACTCCCCAACCCCCTCAGACATGACCCTATCCACCCATTACCGCCCACAGCCAGCACTACACGAAAGTATAGGAAAATATATAGATATACACGGTGGTAGTATCAAATCAGCAGCAAGGAAATACAAGGTTCACACAAATTCAAAGGAATACTCCCGAAACAAAACTATACTCAATTAGGGGGAAAACACCATCGGACTCAACACCCACCGCCCCAAATACAGTTTCCCAGCCAATAACCCAATCCAAAGCAGTGAAAGAAATGACCACAGCGACAGCAACCACAGACAACAGACAATGTCCACAAATTTCACGCAAGTCAAGGTACAGGGGCTACTACTAGCATAATACTAAGAATGAAATATGAAATAATGAAATAAAATGGAATATGAAATAACGAAAATAACAAAGGTTAGAAGTCACCGGATTACGCTTGGAGCTGCGGCTGCTTGAGACAGAGCGGCGGGTGGCGGCAGGAGATCGGGCGGCGGCTGGCTGGCTGAAGATTAAATAAAGAATAAATCCAGACGGCTGTTTATAGAAAGATAGCATTATTCAAATGGTTATCGCAGTAGCTTCTCAAATCTCATTTTATGACGAGGACTTAGCTGAATTTAACACGCCTAGAATCAAGTCATTACCTCGTCTATAATACAGATTAAAAGAATATTTAAACGAAATTTAAGAAAGTAGAGAGTGGAAATGACATAGAATAAATCAGTAAATTGAAATGACTAGAAAGTGGAATTTAAATTCCATGGCCATTTTCATGGAAATAGTTTAATTTGAAGTGTCATTTATGTCTTTTCCCCGAAGAGCTAACCCAATTTTTACCCATTTTAACATAGTCCATTTCAACCCAAAGTAAATTTAAACAATCATGACTCAACCCAATATTCAATTCCACCAATTTAATATTTTCAATCTCAATTCAACCCGTCCATTTGACACTCTACCCATATATCATATCTCTATTATATTAAAAGTGTGAAGGGCGTTATAAATAATGTTTGAACTTTTTTGCTTTTCATTAAAAAGTCGCATCTTTAGACATAATCGTCTTTTTGCATATTCAATTTAAATTACACATAATTGTTCTTTCCCTTTTTGTTTTAAATTATTATATTAAATATATAAAAAGAATAAATGGAAAGAGTCGTAACATATATTTGAATTAAATTTCATATATCTTCTACTTGAATTAGTTTTATTCTTGTAACTCTAATGTAGTAGTTATATTATGTTAATACAATTTCAACTGGATAATTATAATAGTCTACCCATCAGAGAAACATCTATCCTTTGCTGACAGATAACAATATGAATGATGAATTTATTATGACAAGGAACGATGAAAGCATCGTATTGTATGCAGTTGTAACCCACGAATGCTATTGTAAGTGATATACTCTTTCCAAAGATCTTTACTAATTTTGAACATGTATTTTAATCATTATTTAAATTTAATATTTTTAATTGATGCACAAAGCATCCCATATTTCATATATTGTAATTAAGACATATGATTAGGATTTGCATCAAATATATGGATTTTGAAAGTGGACAGGCCAAATCCTCATATATGATAATTGTCTCAAAAATGTGTAATGTATATCTTGCTTAGGAAGAGATAGATGAAGAAGCTAAAAACAAAAAAATAAAGAGTCGATTTTCTTTGTTGGTGTTTCTTTTGATACATTTAATAATATTGAATAATTGTTAACTTTCTTATTTTCTTTTTCTTTTTGTAATTATAACTAGCAGGTTAGTTGTGATTATTGTTTGAATATTCTTTAAATTATTTTTTTAATCATTTTTCACTTCTTCTTTCCTTGATTGCGGTATGATATGTGCTTTTATTTCGTTTTTAACTGCTTATGGCTTTTTGACGCAAAGAACAGAACGTGGTCTTGTCTTTTTGTTGTACGAACAAGTCAATAATGGGTCAATACATATATGATAAGAAAAAAGTATGGTATTTTCTTTGTGGCCTTATTAGTATTATTTTTGGCTTAAAAGAAAGAAGTATTACATAATCAAGTAAGAAACGAATTTTTACATACTATTTTAATATTTTTATCCATGTCAATTGATGTGAATCTTTTCCCATGTTGAGTTTTAATCTATTTCTACTTTGTGCTTATTTAATTGAAATTGTTGTAATGTTGTTCAACAAAACGTTGGCTAGGTTCATGAAACGTATTCAATAGAAATTACTTTTAAAGAATTTTATGTACATTTATAAATTGTGAACGTTAGATTAGAGTTGGCTTAGTGGATGAGGGAGTCCAATATTCACCTTTAGGTTCATATTCAAATCCCAAGCATTATATATATATATGTATATATATATATATATATTCCTTTAGTAAAAATTCTTAATTTGTCATTGAATATTATTGTGATTTCATCAATACGGGATTTTAGCATCTGAGATATAGCAACAAAGCGGACTATCAGCCAAGATGTCTGTAAACTTCCTACTATTAAAGCATTAGCAAATCTTGTATTCCTTATGCTATAATTTTTGTCCTAATTTCCTGCCATTCTCTTCGTTTTCCGAGTCTTGTCTTTTTATTCCTCTGATAATTTGCAAAAAGGGAAAGGTTGGGATGTAGGGTGTAGAAAATAGTTTTTTCTTTTTGCTTTTGTTGATTTTTTTTTAAAAATTATAATAGATTTAAAATTTTTTATGATGAATTATAATATATTTATAATAGATAAATTTTATTGTATCTATTTAATAGATAAATTATAATATATTTAAATTTTATTGGATATTTATGTATAGCACATACAAAATCATCTTTTAACTTTTTTTCTTCAATTATTATATCGTTATTGTTATAAAATTGAATATTGACTATAATAAATATATAAAAAAGCTCTTAAGAATGAAGACTCCTAAATATATGGATAATTTCTAATGTCGACTAGGTGAAAAATAACTTGTTGTTATGATATATATCAATTATAGTGAATATCTATTAAGATCTATTTGATGTCTATTAGGATTTGATGTATTTGTCTTTTAGTGTGAAATCAGAAGCAAATTCTTCCTATAAATAGAAGGGCTTCCTTCATTGTAAATCATCCCTCAAAAGAAATAAGAATTACTCTCTCTATTCTCTCTACTCTTCTTCTTTGTTCTTTCTTATTTTATGACATTTTATCAGCACGAGACTCTACCGTCTCAAATTTGAAGGCAAAGGCTAAGGTATTATTATTTTTCTTCTTTTATTTATGGCTAACAATCTTACAAAGTGTGAGTTCGTTGCCCTTTAAAGTTCGGGCAAGAACTATATTTCATGGGTGTTGGATGCTGAAATCCACCTAGATGCTATGGGTCTTGGAGACACCATAAAGAATGAAAATACAACATCTATTCAAAATCGTGCTAAGGCTGTGATTTTCTTGCGTCATCATCTTGATGAAGTTCTGAAAATTGAGTACCATACTACTAAGGATTCACTCGTATTGTGGAATAGTCTAAAAGAAAGGTTTGACCATTTAAAGATAGTCATCCTCCCAAAAGCACGATATGAGTGGATGTATCTAAAATTTCAAGACTGTAAGTCTGTTCATAAATATAATTTTGTCATGTTCAGAATTTCTTCTCAATTGAAACTATGTGGAGAGACAGTCAATGATGATGATATGATGGAAAAAGACACTCTCTACTTTTCATGCCTCGAATGTTCTCTTACAACAATAATATGGAGAAAAGGGTTTTAAGATGTCTACTGAATTGAGTTATCATTTTCTTGTGGCTGAACAAAATAATGATTTGTTGATAAAAAATTACGAGAACAGACCAACTGGATCTGCACCATTCCCTGAGGTGAATAATATGCACGCTCACCATGCTAGACGTGGAAAAGGTTGCGGCCCTGGTCGTAGATGTGATCGTGAACGTGGTCGTGATGACCAAGAAATAAACCCTATTTCGGGTGTTAATCATTTATCAAACAAAATAAAAAAGGATGAGAAACGTGAAGCAATTACTTATTTCCGATGTGGTGGAAAAGAACATTATTCACGTGATTGTCGTGCTCTCAAGCACTTGGTTTATCTTTATCAAGCATCACTAAAGAAGAAAGAGAGAAATCTCGAGGCTAACTTTCTCTCTGAAAATGTTGTTGACATCACAAGCTTGGATGTAGCAGATTTTTTCGAGAACCCTGAAGGAAAGATTGATCACTTGATTGGTGATGGTTCCGTAAACATGGAAGAATGAATGATTTTTATTTTATTTTTTTATTATTGATAAGAGTTAATGAATAAAGAATTATGTAAAAGTAGTTGTTTGCATGAATATTAGTTTTTAATTAGTATTGATTAAGTTCAATTATATTATTGTAGTTTATTATTAAATTGAATTTATTTTTTCATTATTTATTGAAAAAAAAAAAAGAAAAATAGCGATTCATTAATGAAACAGCTAATGGTAGGTTGTATGGAAGGATGATAGTGATCTTTTGGGCTTTACTTTTCATTACTCGTTGTTGTGATAATGGAAAGGAAAATTTGTTCTTAATTATTTTATAATAATCACTAGCAGTACCCCGAAGAAAAGAAAAAAGGATCACTGGCAGTACCTTTTCAATTTTTATCAACACTATGTATCAGTTAACTTGAACATGAGGTGACTTGATAATTTACGGTATTACTAACTTATATAATTATTCTATTAAAGTTGTGCAAAGCTACAAATACGTACTAATTTTGCTTAGTAAAGTGTGATTAACAATTCCTTATAGTATAAAGTTTTCACAAAAATTTAATATATATCTTATTTGGTGTATGCTATTTTATTTGAAGATATGAATAATTTTTAAAGTAAGCTATTCAATTGTGAAGATATTTGTTTGATTGATTCTGGCACTACACATACGATATTCAAAGACGTAAAATATTTCTCTCATCTAAACATGGGTAAGATTAACGTTACTACAATTTCTGGTAGTGCTAATTTGATTGAAGGCTTCGGGAAAGCCATTATAATCTTGCCCAAGGAAACTAAACTCATCATAAATAATGCTATGTTCTCTCCCAAGTCTTGGAGAAACTTGATGATTTTTAAAAATATCTGTGAAAATAGTTATCATATCAAGGCAATTGATGAGATGAATCTTGAAGATCTTGGTATCACCAAGAATGTCTCTGGCCAGACATGTGTTATTAAAAAGTTCCCTGCTTTATCTTCTGACCTGTATTGGTCAAAGATTTGTGCAATTGAGGCACATTCTATAGTAAATTGGAAGTTTACTAATTCCAATACTTTCATACTTTGGCATGATCGCCTGGACATCCTGGATCTATAATGATAAGACGAATCATAGAAAATTCAAATGGACATCTATTAAAGAACTTAAAGGTTCTTTCGAATGATGAATTTTCATGCAATTCTTGTTATCAAGGCAAGATGATTGTGCAACCATCGCCAACAAAAGTTGGGATTGAGTCCCCCGCGTTCTTGGAACACATAGATGGGGATATTTGTGGACCCATTCACCCATCAAGTGGATCATTTAGATACTGTATGGTCCTAGTAGATACTTCTTCAAGATGGTCTCATGTGTGCCTTTTGTCATCTCGCAACTTTTCATTTACAAAATTATTGGCACAAATAATATGATTACGGGCACAGTTTTTCGATAATCAAATTAAGTCTATTCGTCTTGATAATACTGTAGAATTTTCATCCCAAGCATTTAATGACTATTACTTATCAATTGGGATAAGAACAAAACATCCTGTACCCCATGTTCACACTCAAAATAGCCTTTCTGAGTCATTAATTAAATGTTTGCAGTTGATAGCAAGATCATTGCTTATGAAAAATAAGTGGCCCACTTCTGTTTGGGGTCATGCAATTTTACATGCTGCAACACTTGTTCGTCTTAGACTGATAAATTATCATAAATTTTCTCCGTTGTAATTAGTTTTGGGTCAAGATCCTAATATATCTCATTTGAAAATTTTTGGGTGCGGTGTTTATGTGCCTATAGCACCACCAAACCGCACCAAGATGGGCCTCCAAAGAAGGTTAGAAATTTATGTTGGGTTTGAATCACCCTCCATTATTCTCTATCTTGAACCATTAACGAGAGATATATTCGCTGCTTGATTTGCAGATTGTCGGTTTGTTGATATAATTTTTCCAAAATTAGGGGGAGAAGATAGTAACATCAAAAGAGAAATTTTGTGAAAAAATCCATCACTATCTCATCTTGATCCACGTGCTTCTATTTGTGAGCAAGAAGTATAAAAGATTATTCATCTGCAGAAAATTACAAATCAAATGCCTGACGCATTTACAGATTTAAAAAGGATCACTAAATCATATATTCCTGCAGAGAATGTTCCAATTCGAATTATTGTCCCTAAAGGAGCATCCACTAGTATCATAGCTAATGAATCTAAAGCATGTTGAAGTGGGGCAGACCATTAGGTTCTAAGGATCGAAATCCTAGAAAAATAAAAATAAATGGTCAAGATGACACTACAAAAGATCCTCATATAAAAGTTTAATAATTGAGCAATGTTAATATTCCTGAAGGAATTAATGAGCCTGAGACTCAAGAAAATAAGGAACTATCCATAAATTCAAGTGATGTTGAAACTGATTTGAATCGATCTGAAATAGTAGTGGATTATGTCTTTGCATATAATATTGCAACAAAAATCATGCAAGATAGTGAGGATCTTAAATCTCGATTTATCATAGAATGTCGACAAAGAAATGACTGGCCAAAATGGCAAGAAGCAATTCAATCTGAATTGAATTCACTTGCCAAACGTGAAGTTTTTGGACCTATAGCTCAAACACCAAATGGTGTTAAGCCTGTTGGCTATAAATGGATCTTTATGCGAAAAAATAAGAAAAATGAAATACAAAGGTATAAGGCACGCCTTGTTAAACAAGGTTTTTCACAACGGCCTGGTGTCGATTATGACGAGACATATTCTCCAGTTATGAATGCAATAACATTGCATTATCTTATTAGTTTCACTGTCCATGAAAGACTTGAAATGCATTTGATGGATATGGTAATAGCCTATCTATATGAATTACTTGATAATGAGATATACATGAAAATATTTGAAGGATTTAAAATGTCAAAAGTATATAGTTCAAAGCGTCGGTAAATGTATTCCATTAGAATGCAAAGAACATTGTATGGTTTGAAGCAATCTAGACGCATATGGTATAACTGTCTTAGTGGATATTTATCTAAGGAAGGTTATACGAATGATGAAATTTGTCCATGTGTTTTCATACAAAAAACGTCAGAGTTTGTTATACTTGGTATCTATGTCTATGACATAAGCCTTATTGAAATGCCAATAAAGCTTCAAAAGGAAATTGATTACCTAAAGAAATAGTTTGACTTGAAAGATCTCGCAAAGACAAAGTTATGCCTTGGCTTGCAAATTGAGCATTTGACAAATGGTATCTTTGTCCATCAATCTGCCTACACAGAAAAGGTGTTGAAACGATTCTATATGGATGGAGCACATCCATTAAGTACTCCAATATTTGTTCGATCACTTGATGTGAATAAGGATCCATTTCGACCTCAAGAAAAGAATGGGGAACTCCTTGGTCCTGAAATACCATATCTTAGTGCAATTAGTGCACTAATGTATCTTGCAAATATTACAAGGCATGATATAGCTTTTTTCAGTTAATTTGTTAGCAAAATATAGTTCTGCTCCTACTAGGAGACATTGAAATGGGATCAAACACATATTACGGTATCTAAAAGGGACTACCAATATGGGCTTATTTTATTTTAAAGATTGCAGTTTCAATCTTGTTGGTTATGCTGATGCTGGGTACTTATCTGACCCATATAAAGCTAGGTCTCAAATAGGCTATGTATTCATATGTGGGGGTACTTCCATATCTTGGAGATCAACAAAGCAGTCTATCGTAGCCACTTCATCGAATCACGCTGAGATTATAGCTATTCATGAAACAAGCCGAGAGTGTGTGTGGTTGAGCTCCATAATACATCTTATTCGAGAAAAATGTGGCTTAAAATGTGACAAAGTACCCACGATTTTATATGAAGATAATGCAGTATGCATAGCACAACTTAAAGGAGGATTCATAAAAGGCGATAGAACGATGCACATTTCACCAAAACTCTTTTATACACATGAACTTCAAAAGAATGGTGATATTGACGCACAACGGATTCGTTCAAGTGAAAATATGGAAGAGACTTATGAATAAATTAGTCACATTGTCACTTGAACAAATCTGTTGTGCGTCAAATATTAACATATACAAAAAATATTCAGAAGATAGTGAAACATATACAGAAATATTAACAAATACAAAAAATTTAGAAATCAACGAAAAACAAGAAGTAATTAATAAAGAAAACTCAGAAAATACCAACACAGAAATAAATACTCTTGATAAAAAAGAAGATGAAAATATAATACCTAGAACATCAGAAATAAGAAACCTACATATTATAAGAATAAGTTTAAGAAATATAATCTAAAGAATGAATATGACAAATGGACACCAAAACAGATAGTTAATAAAAATTATAACTTTTTAGACCTAGACTGTGTAATTCATACAGAAAAAATAATATAATTATGGATAGGATATATGACAAAACAATTATTAGATAATAATATAAACATAACAGATGCACCAGAATATATAGAAAGAACACTAATAGGATCAGTAAAATTATGGTTTACAAATCTAACTGAAAATAGCAAGAAGGTATTAAGAACTAATAAACCTATAGAAGGAACATCATCAACAACAACTAAACTAACACCTATAGAATTATTAAAAAAATATGAAACAGCCATAAAAGATGAATTTGGTAGTATGACAACAATAGAAGAAGAACAAGATGAAGAAAAAGATACAAATAGGAATTTAATGTTAAAATTAGCAATATATAATATGTGCTATATAGATGAATATACTTGCGCATTTAAAGAGTATTATTATAAAGGAGCATATAGTATAAAAGAAAGTAAAGAAATAAAAAAATTATATTTTAATAAATTACCCGAACCATTTAGTTCAAAGATAATGAAAAGTTGGGAAGAAGCAAAAATAGTAGACACGTTAGGAGCAAGAATAAAATTTTTACAACAATGGTATAGAAACTTATGTGAAAAATATAGAGAAGAATTAAAAATGGAAAAAACATTAGTAAGAAATTTAGCATGTTGCAAAAATAAAATAGCACCCCAATTTGGATGTGAAGAAAGATATTATAAGAAAAGAAAAAGACATAAGAAATATAAGAAATATAAAAAATCAAAATATAAATACAAGAAACCAAGAAAAAGATATTATGTAAAAAATTATAAATACAAAAGACCATACAGAAAGAAGAAATCTATAAAAGAATGTACTTGTTATAATTGTGGAAAGTTAGGCCATTTAGCTAGAGATTGTAAATTACCTAAAAATCCAAAAAATAAACAAATATCAGAAATAAAAATAGATAATACAGAATATATGCAGATAGATTATATAGATTATGAATTAGAAAGTGGGGATAGTATATATGAAATTTCAGAAAACGAAACAGATAATGAAGTAGATAGTGAAATAGATGAATCAAATGACTGAAGAAGATATAAAAATAATAACAAAGGAAGAATATTTAAATGATGAAGGAACGGAACAAAAAATAATATTTGACAGTAACATATTTGATGAAATGAAAGGAAAAGAATTAGATTTAAGTGTAGAAAAAATATTTAAAATACCAACAATAAAAAATATTTTTACTAGGAAAAAGGATGAATATTATGTAGTATGCCAAAAAGAACATGTAATAGATTGTAGATATGCAAAAGGCAAAGCTAGTATACCACTAGTAACAAAAAGAATAATTAATAAGGAAATAAATGATATAAAAAGTAAAGGAGATCCAATAAAATATGTACACCTTGGAGGTACAGAGATATTAATAAAATCATGTTTTAGAGAAGGAATAGATACACCAATAGAGTTATATTTAGCAGATGATAGAATTATAAAACCCATAGAAAAAAGCATAATAACTGCCGTAAAAGGAAATCTAATATACAAAAAATTTAAATTTATAATAAGTGCAAATTATTCCATAGCGGTAACAGATAAAAATATAGATAAATCATTAGTATTATATTGGATAATATCAGGAATAGAATTAACCCCAGGAAGTAAAATATTTACAGCAAGATGCAAAAATTTATATGTATTAACAACAAAACATAAAATAACAGGAAAAAATAAGATTAACAAAATACGAATAGAAAGTCCATTCGAACAAATTGTAAAAACAATAGATTATAATGATTATAGCTACAGAGACATAGATATAGAAGAAAATTTAGAAATAGTAAATGATACAATAAGTACAACGAAAAGAATAGTTGATGAAAAACCAGAATCATCAAGCTCATCAAAAAGAACAAGTTATGAAATAAATTCAATAAGTAATTTAAATTAATATTACATAACAGGAAAAATAAATGAAAAAGAATATTTAATACTTTTAAATACAGGACAAGAAGAAAATTATATAGCAAAATATCTAGTGAAAAATGAAGAAATAAAAACTGATAATGATATGTGCCCAGATCTACCAAGAAGTTTAATAAATAGTAAAAATATAGCAGAAAAATAAATAATAATAGGAATTAGAAAAATAAAAATAGAATCTGAAGTAAAGGAAGAAATGCAAAAAGCAGATATAATATTAGGAATAAAATGGCTAGAACAAGTAAAACCATATAATATAGAACATACACAATTAACCTTAACATATAACAAAGAGAAATTATTCTTAAGAAGAGCCTTAAAATAAAATGAAAATATATGTATTACTGAAGATAGTAGTAGAAGGATATTACTGTAGATATTATACGCCCAAGATAGATATAGGAGCAGAAGCTAATTTATGTAGATATAATTGCTTACCAGAAAGTAAATGGGATAAACAGACGGATTACTGACAAGATATTGTAAGATAATTGGACACAAATATCCAGATCATCAATGTTCAAGATGTAATGGAGAAGATAACATTATTCCAGAAGTACACCTAGAATAAAATCAAGAAGATGATGCCAGCTAGAAAGATAAGATAAAAAGCAATAATGGAGATATAGCAGATACGACAACGAGAAGATATCAACGGAGTAATAGAAGACAAGATTATTTACGTAAAATTATTGTACAGAATTAGTAGACTTTAGCCTTTTCTTTTTAGCCTTCTAGCCTTTTTGACTTTTTTAAAGGCTATAGCATTAACTTTTTAACCTTCTAGCCTTTTTGACTTATTTTAAAGGCTATGACACTTAGTTTTAGGATTTTAGATTCTTTTTTACGTGTAAAAATTTTGTAAAGATTTTCATTCTATAAATGGAAGAAACCGAAGGTCCACACCCCCCTACAAATGATATCTGAGCACAGTAATTTAAAAAGTAAAGCAGTGAGATATATGTTAGATAATTGAGAATTTATATATGTTTATTGAATTAATTATGAGAAGACCATTTAAAAATAGAGAAGATTTTAGAAAAATTAAAGAATCTTTAATTAGTAATTATTCAGAATATATAAGTCTAAATAAAACAAAAGGAAACCCACAAAGATTAGCCTACCTAATTACTTTAATATCTAGTATTGAAGCAAAATTAATAATTCATTTAAAATCTAGGAGAGTGAGACACATACCACCTAATTATGGTAAAATTAGATTTAGATATCCGCCAAGATATTATAAATATGGTTTAAATGAATAAAGTGCAAAAATACAAAGAATTAAAACAAATTATTTCTGAAAAACGTAAAGAATTAAAAATAAGAATAGAAAGACTACATTATAATATATTTGCCGGAGTTAGTGAAAATTCAATAAATACACAAAAAGATGAAATATCAAAATTAGAATCACAAATAGACAGTTTAGAATATATATATCAACATGAACTATTCACAATAAAATGAACAAAGAAGAATTTATAATAGATAAAAATATATGAAAATCACGAAGGATTAAAAATAAAAATAGTATTTTCTAATCTAAGAAGAAGATATAAGAAAGTAGGTGAACATTTATATCTAATGTTAGAAAAAGAAGAATTAAAATTAGAAGATAAATTGACAGCAATGGTAAGAATAGAAAGAGAAAATGAAGAAATAGATAGGAAAAAGGAAATAGAAAAAATTAAACAACAAACTACAGAAGAAATACGAAAAATAGAAGAAACTAAAAATAGTAGGATTGTTGAATTAGAAAAAGAACTACAAATGTTAAAAGATTTGTATGAACAAAGACAAAAGGAAAAGGAAGAAAAAGATAAAAAACAAAAATTACCCACTGGTTTCCCTTGTAAGGTTTTTAATGAGACATCCTATATGCGTATTGTTAGACATTCAAGGGGGAGTGTTATGATATATATCAATTATAGTGAATGTCTATCAAGATCTATTTGATGTCTATCAGGATTTGATGTATTTGTCTTTTAGTGTGAAATTAGGAGCAAATTTCTCTTATAAATAGAAGGGCTTCCTTCATTGTAAATTATTCCTCAAAAGAAATAAAAATTACTCTTTCTATTCTCTCTACTCTTCTTCTTTATTCTTTCTTGTTTTATAACACTTGCATAATTTTTTTCCTAATTTAAAGAAACGTTTGTTCTTTTCAGTCAATAAATAAGACAGCTTATTTCCTTATAGAAAAAAGTTAGTGAATATTAAAACTCTATTCTTTAATTTGGCTTAGGTGTTTTCTAGGGGTTTAGGGTATAGGCATATACTCATGTTTTTTTTCTTTGGTTTCACCTAATAATGATCATATGGTAGTTTAGCACTAATTTGTTGAATTTTGGCCTTTTAGATATGTACGTACTGTGTTGTTTTTAATTCTATTAGCAATATATTTTGATACATTAAATAAAAATATACTTATTAGGAACATCATTGAAAAAATATTAAATTAGAGGTAAACTATTAATAATATTGATGTACCTCATAAAATAATATTCTCAAATTCATCTCAGGTATTTGTTACCATACTTCATAAGATTTATTTGAAATTGTCCTATTTAGTTATTCCTTATACATGTTTTCATAGAATTTTCATTAATCTAACAAATTTATATACATTCATATGATACACATGTACAACGCACGTGTTCGTAGCACAAGTGAGATAGCAAAAACAAGAAGGACCATGCTGCTTAAAGCTATGATGGTACATTGACATGCTTTACTTGGATAATAATTCCTATAACTTTTTACCATTTCGGAGCGAGTTTGGAGTGAGATCTGCAGGATTGATACATAGTTGATCAGTCTTCACGTCCTCAAGTACCAGACTAGGTTAGCTAAAACATATGTCAATTTAGTTTAAGCATATGTAAATGTTAAAGATGTGGCTCTAGCTCACATACTTCTCTATGAGACCCCTTCATCATCTAGCCATTATCTCTACGCGGATAGTGTACTTTATCATGATGACATTGTTGAAATTCTTTCGAGAATATCCCATCCCCACCAAGTAAGTTCAATTTCTAAATCTATCGACATAATTACGCCATTATTTGAAGTATGCAAACATAAATTATTATAATTATACATATACTAAATTATTGTCTTAAAGAAGGATTAAAGTTGTGGAGGATCAACAGATTGGATCAAAGAACAATGATCGTGGAAAAGCAAGAAAAAGGTTTCTAATAAGGAGGTTCAATAATATTGTGCTAGGATTTGGAGGTTCGATAATATAGTGATAGGATTTGGACTCCACTTTCGTTGTTTCTTTTGTCGATCGATTTTGATATGCTTTTACTTGAGATGATGGTCTATTAAAAACGACCACTTTATCTACCAAGATAAGAATAAGATATACGTATGCTCTATCCTCTTCATACTCCACTTTTAGAATTACAATGGATATGTTATTTTTATTTTTGATACAATTTTTATTCAAAAGGCCATGTGTTAAAGGTTTTTAGTTTGTACTCAAAGACAACAACAAAACCTTCTAGAAAGTTTATTATTTGCATTGAAGGTTCTTTAGTTTGTCCATTAAATAGTTCTCTTATGGTCAATTTTTAATATTGTAAAGTATTGTATCATGAATGCTCGTGGTCTTAAATATCAAGACTTCGATCCAATTTCGCTATAGGGTTTAGGGACATTTATAAAGAGAGCCTAATATATTTGTCATTGGTAAATGCCTCAAAAAAAACATATTTAGTAGCAATTAAGCAATTTCTGTTAATTAATTGTTGCTAGAGATCAGTTTTGCTATAGTGATAGGATAGAATACGCTTTTCACGATAGGATTAGAATCAAAACATGGAATGCATATTGAAACGCGTACAGATGGCACTTGAGCTTAATGCTTATACATGAGGTAGGTTTAGACTATAGATTAGGACTAGAGAAATAACGTAAGCTAGATAATTGAAAATATTAACTTGGATGAGTTCGTAACACACATGATGTAAGTAGAGTCACTAAATTTGGTGTTGGGATCTCATACGACAAATCAACTCTCTTTATATTCTTCATAGCCTATGCCTATTTACGAGGTACTAAAATTGAATGATATATCCCATAAAATTTCATAAAGTGGAATCTAGAGACGATAAAATATTTGACTTAGATTTGAATCGTTAAACTTTGTGATTCTCTAAGTATTTATATTCCTCATTCTACGTAAGGATGCAATTGAGTTGTGATGTGATCTCTCGGATAATTTTTGGAAGTAGTTATGAAGAAGGTAGAAAGATATTTGAACTTCAAAGGAAATAAGCTCAACATACCAAAGCTCTCCAATCAGTTTATACTCTGAGATGAAGATAAATAAATTTTCTTAAGAATTGGAGAATTGTAGCCAAAGTATAGACTTATAATGTTTTTTTTTTCTAGAAATGCACATTGCTTTCCCTTAATCTTTCCTATCTAATGTATGTCATTTTACTTTTTTTATGTAATACTAATTCAACATTTTTCCCAATAGAGAGGATCAAAAGAATGAAGAAAATAAAAAAGGACAAGGACATCGAAATGAGCAAGCCATTGGAGAACGCAAGCTATTCGCAAAAACTACATTAATGTTGCTAATATGGAGTATGTTGTGGTTGAGAAGATATCAAGATTGGCAAATGACAAGGGCTAAAGAAGAAGTTTTGTAAATGTTGGAAAGTTGAAACCCAGATTTTGATGAATTAAATCGTCTAAAAGTTGTAAGCATTATTTTAAATTTTATAGAAAATTCACAACCTCGCAAAACCCCACCAAAGATGTAAACCACATTTTAAGAAAAATTCACAACTTCACAAACTACATCGAAGGTGTAAACCATATTTAGTTTGACCTAAGTATATGTGTTTATTCTAATATTATTATCTTCTTCTTTTTTTTTTCTATAAGAATATATAACTTAGAGTGTTATTTGAAAATTTAAAAATTTGTATTTGCCGATCTAATGGGATTGTACTGTTTTGCCTACAAATAAACTTTGTCGAAAGAATCTCCTATGACAATTATGAGCACTTCGCCCAATTGAAAAAAATATCAAAATTTTAAGTTGCGTTGAATTTTTTTTAAAGGGACACGAACTCCCAAACACGGAAGAAAAAGGACTCATACAAGATTTGTACTTGTGAATGATTTTAGGATTTAATTATCAAAATTTCATGGCATATTAGGGGAATAACTAAGTATCTATTTATAAATATATATTAAGAAACAAAATAAATTTATTTATGTGAAATTTATAAGGGTAAAAGAGACTAACAATATTTTTTTGAGGGCCAATATTTTTTTGTTTACACTTATTCTAACAAATGAGAACTTTTAATTTTGTTTTATATGTAAGTTATTTCACCGCAAAATGATTTTTTTTTAAAAATTAAGTGTAGCAATAAATTAGTAACGAATTATCAAAAAAACAAATCACATGTGAATTTATTGATGGATTATTAATGATGCTCGTGGTTAAATTAATTTTTTCTGTGACGTTGATCATGTATAAAATACTTAATAATGAATTATCAAATAAGTACTTGATTTTACAAAATATCTATTATTGTGTACTTCAACCCATGACTTGTATACAAGTTAGTCAGATCTATCAAAAAATAAAAAAAATTAAGGAGAAGAACAAATATGAGACGGAAGAAAGATTTTGAAGGTTGTCATAAGGGAAGTGAGAAAAGAGGGGCCCAAGAGAAAGAATAAGGTGGGTTTTTTTTTGTTGAATTACAAAGAAATTGCAAAGCAAAGTTGATACGCGGGATAACGTGGGATTCTGAAGCTTATTCTTGGGATAAAATTTATACCGTGTTTGGTCAAATGTATGCCAATTAAACACAATATAAATTTTATTCCGGGCTTGGAGTAACCGGTAAAGTCTGGTAAAGTTACCTCCACGTGATCAAGAGGTCATCAGGTGTTCAAGCCACGGAAATAGTCTATTGAAGAAATATACGGAAAGATTGCGTACAATAGATCATAAGTTGTAGTCCTAAGACAATATTCCCTGAATACAAACGACCCCTTAAATTTCTAGGTCCCCCCTTTTCTCGAAGGCATAGAATTTAGGAAAAAAGTTGATATTTGAAGTGTTTCAATGTTTTATGTTGGTGTGGTTTTAGAAACGAAGCACATTACAACAACAATAAATGACATGCCCAGTGAGAAGAGGGTATAGAGAGTTGTTTTCAATACATCCTCTGACATAACACAAATCAAGTATGTAAAGCTAATCCAGTAATGAAGAAGCCATACTGAAAACAAAACAAGGGACACACCAAGTTACCAACCCATATTAAATTATAAAAGTTAGACCACCAAATATGTCATATATGTCTCCTGAATTTAACATATCAATTGTTTGCTAGTAAAGTTTAGACCATTAACCAACTATTCCTGAGGCTTTAACCCCAAGACTTACTACATCATTAGTTGGTTGGACGAAGTGCTTGTTTGGAGTGAAATCCCATAAACAAAAAACCAATTATTTGTAGTCTAGAATTCTCCAAAACCTCAATTACAGAATTTGAAATACAAGATTGAAAAAAAATAAACAAGAAATTCATACACCACAATGGAAAAGATAGCTGTACTTTGTTCACTTGCCTTGAGAGAGGAATGTTAAACCTGAGAGGGAAGGAGAAATATAGTTTAGTTCGGTCTGCTTTAAGCAAGTTATTATAATTCAGCTTTTATGAGGACACTGATTGAGAAAGCTCTGGGTTTATCATGAGCTGAAAATTGCATGTTTGTGTCTTAGTAACAAATCTATGTGGTTCAGGGGTAATATGGTATGCAACTGAAATGTCCTCTAAAATGCACTTTATGTACCTCATGTATTTGTGCTGTTCAGATTTGATAGTTTGATACTTTTATGTGTTGAGAATTTCGTTTTCTTTATTTTGAAGGCCTTCTGCATACAGAAGTTGCAGTTTTGCAGAAACTAAAAGATGCTAATCAAGAAATTTGAATCTTTTAGTATCATTGCTATTGAATCCCGAATATCAGAAAAGGCAGATGTACAGTAGAACCTAAACTTATACTCCCTTCGTTCCACAATAAGTTAATTATTGGATTTTGGCACACATGCTAAGAAAAAAAAGCAAAGACATAAATTTATCATATTTTTCTATTTTTACCATATTCAAAAGGCAAAGACACATGATACATCACTCTCAATGCACATTTAATGGAGGGTAAATTTGGAAAAAATTTCCAACATTTACCTTGAATGATTGTTGCTGGAGTTCAATTCCCCACGTTTCAATCTTGTCTCCCATTCTCCTTCTCCTCCACATATGTATGATAAAATTTTGAAAAAATAGAAGAGAAGGGGAACAAAAAAAATGACAAGGTCCGTGGATTTCCAGCTAAGTGAATTGTACAATTAACACATTTAAAACTCCAAACATACATGAACTTAGTATCATAATATTAAATTGCAATTGAAGTACTTATTCCAGCATTTGATATACTGTAATACTGATACTAATCTACCTCTTCAAGTTTGAAATTTAAAACACTACCACTTCTTGTTGGCATCACTTTATTCGTCATTACTTTAAGTGTGCACTTCTTCAAAGCACATGTTTCGCACTTGAAATGGTTTCCCCCACTTTACATTGGTAACATCCCTTTGAGTGAAGAGACAATGGCTGTTAATTACTCTGACCTGAAGAACGGCTTTACATTCTTGACCTCCTAGTTAGAGTCACTTTTTTTTCCCCAGAGAACTTCCCGGAAAAGGTTTAGTATCTGTATAACTTCCTAGTCTGTCCTTTTCTTTTTACCTTTATAATTTTTTTGTTTCTTCTTTTTTTTTTCTTCATACATTTTGCTTTACCAATATAATGCAGTCAAGCTTGATTAGCTATGGCGACCAGTTGTAGGGATTCCTCTTTTCTTTAGCTCCTTTTTGGACTGAATGCAGGTGGGAATGGTGGACGGGGTGGTGACGTGATATTAGAATGTTCTCCTACAATGTGGGATTTGAGTGCTCTGCAGCATCACATTGTATGTTTTCTTCCTTACTGTATGATATCTGATGCACAATTAATTATTAATTTAATTTGTCTTGTTATTGATTGATATATGTGTGGCACTTTCTATTCTGGTTGCCTAATTGTTTGTGACATGTTCCAGAATGCAAAGAGAGGGGGGAATGGGTCATCCAAAAATATAATAGGAACCAGAGGAGCTGACAAGGTTAGTATTTGTCTCTCTCTGGATCTTCAGTCTTTGGCATATGTATATTGTTTGTCTTTTAATAAAACCTAAACTAAGGACAGCTCGCTTGTGTGATAGGTGGTCCATGTTTCTGTTGGTACCGTAATTCACCTAGTAGAGGGTGAACTTCCATTGGCAGTTGAGAAGAGTTCAAGTTCTAAGTTGGATCCTTGGGAGATTCCAGGTACAGTTGATATTGATTCGCCCGAGTTTTCTACACAATCAAATTTGGTGGATCAAACCAGGTCAAAAGTTGAGAAGAAAGTCAAATCAAGTGGGCATCAAGCTTGTGATGGTGAAGAATCCACTACATCTAGGAGAAGAACTTTTGGTTTGCCGACCGATTCCAGCACACTGTGCTCAATTGCTAGAGACAAATTCAAATATGATGTTGATGATTTTTCTGATTGGGAGGAAGAAAACTGTGGACAAGTGGAAGATAAAGATGGTGATGATATCATGGGAACAGAATGTGAAGATGAGTTGGAAGAAACTGAAGAAGATGAGTTGGAAGAAACTGAACTTAGAGAATATAATGTGGCAGAGTTAACTGAACAAGGCCAACGAATAGTTGTTGCTCGTGGAGGGGAGGGTGGCTTAGGCAATTTGTCCCAGAGGAAAGCGTCTAAGATGACGCAAAAGGGAGCCGATTCTGATGATGAAGTATCTGATGATTATGATCATGCATCACCAAATGTTGGCTTGCCTGGCCTAGAGGTGGTACTTGTGCTAGAATTGAAAAGCATTGCTGATGTGGGTCTTATTGGGATGCCAAATGCCGGCAAAAGCACCCTTCTTGGGGCGTTATCAAAGGCTAAACCGGTTGTAGGTGATTATGCATTCACAACATTGAGGCCTAACTTGGGTAAAGTCAATTATTACGATTTTTCTTTAACTGTAGCTGACATCCCAGGACTCATAAGAGGAGCCCATGAAAATCGTGGGCTTGGACATGCTTTCCTTCGGCACATAGAACGTACAAATGTTCTAGCATATGTGGTAGACTTGGCTGCAGCACTGGGTGATAACAAAGGGAATACCACCATGGCAGCAGCTAAATGACTTGATATTGGAACTCGAGTACTATAGTGAAGGTTTATCTAATCGACCATCCTTAGTGGTGACCAACAAAGTCGATGAAGATGGGGCTGAAGAGGTATACAAAGAACTAAAACACCGCGTATCTGGTGTGCCCATTTTCCCAGTTAGTGCAGTCCCAGAGGAAGGAGTACCAGAACTGAAAGATGGTTTAAGGATGCTTCTCAGTGGTGAACAAACACAGGCTAAAATTAGATGGTATAGTTCTTCACCAAGATGCTGCTGCCTTTGTGAACATCTAGTCTTGTATCCTTTCCCTTGAAATGAGATATTTTTTTGACTTAAGGAATAAATAAAGTTGCATATTTTAATTTAGCACGTTTTGAGTAACCAATTGTTAGTTTCATTTTCAGTTTATAGGGGGGTGCGCGGATTTAATAGGTATAATAGATTCAGTAGGTTTCTAGTGAATCTATTTTTATTAGTGCGTGGATATTTTTTAAATTTTGTTTTAATATCTTTTAATAATTTACTTTTTTCGTAAGATATATTCATTAATTATTTTATCCTGTAGTAATTGCAGAGTTACAAATTTCTGTATAATAATTTATCCTATCTGTGCTATAATGTATATCTAATTCTAGATTTTCAATGTTATTTATTATCTTGTGTTGTTCTTCTCGTAGTGAGTTTTTTAAACTATATAAACTATCACATGTGCTTTTATCTAAATTTTCTAAGGTTTTTTCTATCCATACTAATTTTTCTTTTAGGTCTTCCATTATTTTTCTAATTCGGTTTCTATAATTAATTTCATTATTTAGGTTTTCTTGATTTTCTCTAGTTTTTCTAATATATTCTAACATTTTCTTTTAATCTGAATAATATCCTTCTGGGTAAATTTCTTCGTATAACTGTTCTAGACAATTTATAGTTTCAATTTCGTAGTCTATTACTTTTTCTAATATTATTTTCTTAATATCTATAATTTCTATGTTTTTAAGTATATATAAGATTAAAACTTTAAGATAATCTAAAAGATCTATTTTTAAAATTGGTTTTATTATAATATTTTGTAGTTGTTTGTTTTAGCCTTAGTAGTTTTTGCATATTTTTATTAAGAAATTTTATATCTTTATTTTTCATGTATTTATCTATATTTATTTTTATCTGTTTTTCTAGTAACTGCATATTTTTTATATCTTTTTCTAAAAATTTTATGTAACTTATCATCGTAAGTATTTATAAGAGTAGTTAGATAGTTGTGGTATATAATTTATTCTAGTCATGTAATATTTACCAAAAGCTTTTTCTAATATTATTTTTCTTATATCTGCTACTTTTATATTTCTAAGTGCATACAAAATAAGTATCTTGAATTTATCTACCATCACATCAGATATATTATCATTCATTTTCATAAAATTGCTTTTTTCAAAATATTCCCTTCAACCATGTACATAAAATATAGTCATCTTAGCTTACTATATACTAGATTATTCTTAAATAATATGTTCTTCCGTCACTATTAACATGGTAATCCGGATACTTTTTCCCTTAAACAGCGCCTCTACTCTGGTTACTCCCCGCCACGGCTTCTTGCCTCATTGGTTTCACCTTTAGGATGGCATAGTCCTTAGGGATATTTCTCCGTTTCCTCTTTGTTAATAAACTTCTTAACATATTATTCTTCGAATAATTCTACTATAAAGTAACTAATATGAATTTATTTTATCATATCATGATTGTTGGGAATTATGAAATTAGCTATTCATAATCATAAATTGATATACCTGTTCGGGTAGCTTTGTTATTTCTGAGTTTTGTTGTTCCATAGCTTTTTCCATTGAAATATGTTTATCTAATTAACTGAGTAAAAGGATCGGAAAAACACAAAACTACTATAAAAATTGAATTAATAGATAAGAATAGCATAATAACACAAAAACTATTAACATATAATTTTGATGATTTAAAAGAATTTAAAATGCACATAGATGAATTATTAGAAAAACAATATATACAAAAAAGTAATAGTAAACATAATAGTCCAGCATTTATAGTAAATAAACATAGTGAACAAAAAAGAGGAAAAAGTAGGATGGTTATTGACTATAGAAATTTAAATGCAAAAACTATAACATATAATTATCCGATACCAAATAAGATATTAAAAAAATATGAAACAGCTATAAAAGATGAATTTGGTAGCACGACAACAATCGAAGAAGAACAAAATGAAGAAAAAGATACAAATAGAAATTTAATGTTAAAATTAGCAATATGTAATATGTGTTATATAGATGAATATACTTGCGCATTTAAAGAATATTATTACAAAGGAGCATATAGTATAGAAGAAAGTAAAGAAATAAGAAAATTATATTTTAATAAATTACCCGAGCCATTTAGTTCGAAAATAATAAAAAGTTGGGAAGATGCAAAAATAGTATTTTCTAACCTAGGACGAAGATATAAGAAAATAGGTGAACATTTATATATAATGTTAGAAAAAGAAGAATTAAAATTAGAAGATAAATTAACAGCAATGGTAAGAATAGAAAAAGAAAATGAAGAGATAGATAGGAAAAAGGAAATAAAAAAAATAAAACAACAAACTACGGAAGAAATACGAAAAATAGAAGAAACCAAAAATAGTAGAATTGCTGAATTAGAAAAAGAATTACAAATGTTAAAAGAACTGTATGAACAAAGACAAAAAGAAAAAGAAGAAAAAGATAGAGAACAGAAATTACTAAATGAGATAAATCAATTTAAGGAAAAATTAGAAATAAAAAACGAAGAATTAGAAATAAATAATATAGATATTGAAGAGACAGATAATTATGAGTCCGAAGATAGTGAAACATACACAGAAATATTAACAAATACAAAAAATTTAGAAATCAATGAAGAACAAAAAATTAATGAGGAAAACTTAGAAAATACCCAAACAGAAATAAATACTCTTGATAAAAAAGAAAATGAAAATATAATCCCTAAAACAACAGAAATAAGAAAACCTATATATTATAAGAATAAGTTTAAAAAATATAATGAATATGATAAATGGATACCAAAACAAATAGTGAATAAAAATTATAACTTTTTAGATCTAGACTGTGTAATAGATACAGAAAAAACAATACAATTATGGATAGGATATATGACAAAACAATTATTAGATAATAATATAAATATAACAGATGCACCGGAATATATAGAAAAAACACTAATAGGATCAGTAAAACTATGGTTTGCAAATCTAACCGAAAATAGCAAAAAAGTATTAAGAACTAATAAACCTATAGAAGGAACATCATCGACAACAACTAAACTAACACCAATAGAATTATATTTAGCAGACGATAGAATTATAAAACCTATAGAAAAAAGCATAATAACTGCCGTAAAAGGAAATCTAATATACCAAAAATTTAAATTTATAATAAGTGCAAATTATTCAGTAGCAGTAACAGATAAGAATATAGATAAATCATTAGTATTATATTGGAAAATATCAGGAATAGAATTATCCCCAGGAAGTAAAATATTTACAGCAAGATGTAAAAATCTATATGTATTAACAACAAAACATAAAATAATAGGAAAAAATAAGATTAACAAAATACAAATAGAAAGCCCATTCGAACAAATAGTAAAAACAATAGATTATAATGATTATACCTATAGAGACATAGATACAGAAGAAAATTTAGAAATAGTAAATGATAGAATAAGTACAACGAAAAGAATAGCTAATGAAAAGCCAGAATCATCAAGCTCATAAAAAAGAACAAGTTATGAAACAAATTCAATAAGTAATTTAAACCAATATTACATAACGGGAAAAATAAATGAAAAAGAATATTTAATACTTTTGAATACAGGACAAGAAGAAAATCATATAGCAAAATATCTAGTAAAAAATGAAGAAATAAAAACTGACAATGATATATGCGCAGATCTACCAAGAAGTTTAATAAATAATAAAATATAGCAGAAAAAGAAATAATATTAGGAGTTAGAAAAATAAAAATAGAATTCGAAGTAAAGGAAGAAATGCAAAAAGCAGATATAATATTAGGAATAAAATGGTTAGAACAAGTAAAACCATATAATATAGAACATACACAATTAACCTTAACATATAACAAAGAAAAGTTATTCCTAAAAAGAGCCTTAACATGAAATGAAGATATATGTATTAATGAAGATAGTAGTAGAAGGATATTACAGTAGATATTATACGCCTATGATAGATACAGGAGCAGAAGCTAATTTATGTAGATATAATTGCTTACCAGAAAGCAAATGGGATAAACTAAAAACACCAATAATAGTTAAAGGATTTAATAATGAAGGAAGCTTAATTACTTATAAAGCTAGGAATGTAAAAATACAAGTATGGGATAAGATATTAACAATAGAAGAAATTTATAATTATGAATTAACATCAAAAGATATACTTTTAGGAATGCCATTTTTAGATAAATTATACCCACATATAATAACCAAAACAGACTGGTGGTTTACAACACCATGCAAACAAAAAGTAAGAGCAAAAAGAGTTAATAATAAAATAAGAAAGAAAACTGATTGGATAAAAGGAAGTGAAAAAATTACACAAAAGTTAGAAAATATAAACAATACTGAAGATACAGTAGAACTAGTAGTATTTTCGATAAATAAAACAGAAATAACTTTAGCTTAACTCTAATAATAACTCTAACTCTAGTTGTACCATATGTCTCTTCCGTACTTTTTAAACTGCTGAGCTCTGATACCATTTATAGGGGGGTGCGCGGATTTAATAGGTATAATAGATTCAGTAGGTTTCTAGTGAATCTATTATACCTATTAAATCCGCGCACCCCCCTATAAATGGTATCAGAGCTCAGCAGTTTAAAAAGTACGGAAGAGACATATGGTACAACTAGAGTCAGAGTTATTATTAGAGTTAAGTTAAAGTTATTCAAAGTAGAGTTAAAGAATTTACTTATAAATTATTAAATTAACTATGCGAAGACCATTTAAAAATAGAAAAGCTTTTAGAAAAATTAAAGAATCTTTAATAAGTAATTATTCAGAATATATAAGTCTAAATAAAACAAAAGAAAATCCACAAAAACTAGCCTACTTAATTACATTAATATCTAGTATTGAATCAGAATTAATAACACATTTAAAATCTAGAAGAATGAAACATATACCACCTAATTATGATAAAATTAGATTTAGATATCCACCGAGATATTATAAATATAATTCAAAATGAATAAAATACAACAATATAAAGAATTAAAACAAATTATCTCTGAAAAACGAAAAGAATTAAAAATAAGAATAGAGAGACTACGTTATAATATATTTGCCGGAGTTAGTAAAAATTCAATAGATACACAAAAAGATGAAATATCAAAATTAGAATCACAAATAGATAGTTTAGAATATGTATATCGACATGACCTATTCACAATAAAATGAATAAAGAAGAATTTATAATAGATGAAAAAATATATGAAAACTACGAAGGATCAAAAATAAAATATAGTCATCTTAGCTTACTATATACTAGATTATTCTTAAATAATATGTTCTTCCGTCACTATTAACATGGTAATTCGGATACTTTTTTCCTTAATCAGCGCCTCTACTCTGGTTACTCCCCGCCACGGCTTCTAAACTATGGCTAACCATTGCTTGTTATACGTAAGCTATTTGTAATGTATAAATTATATTGAAATAACTCAATGTGTATGTGTATTATATTATGGATAGCCCATGATGTAATGGAGCCAATCAGATTAGCAAATTGTAATGGAGTTAATCAGATTAGCCAATCAGATTAGCAGATTAGCACGTTTTGAGTAACCAATTGTTCGTTTCATTTTCAGATCTCTCAAATGGGTTTAAAACTAACCATTGCTTGTTATACGTATGCTATTCATAATGTATTAATTATATTGAACTAACTCAATGTGTATATGTATTATATTACGGATAGCCCATGATGTAATGGAGCCAATCAGATTAGCAAATTGTACTGGTCGTAGTAAAAGAATCTTGAAAACTTTATCGTGGAAGAAAAAGTGATATGCTTCTCTCTTTATTAGTACATAAGAAGATATATGCTGCCTCTTTTCGTAAAAGATACGTGAAAGCTTTGGTATGTAATTTGCAAAAGCAAAAGGGGATTGATGATTGATAAAGGGGAAGAGGATTCAAATTATATCTTTAACCTTTGCGAAAGTCGTAACACGCCTTAATTTTGGGGTTTCTATAATTCCTTAGCCCCACCCCTCCCCCAACTATTTATTACTATATTTCATTAGCATGTATTTGCCTGATTGAACTACTTATTTAGTCCATTGAAACACGGTGATTTACAAGCACCATTTAAATTAAAAAAAAAAGAGTTTAATATGTTTATATATTTTGTTGTAAATTCTCACTATCCACATTTCACAAATTAAAAAAGAGAAAGAATTATCAATGAACTTTCCTCTTTCCCAAAATTGAACAAACTTGATCATCTATCAAAATAGATCCTTTTCATCCATTCTCCCCATTCTTTAGTTTCACTCCTCGTGCTAAAATTGTTGCTCATATTAACTTGGTAATGCACTGCTGATTTTGCTTCGTGGAGATTGATGTCGCCCAAAACTATACTCCAATGAGAAGTATAATGTGGTCGATTGCAAATATAATAACCCAACTAGGTTGGGATAATAACCCAACTAGGTTGGGATCGATCCCACAGGAAAAACGTGAACAACTGCTTGAATTTGATGGAATCCACGAGCAGTACAGGAAAGTAAATGGGGGGAATTTTGGTATCAATCAAATAGTAACCAAATCTTGAGTGCTTTTGAGTTGTAGACAATATGAGACGAACACTAGGCTTGTGTTCCCCTTGGCTTCTCAAATTCGTAAATTTCTCGTGATCAACCCAACTATTCTATTGTTCTGTATGCAAAGTCTACAAGATAGGTATTATCAGCCGCCTTGTGGGCGCGTAGATAAATCTCACCCTTTATCGATTAAGTCTCGGGGCGTCGCCTTGTTGCTCCTTGCTACGATCTCAGTTTACTATCACCTTTTGGGATCTAGTGATTAGATGAGATGACGGTGACTAAAAGGTGGAGGTGAATCCCAAATCACTTTCCTAATCTTCTTTTTCCAATCACAAACTCCCTTGTGGGGATGGATGCGAATACAGACTATCTCAAGTTATTGCAGCTACTTGAGATTAATTATTGTGAAGAAGATTAAGATACATGTAAAAACCCTAGAATAGATGAATATCACACTTTCTCTACGTAGCTAATCCGCCAGGGTTCCCATAACCCTAGTCAAGGAGATAAGCCGCTCATGTTTGTGCAAAAAACCATGATTATCAATGAAGAACACATAAATTCAATTGCGCAAGAATAAAATGAATAAAATTCAAAGTCTTTAATTGAATAAAAACCCAAAATCTCAAGAGCAATTGTAAGAGTATCTTAATAATATGTAAAAGAGCGTAAAATAATGCAATCTAATAAAAGATAAACCCTAGGGTATTTATAGTATCTCAAAATAACATTAAAGTCCTAATAAAAATGAAAAAGGTAAAGTTATGTCGGTAGTTGGTAGGACTCAGTCTTTTTTCGTATCGGCATCACATGAGTCGTACCATGCCTTCTCGTATCCGTTCCAGTGTCTGTTCTCCCAAGGCTTCAACTTTCTGTTCAACATACGACTTCCTCTTATGAGTCGTACCTGAGTGTACGACTCGTGTCCTTCACTCGTATCTACCTAGGACTTTAGTCTTTCCAAGTATTGAAGACTGGTTTGTATACGACTTCCCTAGACGAGTCGTACTCAGACTTCCGACTCGTATACTTCTGAGACTTCAATTCTTGAGTAGTAGCTGAGATTCTGTTATGCTTAAGACTTTTCTATACGACTCGTATCCTAGATTATGACTTGGATAATAGAGTTGTATCTTTCTCATACTTGGCTTTTCAGATTAGCTCTTGGTTCTATTGTGCTTACGATTCAGAATACGAGTCATATCAGATGTTTACGACTCAAGAGCTGACTCGTATCCTGATCAGAGTTGTTTTTTTAAGGTTTTTTTCTTCTTTTTTTTATTCCAACACCATTGTAGACCTATTTTACCTGCAATACATACCAAAGTGCATTATATCTAACAAAATATCCTAAGTTCACGCCTAAAATCGTGGTTTTAAACACCGAAAGTGTCGTGTTTCCATGCCGCATCAACACTCTCAACTTAGAATTTTGCATGTCCTCAGGCAAACAAAACCAAAGACTACTTTCTAGTACAGAGACGATGCTTAAACAAGAAGATCTCAAGAAACCCACGATAGTGATTTTGAACTCAAGTTAAATCTTGTTGTTCCCCTCCTAATTCTAACTTTCAAAACCTAAACCGCGTATAACAATTTATCACATGTGTAAACATGAGGGAATCCGATGATGGCATTACCAATAGACACTTGGACATAGACACAAATTACATTCATCAAACAATCTAGCAACCTAGCAGCATAAACCAAGTGCACTCATGGTCAAAGAAATCCTATTCACTCTTCGTTTGGATAAACCAATCTATTTAGGGATATAACAAATGACTCTCTCGCTCACAAAAAAGTATCGCCGATGCGAGCAGAATACCATAGGCTTGCCCTTATGCTTTTTGCCTAAGTTGTCAGACAGAAATTGTAAGATCATTATAGGATTTTATTCAATTTGTAACGTAGGCTTGGGGCTGGTATGATCTCTTTTTGGGATTTATTTTGTGACTAGGCCTCCTGGACACTACACATTTCTCGGAGTCCACTCTCTTTTCACTTCTTCTTTTATTTCCGCCCTTATGTCTCTCCTTTTCTTTTAAGCACATTTTAATTGGGTCAGGTGTGATTTTTTAGCATTTTATTTTTCCTATTATTTCTCTTTTGGTTTTCATAGAACTTTTCTTTCTTTTCTTGTCACCACACCTGCTCAAATTTTAACTATTTCTATTCCACACACTTTCTTCATACTCGTTTTCTCTCACGCAACCCTATAATTGCCACCCTCAACTTAGGCTATTTGCTTGAGTTGAGGTGTACAGTGTACAAAGGAGGACCAGGGCCAAATAGGTTCATTGTAAGGTAAACGAGAAGGTGATAGGTGTAACAATAAAAATTTATCGATGAAGGCTTAAATATTTGGATCAAAGGGGATTTATTCACTTGGTTAGGGCATTTTAGGCTCAAGTGGGCTAACACAAACAGGGCCTATGATCACTTCCTACCTAACTATCCTGGACCTAGGTAAAAGCAACCAGAAAAGTTCTAGATTCCAATACACCAGGAACTCAGTATATCTCACGCACACTTGCATAGGGATACATTGCTATGTACTACTTATCCTACTATGCAACTGCTTTGTCCCTAACTATTCTATCCCTAATCGTAATACCATTTCCAGATTCGCAACTGTCTCACAAGTATATAATTTACACAGAATAACATTATTGATTTCGGAGGGACACACTTTTCCTGTTAAATTTTAGCACAATTTAATATAGCTTTTCACATAAGCATTTCAAATCAGCAGTGTTTCAAAAACCACAAATAAAAATCAAAACAAAATCTTTTATTACAACTGAAATTTTTTCAAAATCCTCAAAAATAATAATAAAAAATAGTCCGCTACCATAGGCGCGCTAATTTACTCCCTATCTCAGCTGCCCGTATCAAACCTGCAAGTCATAATAGACTTTCAATCTTAGCAACTTATACTTTTTAGCTACTTCCAGATATTTTGGAATAACCCTCACCCCAACTAAAAGTTGGTGAACTATCCCTAGTGCTGCAAAAATGAATCTAGTAAGGATAAAGGTCATACATAGGTGCTCAAGCTGCCGAGTCATCGACAGTCATATGTGGGCCCTCAGATCGGGTCCCACTCTCATTAGCTATCATCCTATTAGCTAAGACTAGATTAACAACAGTAGTCGGGGGCCTAGAATCACCCTCCATCAACATCAATTACTAGTGGTCTCAAACCACCAGCTTCAGCGACCATCTTTCGGACCCGTGTCTGTCGGTCCAGCTCATTCGAAATACTCTCATGTATGGCCTTTTTCCTAGTTGCTCTATCTTCCTTTTTCTTTCTCTTTCTCTTTATTCTTTGTTCTTTGGACTACTCAATTGGTGCATTATCTAGGTATGCCCAAATATTAAGCACATGGACAGTAGGAATCACTGTCTCTACAACGAGCTCAACAACCACCGGTATCTCATAAAGCTCCGAGACCATTTTCTTAATTTGGCAAACTCAGCTCTGATACCAATAACATTGGGCATATTTTCTCCACATAACTGTCGAGTGATTCTCGACTCAAAAGAATCTAGACGCCCTTAGACTCGCCTATCCTGGTCTTCAAACCGCCTATTAAGCTAATTTTTCACTCCTCCTTCTATGTGACCTACTTTTGCATCAAGCGTGGCTAATTTGGTCACAAACTTGGTCTATGCAGCTTGGGAGATTATCATAATATCGAGAGGCATACGTCGTGGACTAGGTGGCATAGACTGGACTGATAGTGAGGCACTAGAAGTGCCCGCTGCATCAGTATGAGAGCCCTCTGTCTGTGCTCCTACCTCAGTAGCCTCAGCTGTAGCAAGAGAGTTAGTATGATCATCATGAGGGAAAAATCCTACAAAAATATCTACTTCCCGTCTCACTGGTTGGGACAAAGGGTTGGCCGTATCTCTAATCAAGCCAATGTCAAATGTCCTCTAGGCATCGATTATTTCATCTATCCCAGGGAGTTCCAGTACTCCCGCAGCTATGCATATCTGTGTGATCATACATGGTAGGACAGTAATGCTTTTTGAACGTCAACTACCCTATCCCTCAACTCTCGAGATAGCGACTCGATGATATCAAACTCGTAACCGGCCATAAAACCAGCTATCATGGCTGCCCGGAACGAGCTTAGAATATCATCACCTGTGGTTGGACATAGATGGTGTCGGGATAGTGTCTACCAAGACTTTCCCTCGAAATTGAGGGTATTCTTCTTTATCTTCTGTGAGACCACCCCGGGTCCTCCTACAACCCAAACTACATTTACGCCATTCGAAGCAATATGCTTTGCAATCCACCTAAAAATTACCATTTTATCTTCAGAACCCAACGTCCACCGAGTTATCTTCCTCATCTCTTCCATCCTATATTCCATCTCTGTTATGTTGATTGGAGACTGATATTTTAGTCCATACAAAAATATCCCAATAGTGCGGGAAGAGATATCAGCCTAAATTCTATGAATCATAAGGGAAGTGATAGGCTCACCTCCCTTCCACAACTGACCCTATGGATATTGCCTTTGCAGTTCACCTTTATATATTGCATAAAACTCACAAATAAGGACTTCACTATATCTTTCGAGTGCTCTCATCATCCACTCAAATCTATATTGTCTAAAGCATTCTTTAAAACCTTGTAATTCTGACATCCCTGTAGTAGTTAGTCGTTGCTCTGGATATAGTACTCTCTTTATCTTTCCACCAAAAAGTATGAACAACCCACTGCTGAATGTCTCATGTATACTGGGGTACCTCCATCATTGAATAATGGGAACCGGAGAAGTGGTCAGTGCAAGTGGAGGGAGGGGAGGGGAGAGGGCAGTCCTGTCTATCTATAGGGGTAGCATATACCTCTTCGGAACCCTGAGTTTCTTCTGAACTTGCTTCGACTGAACTAGATTTAACCTCATCATCATCGTCGTTGGTAGGCTGTGGTGAGTGGGGAAAATATTTAGTGGGATTCTTCCTCCTCGAGCCTTTTAAAGGTGATTCTGATTCTTGGGGACCACCTTTTTTCCCCTTTAGCTTTCTCAGTTGCCTTACCCTTTTGTAAAGATTTCTTTGTTGTGGTTCCTTCATAAACTTCACCACTGCTAGTGGATGATGTCTCGTACTCTGAATAACTCAATTCCACACTAGCAGCTGGTGCTTGTTTATTGTTCTTCTTAGTAGCTTGTTTGGATGAGGAGACGTTCTTTGGGGGCATGGTTACTGATTTTGATTTTGTGCCCAGGTCAATAACACTCCTACTTACTAGTCGTACCGTCTAAATACGACTCGTAAAGAGTCTGTATGATAAAAAATTCCTCAACTCCTCTGAGTATTTTTTGATTTCCTTAGCCTTGCACACTGATCAAACATATTACCCTATAGTTAAAATAGTACAAAAACATGGGTTGCCTTCCACACAGCGCTTGTTTTAACATCATGACATGATGTGGCTAAGTTCGATACTCAAATTTCACCAACTAGCCTCATGGGTTACCTCCCATGCAGCGCTTGATTTAATTTCACGGCACAATGTAATTGCCTTGATTACTCAGTCTTCATCAAGGTCAACATTAGCTACCTCATTCACGTCTTCTGTATTTCCCAAGTAGTGCTTCACTCTCTACCCATTTACTTTGAACGGGGACTCACCATCCCTCTTCAATTCTAAAGCACCATAGTGATAAACTCTTGTAACTCTGAATGAACCATACCATCTTGACCTTAGCTTACCTAGAAACAAATGAAGCTTGGAATTATATAGCAGTACCTGGTCACTGATAACGCTTAACTTACACTTCAATTTAGTGCAAGATGGTCATCGTTAATATATTTACCCAACTTTGGAGTTGGGGTCAAATCCATAGGGAACAATGTGATTGGCGATTAAACTAGTTTGAAACTAAAGATGCAAGTTAAATTCAAACAAATGATACGAAAAGATAAAATGGGGGGTTTTGGAGATTAACAAATAGTTGTTGGTCACTTTAGCTTCACTGTTTGTAATCAAGAGTTTATGAAATAATCAGAATTATATTCACTAGGGCTTTCGATAAATGACAGATACTAAAAGTTGTTCAAGATTCTCATGGTGGGTAGGATAATAAGCTATCTTTATTGATGTTATGCTTAAATGTCTCTCGACATACTTAAGTGTTTAATTTTCTAATCCTCTCGGACTTAGGGAATTTCTATCTACTACTTAGATTTTACCTCAGGTTAACCAACCTTGTTACAACGCTGATTATTAAATAAAGTATTTTCGAGTTTCTGTTGATAATTCACTTCCTACTATATTTGATTTCTTTCTGAAGCAAATCAAAGCAGGTGTGTCTACTGTTTGAAACCAACAGACGTTAATTAAAACTTCAGAATTATCAAGAAATCCTACTACCTTTTGAATCTTGAACACTTAGCACCTTATCAAGACCTAACCCTAGATCCCATAATTCAGGTTAAAGGAATTTAGCCGCTCATGATGTAATAATCGAAGCAACTAGTTGAATTCATGATTTGAAAGATAAACTTACCACAAAATGAATAGAAACTAGAGATTCTAAGATTAAATAAAAATGGAAATCTCAAAATAATGATAATAATCTCTTCAAAGTATTTGCTTTTTCAAGCCAAGAAACTCGAGAGAAAAAATATCAAATTACGTCTCTTAAAACTCAAGTGCCAAACCCTTAGAAAAACCCTAAACAATGCTTTTTATAGTTAATCCTAAATAAGAAAATAAAATCACAATGTTCAGAAAATCCTTCGTAATAGGTGACGGCATTTGTGACGGCGTGTCAGGGTCCTGACGACTTATCAGGAATGTCGTCAGGCCCTCCAGCATTCTTGGCATCTTCTGCTTTAACTGACGATAAATCTTGATGACTTATCAGATACGTGACGACATATCAGAAAGGTCGTCACTTTTTCATTCAAAATTTGATTCTCTGCCTACACTTGACGGCAACTCTGATGCCTTATCATAGTTGTGACGCCATGTCAGAAATGTCATTATAATTTTATTTTAATCCTTCTAACACTGCAACACCTGACGTGATTTTTGATAACTTATCACAGGGCTGATGACTTATCAGGAATGTCGTCAGCCACACTTCCAGTTCTTTTGCATCAATTTTTAGCTTTTTTGCTTCCATTTCCTTAAATTTCCCTTGCATCATGACTTTTACTGCAATATCAAAGTAAAATAATAAAAAATGACAAAAGTTGCTTAAGACTTCGCAATTATTCTTAGTTAAAAGCCTTAAATGTGTTAGCGTCTGCTGACACATCAGCACTCTCAACTTAAAACAATTGCTTGTCCTTAAGCAACTAAAACACAATACTATGATGATTAACCAAGAGACCATAAGATACTTATGACAGTTGATCATCAATTTTAGTTCCAAACACATTACTCTCTCCATTTTCAATCTCTTTAAGCCCAGCTGTGTATATCCATGAAGATCAACAATGTGACAGAAAGGAATCAAGATATGGCATCAACTTAACAACAATAACTATGCATATGTACAAATTACACTACCCAAACAAGTAGGCAACTAGTAATGCAACCAATGTGCCCTTACAACAACGAAGTCCCTCCTTACTCATATATGAAATCAAGCATGTAAATGCAGGGATGGTCAAGAGACACTCACTCTCAGAAAGACATTCCAATCAATGCATGTCAAATACCATATGCTTGCCCTTATTTTCATTGCCTAAGTTTTCAGACAGTTAAGTTAGGATCACTGTAGGTCTTTTCTTTGGCTTTGTAACGTAGTCTTGGGGATGGTATGATACGCAAGGATATTTAAATTAACTAAGCCTCCGTGGTACTACACTATTTTTGGGGTCTCACTTATCAACCTTTACTTAATTCTCTCCTTTCTTTATCACATATACTCCTGATGGGTGCGGTATCTTTTTTTGACAATCATTTCTTTTTTTTTTCACAACTTTTCTTTTTTTATTCTTTTTCCATCGCTCCTAGCTTTTTATTCTTTTCTTTTATTCTACCTTTCTTCATACTCATTTTACGTCATGCACCCCTATGGTAGCCACCCTCAACTTAGGCAATTTGCCTCAGTCAAAGTGCACAATGTCCAAGGAAGACAAGGGTCAAAAAAGGTTCATTGTGATATAAATGGGAAGGTGATAGGTATAATAAAAAGAATAGCCATTCAAGCTTAAAATCAGGATCAAGGGATATTAGTCACACATGGAAGGTCATTTAGGCTAAAAGTGGAATAATATCAACAACGACCTATGATCCTTTCCTAACATCTATCCTACAACCAAGGAAAGGCCAACTGGGCAAGTCCTAGATTTAACACACAATGGAAACTAGGTAGCATATCACACATACATGGCACAAAGGTATATCACAAGCTACTACCCATTTGGTTTATGCAAATGTTAGCAATGATTATCGTGTCCCTAATACTAATGCCATAAAAAGATTCACAATAGTCATTTATAGATGCTTATCACACAATTACTAGATAGACAATTGGAGAGGTATTTATCATTCCAAGAAAAATCAACAAAAATACGTCAACTATCCTAGATATTTATTTTCCCCTCATTTAACCACAACACATCACAAAACAAACACAATACGCCTAAACATGCTGGCTCTACTAGGAACAAGACTCCAGGGCAAAGACGTACGGCAACAAAAACCCTAAGAGGACATCAACACCCATAAGTATCCCCACTCTCAACTTAAAATCATGCAATATCCCCAATGCATCAAAACAAAACAAGAGAGTTAGAAACATACCTGTGGCACTACGGGTGCAAAGATCTGATGCCAATCACATAATATAATACAAACAACAAAATACCTTGGGTTGCCTCCCAAGAAGCGCCTAATTTAGTATCGTGGCTTGACTCAGTTATCTTGACTACTCAGACTTCATCAAGATACCTTGTTGATAATTATTTATGTCTCCACTTGGAGGATTTGAAACGTCGACCCAACTTTTGATTAATACATCTTCGAGGGCATTGGGCAAACGTACGAATATAATGATACTTTATTTATCTCGCCACTTTGATGACTTGAATATCTTACCCAACTTCATATCAAATTTTTGGATAGGCTCATTGGGTATTGATGAGATTATCAATAATCCACTTGATGCACATTGAATTTTGCCTTTACTAACCTTCAATTGGGGGGTTTCATTTTGCTCTTTTTGAATGCCAAACTCCAAAATATAAGGATTATGTTCCTCATCCTCAAAATACCTCAGTTGCTTGGGCAGGTAGACTTCCATCTCATCCACCAAGCACAATGTTGAAAAATGGTTTGAATGAGGTTTTCTCCTTAACCTGTCTAATATCTGATCCATGAAAGACATAGGAAAATGATCCTTCTGAGTCCATGCATTTAAATTTCTATAATCCATGCACATTCTCCATCTAGTGACTGGTCTCAGAGGCACTAGCTCATTCTTCTCATTAGGCACAACAGTTATTCCACCTTTTTTCAAAATACATTAAACCAGACTAACCCACTTACTGTCAGCAATGAGAAATACTATATCAGCATCCAACCACTTGATAATCTCTTTATTCACCACCTTCTACTTAGGAGGATTAAGTCACCACTGATGTTCAATAGATAGAACATACGCGGGTTTAAGTTATATTTTGTGAGTAAACAACTCAGGCGGAATACCCACAATATCTGCAATAGACCATCCAATGGCCCTCTTGAAATTCTACAACACTGATAATAGTGCTTCTACTTCTGACTGTCTTAGATCAACTATAATAATGACCGGAAAATTATTGTTGGCCCCTAAAAATACATATCATAAGTGATATGGGAGGGCCTTTAACTCTAACACAGGTGGTTCCTCCATGGATGGGCGAGCAGGTGGAGTTGTTCTATTATTCAAGTCCAAATCAAGCTTCTTTGGAGCAAACTTTTAAGAACCACTCCCATACAGTACACTTACCAACTCATTATCTCCTTGATATCCTTAGAGTCCAAATTCATAATTACAGCTGCCAGTGCTTCACCACCTAGTCTTTCTTCAATAAGAACAATCATATCAGAACCATTATCCCATAAAGTCACTTCATTAACACCATGGAATAAGTCTTCCTCCCCATCATACATATTAATAATAGATATCACTCTTAATTTAATAGGCTACCTCATGGACTTGCATACATTGAATATCACCTGTTCATTATTCAATCTCAGCATTAGATGCCCCAGTTCCAAATTAATCAATGTCCTTCCTGTATCCAAAAATAACATTCCAAGGATAATAAAGACTTAGAAGTCCACTTCACAATCTAAGACAACAAAATCAGTAAGGGACATAAAAGAAGCCACCTTCACCAAAGCATCATATAAAATAGCAATTGGTTTTTTCACACTTCTGTCTGCCATTACTAGTCTCATGATGGTGGGTTTTGGAGCTTCCAACCTCAATTGCTTGGATATAGCAAATGGCATGAGGTTGATGCTAGAATCTAAGTCACACAAAGAACGCGCAAAGTTGGAAGATCCTATGGTTCAAGGTATAGTGAATGCACCAAAGTTCTCTTTCTTCTCCACCAATAATCTCATAGCTATAAAACTATAATGATGAAAATTATCAACTGGCTCATAACTGACTTCTTTCTTTTTGGTGATCAGATCCTTCATAAAATTTGCATATCCAGGCATCTACTCCAATGCCTCTACCAATGGTATATTGACTGACAGTTTTTTAGCATAGATAAAAATTTCTAGTACATACCATCTTCTTGTTTCTTTTTTAGCCTTTGAGGATAGAGAGGAAGAGATTTGAAAATGGGTTTTAGCACAGGATCTGTAGCCTTCTCTTCTTCTCTATTCAGCTTGCTACTACTCCCTACATCAATCGACTCATCTATAGTGGGTACATATGGATCTGTAGTGACCTTACCACTCTGAGTGGTAATGGCATGGGATTGACTATTGTTTCTAGGATTTACCACTGTATTGATTAGAAGAGTACCAGGCTATCTCGAATTTACTGTGGCTAACATTTGACCAAATTGTTACTCCAACTACTTGATTGTTGTAGCATGTGACTCAACTTTCTAGTCTAATCCTAACCGATCAACTTTGATACCCTTCAGGATATTCTCTTGACGTTCTTGCCCTTTGACTATCTTAGACAAGAGTGCCTCTATTCTAGACTCTGGATCTCGACTACCTATTGGAATATACTTGTGACTCTTCTCCTTATAGTCATTCTTACACCGCCAATCACTATCTCTATCTCAACTTCTATCTCTTTATCTATCATTATAATAGTTTTAACCTTGATTTCCTTGCCCTTGGGCTCATAAATCTGCAAATCTACGATCAAGATACTTTACCTCTTCTTCAGATTCAATCTTGAATGGTTTGGAAATATACCCTTATTGTAACACCCCGATTCACTGAACCGAAATGCTACACCGTGCTCATGACCCCGAAGGACCACAAGCTAACCCATAACTAATATCTGTACCTGTAAACTACATAATATCTTATAAAATATATGAAAACATGAACTGTAAGGCCATAAGGTTCAGTACTAATACATATTTTAAAAATATGGTATAACAATACCAAAAAGGAACATAAATACTAAAGTCTAAACATCTAATCTGACATCTAGTCTAAAGCCTCTAACTGAACTAAATAAGGAGTTGATGGGACATGTCCCCAACTAACTCCAACTACTGAAATAACCTAAAAGCTGAAATAGAAATGAAATCATCATGTCCTCGAAGGATGAGGACTCACGTATAACTCTGACTACTGATCCTGGAATCTACAGTTAATTTAAATATTAGATCTATATGTTTTTATGTTGTTTTGTTGGTTTCAAGTGCTATATTCTTGTTCCCTAGCACCTAGGGAGTCTATATCTACATTTGGAACAAGATTTGGTTGTTTTTGAGCTAGATCCATCATTGTTGTGCCTTGTTTGAAGCTTTTTGAGGTGGGATCTCGTGGTGCATATTATTTTGTGGCATGTTTGTGGCTGATTTTGTGTTATTTGAGCTTTCCTTGACCCAAGTAACCTAGATCCAAAAGAAAAATTGAAGTTAGAGTTCATTTGCCTTGTGGTCAAACTTTGGTCAACTCTTGAATATTCATATTGTTCTTCACCATCTTCATTGCTTGTTGAAGAAGAATATTCAAAAGGGGTGTTATATCCACAAAAATAAAGAAATAGAGTGAAAAGTTATTTGTGCAAAAGAATATTCCAAAAATATTCAAGTCATCCAAAAGAAGAAGAGACAAAGGGAATAATCAAGTACAATTGAAAGTACATGGGGGGACCAATCCATTTTGAATTCATTTGAAGCTCCAAAAGGGATCCAAACCTTCAATTTTTCCCTCCCAAATGAAATTTCATCTTATTCTAAGTGTTTTTGTCCGAAACAAGTGAATTGGGATTTGAAAATTTTTAAAAGTGACGTCCAATCACAAGTTGCCACATCATCACTTATACAAACGACCATATTGAGTTCTAAATTAGATTTCCTAGTTTCTAATTGTTGTTTCTAGTTTCAATTTTGTTGTTCTTTCACTAAATATCAAAACATTAAGTACCTACTAGTTTGGTAATTAGATTAGAATCCGATTATTTCGTGTCTTCAATTTTTGTGTACTTTTCTCATTTTTAATTCGTAGTAATTTGTTGGTTCAAGTCCATGAATCATTTTATTTGATTCCTATCAAAAAAAATTGATTCCATACCAAAGCATATTCACCACTCATTCACTTGCCAAGTATTTCTTAAGTTTTTAACACTTTTGAGACCAAGTGTGAGGTAAGATCCGAGTGTGAGTGTGGTGAGGCCTTTTTGACCTAACTTGTTTGCTCATTTTGTAGGTTGTTTTGCTTGCTGTTTTTTGCACTTTTTAGGTACATTTTCCATGGAATCCGAAGGTACTACTTCCCAACCATTGGGAAATGATGCTATTGGAGCCTTGATGGCTCGAATTGATGCCTTGGGTCGAGACTTTGCTCAAAGAATGGAAGATAGTCATGATGCCTTGAGAAGAGATATGAAGGGTGATATGGATTCAATGAGGGGTGACATGATTAGAATTAGAGAAAGGGTTGATAGACTATGTCCACCAAAATCTCCACAAAATTCAAATCCCCAAGTTCCAAACTCACTTGACCAAAGGCTACCTTCACAATTCCAAACACATCAAGTCCAAAGATCCTATACTTTACAAAATCCAATGACTCCTCTCCATGAGTTAGAAACCAAAGAGAGTGAGGCCAAGCCTCATGATGGAGAGAAAATGAATGGTGAGGTACAAGAAGAATTTAAAGAAAGAAGGGAAAAGGAAAGGGAAACCATGGGTAGTGAAGTTGGAAAGGGAAAAAATGCTTCATTGTGGATCTTGTCCACAAAGGACCCTTGTTATTCACTAACCCAAATTCTAGAATTTTACCTAGTATTTTCTTTTCTCATGTGCAGTTTCAAGACCCTAGAAGTCCCAAGGAGAAGCCCAACAAAGTTCCCTTCAAGCCTTTGGCCGAATGTCCCAATTTTGGGACAAGTGATGAAGAAGTTTGTCCAAAGGGAAAACTTTACATAATCCCTTGTAATGTGGAGAATGAAGGATGCCATAATGCAAACCCAAGTGAATAACACACTTCCCATGGTCTACAAGGTAACAAAGCTATCTTCTACACCTCCTTAAACTTAAAATGTCGCGATGTGGCTAGTAGTGGCCAAAGTGGTGTAGTTTCGGATTTTCTTAGTAAATAAGTGTGTAAATCTTCCTTTTTTGATACTCTTGGTGTTGTTGGGTTGCATAAGGACCAAAATGTTGTTGTGAGTATGCAAGCACTAGTTGATCCTTTAGATGACAAAATCAATTCTTTTCGTAAGAATGATTTGTGTGCATCTAGTGCTAGCACTTATAACTTGAATAAGGTTCCATTACTAAGGGACAAGAGTATTCACACACTAGTGGCCTTCCCTAGTACAAACCAAGGTAACTTGGGCACATTCCACACTCCCTTGAGTTTAAAAACTTGTGATGTGATTTTGGGTACATCTAGTATAGAAGCACATGTTTCCTTCTTTGATAATGCTTTGGGTAAGTGTGATACCCTAGTAAATGGAATGAGTATCCTCGGTTTATTCCCTTGGCCACTTCACCTATTTGATCCCGGAGCATTAGTGGGGTGGGGAAGGGATTGTTTCGGCTTGATCTTATTGTGTTTTTATGTTTACCTTAGCCCTATCATTTATGATGCATATACTAAATGTTACATGGACAAAATAAGGGATTGCTGGTTGTATTTTAAAAGTGTACCCCCTCGGCATGATGTCTTCACACTTGATTCCTTCCTATACTAACTCTTTGCCTATGATGATTAACCATGTTAATTTTGAATTGGTATTATGTAGAGGTAGTAAGTTTGGTGGCTGGTTTCCTTTATTTAATGATGATGATTGTGAGTTTGGTATCCTAGTGAAAGGAGTGGGTCACGTCGGATTAACCCCTTGTCTTCTACTCCCATTTGACCCCGAAATGCTCTTGAGATATGAAGGTTATAGTTGTTGGTCAAGCTACCTTATCTTTGATATTAATTCTATTCATATCTTTGGTTTCATTTATTCTAAGCTTTTCATGTCAAATACTAAGGATATGTGGGTATATGTCAAGTGTGAGCAACCATGGGTTGATGATATGAATGTGTTACTAATACTAACCCTTCTACCAAGAGGATTGTGTGTTTGTTTTGCTGTCTCTTTGGTTTTTTCAAGATCTGAATTTGAGGACAAATTCCTTCAAGATGGAGAGGATGATACAAGCACAAGGAGCATCAAAAGTACAAGGAATTATCAAGGGGGTCAAGGCTTCGGAATTAGCAAGCAATTAAAGACTTTTCAGAGTGTTTTGAAGCCTTGATCAAGAGAAGGAAGGAGGGGAACTTATGCACTCAATAGGCGCCTCAAGTGAAGGTTAATGAAGACATTTTGCACTCCAAGGAAAAACTTAAGAGGCGCCCAATTCCCTTAGCTCATTAAGGGTAGTTTTGTCATTTGGCATGTAATAGTATAAATAGACCATTTTGCTTCTCTTTTCATTAGACTTTGATGAAATTATTTAGAGATACTCTTTAGTTGTAGTTTTATTCCTATCTTAGAGAGAGAATCTGAAATTAGGGTTTACACTAAGTGATGGATTTCACTTGTGTTGACAAATTGGCAAGAAAGGTTAGTGCTTAAGGAAGGTGACTCCCTTTGTGTTTACCTAAGAGAGTGGTTTGAACTTTCATTTGTGAGGTGTGATTAGAGATTTGATACATCTCCTTTTGTTAATCATCTAGTGGAAGTAAGGGTCACTCTACTATCTTTACATTTATGCAATCTTTCTTCTTCATCTCCTTTCTAAGTG